>NC_091981.1:83277815-83598171 GCF_044704955.1 Pristiophorus japonicus
GCAACACCTTACTGCCTCCGCAAAATTCCTGCCGAATTTGGCGAGGGGCGTTGTTCTCGACATGTGGGCTCTAACGGGAAGCGCAAAGTAGCCCAATTTCTCCCCCTTAATGTCATTGTAGTGCTTATGTTAAATGTTATTGCAGATTGACAACAGTAAGTGGAATTTTGTGCATTTGCAATATGATACTTGGTTTGAAATCAATGTGGAGTTATGGGATCAATGGTTTTGCTGTGTGCGAAAGATTCCATTCTCAGCACAAATCCTCATCCAATGGGAGTGACAGTCAGAGTATGGAGCCCAGTTCTTCAATTTGCACCGAGGTTCCATTCTGAGAGTGGATTCTTACAAAAATTGTCTTAAATGTTCAGCTATATATTTGAATGATTACTGTTCTGTGATCATTATTATGCATTGCACAATAAAAATGTATCTTTGCCATGAACGAGAGTTACTTTATAAAGATCTTACTGTTTTTTTTCCAGATGTTATTAATATCAAGTGGGTAAAACTAGTGTTTAATTAAATTAAAATCAATTACAGTATTAAGACTAATTGCTTCAATGTAATTGATTTTAATCCTGTGTCTGATGAGCTCCCTTTGGAGTCCACTTGTACTCGAACCTCTAGCCTTCCGGCTGTAATATTGGCAGAATCAGGCATGGAATGTGGTACTCGTCCTGTATTGTGCTTTCTTCCTTCCAGCTTTGCTTTCCAGTCATTCTAGTTATTGCATCCTGTTGATGGAATTTTGTAAATTCTCTTTTGATTTAATCACAGCAATTGCCTGAAGGAGAAAATGGGAAGTTGAAGTAATGTGACTCTTTGTTAACTATCACAAAATAGGAAAATGTTTCATTTTTCATCTTTTTTGTTCTTAATTTTTTGTTTTCGTTAAACTTGTTGACAGGGTTAAATAAAAAAAAAATTTCAGTTTACAGATGAATGTATTAATACATAGGTTTACTCAAAGATGTTTAATAGATGTAAAGTCTTGTAGCTTGCAATATTAGGTTAGCATCAATGAACAGCTCTGAAACCATCACTATGCTACAGGTATCAGTTTGAGATTGGTACCTGCTTAAAATGTCATGGGGCTGGCAGGCACAGTTTGCACCACTGGCTCCCATCACTCCTGCTTTGTCTTGAATAAAGAATCTGACCAGATACTGTAAGCTTAAAGTAATGTGTGACCATAGTCCTTTATTACAGGTCTCCAGAGTGCCTCTCCAGCCTGTGAGGCCTCCTTATGTACAGGTGCTCCCAAGGGATTGTGGGATCCCTTGGGACTCCAGGGGATGAGCCCTCTGGTGGTTAAACAAGGTATTTACAGGGTTCATATATAACAACACTCCCCCACCAAAGTCAATAGTGTAACTATTTACAATGTGAGTCGATCTGGGGTCTTCCTTTCCCTGGTTGATCGTCTCAGTGCAAATGCTGGTTTTGGTGAGTCATTTGTATGGCCCTCACTGGGCTGCTGCACAGCTGGCCTTGCAGGTGAGTCCTGCTGGGCTGCTGCAGGTGATGGGTTCAGCTTCATGGTCAACCACTGGGTCAGTTGTCACTTGTGTGTGTTTTGGGGGGTCGAAAAATGTAGAGTATATTCTGGATAGTCCGTGAATCTGAGTTTGGTTTGGTCCAAGTGTTTTCTACAGGTGAGTCCATTTGAAAGTTTGACCAGAAACACCCTACTCCCCTCTTTGGCCATGAGAGTGTCGGGAAGCCACTTGGGACCTTGTCCATAGTTCAACACAAATACAGGATCATTAATCTCGATTTCGCGTGACACATTTGCGCGATCATGATATGTATTTTGTTGAAGCTGCCTGCTCGCTACCTGTTCATGTAGATCAGAGTGGACTAACTAGAGCCTTGTCTTAAGTGCCCTTTTCATGAACAGTTCAGTGGGGGAAAACTCAGTGAGCGAGTGGGGTCTTGTGCGGTAACTAAGCAGGACTCGGGATAGGCACGTCTGCAGTGAGCCTTCAGTTACCCTCTTCAAACTCTGCTTGATTGTTTGCACTGCTCGCTCTGCCTGACCATTGGACACTGGTTTAAACAGGGCAGATGTGACATGTTTGATCCCATTGCGGGTCATGAACTCGTTGAATTCGGTACTGGTGAAGCATGGCCCATTGTTACTCACAAGGACATCAGGCAGGCCGTGCGTGGCAAACATGGCCCACAGGCTTTTAATGGTGGCAGCGGATGTGCTTGCCGACATTATCTCACATTCAATCCATTTGGTGTACGCATCTACAACCACAAGGAACATTTTTCCCAAGAAAGGGCCTGCATAGTCAACATGGACCCTGGACCACGGTTTGGAGGGCCAGGACCATAAATTTAGTGGCACCTCCCTGGGTGCATTACTTAACTGTGAACATGTGATACATTTGTGCACGCAGGACTCTCAGTCTGCATCGATACCGGGCCACCACACGTGGGATCTGGCTATCACTTTCATCATTACAATGCCTGGGTGGGTACTGTGGAGGTCTCTAATGAAAGTGTCCCTGCCCTTTTTCGGCACCACTACTCGATTACCACATAGGAGGCAGTCTGCCTGTCTAGACATTTCATCTCTGCGCCGCTGGTACGGCTTTATTTCTTCCTGCATGTCTAATGGCACACTAGACCAACTCCCATGGAGCACACAGGTTTTTTTACTAAGGACAGTAAGGGATCCTGGCTCGTCCAGGTTCTAATCTGTCGGGCGGTAATGGGTGATTGCTCACTCTCGAATGCTTCCATTACCATAAATAAATCTGCAGGCTGTGCCATCTCCACCCCTGTGGTGGGCAATGATAGCCTACTGAGAGCATCGGTACAGTTTTCTGTGCCTGGCCTGTGGCGGATGGTGTAGTTGTATGCCAAAAATGTGAACACCCATCTTTGGATGCGGGCCGATGTATTCGTATTTATCCCCTTACTTTCAGAAAAGAGGGATATAGTCGGTTTCCAATTCAAATTTGAGCCCAAACAGATATTGATGCATTTTCTTTACCCCATAAACACACGGTAACGCTTCTTTTTCATCATGCTTTGGCCCTCTCAGCCTTAGACAAACTTCTGGATGCATAAGCAACCAGTTGCAATTTCCCTGATTCATTAGCTTGTTGCAATACACACCCAACACCGTTTGACGACGCATCTCATGCTAGTACCAAACGCTTACATGGATCATGCAGCACAAGTAATTTGTTTGAGCATAATAGTTTCCTAGCTTTCTCAAAGGCATTTTCTTGGCTTTTACCCCATACCCATTCATCTCCTCTACATAGTAAAGAGTGCAGTGGTTCTAAAAGTGTGCTAAGACCGGGTAAGGAGTTACCAAAGTAGTTCAAGAGTCCTAGAAACAACCGCAGCTCCGTCACATTCTGTGGTCTCGGTGCATTATTGATTGCCTCCATCTTCGAATCAGTGGGCCTGATGCCATCCGCTGTGATTCTTCTCCCCAGGAACTCCACTTCAGGCACCAGGAAAATGCACTTTGTGCGTTTTAACCTGAGCCCCACACGATTAAGCCGACTAAGAACCTCCTCCAGGTTCTGCAGGTGCTCGATGGTGTCCCGACCTGTAACCAAGATGTCGTCCTGGAAGACCACGGTGCACAGGGCCGACTTCAGCAAGCTTTCCATGTTCTCTGGAATATTGCCGCGGCTGATCGAATCTCAAACGGGCATCTTTTGTAAATGAAGAGACCTTTCTGCGTGTTGATGCAGGTGAGGCCCTTCGATGATTCCTCCAGTTCCTGCGTCATGTAAGCCGAGGTCATGTCCAGCTTCATGAACGGTTTTCCTCCCGCTAGCATCGCAAATAGGTCATCTGCCTTTGGTAGCGCGTATTGATCCTGCAGTGAGAAATGATTGATAGTTACTTTGTAATCACCACAGATTCTGACGGTGCCGTCTTCCTTGAGGACTGGAACAATTGGACTGGCCCACTCATTGAATTCAATCGGCGAAATGATGCTCTCTTGTTGCAGCTGGTCCAGCTCGATCTCCACCTTCTCTCTCATCATGTACGGTACCGTTCGCGCCCCCGGAATCAAGTGGATCTACACTTTTGCTCCTTGGAACTCCCCGATGCCCGGTTCGAACAGCGAGGGGAACTTGTTTAGGACCTGGGCACATGAATGTTGTCGACGGACGAGAGTGCTCATACGTCGTCCCAGTTCCAGCATATCTTTCCCAGCCAGCTCCTGCCGAACAGCATGGCGTCATCGCCTGGTACCACCCAGAATGGTAAATTGTGCACCGCTCCATCGTAGAAGACCTTTACGGTAGCACTGCCGATTACGGGAGTCAGTTCCTTTGTTTATGTTCTCAGTTTAGTCCGAATGGGAGTCAGGACAGGCCCTTGAGGCCTTGCTGCCTCACAATTTATTGAAAGTCTTTTATGGACTGGCTCGCGCCTGTGTCCAGCTCCATTGACACCGGGAGTCCATTTAATTCAACCTTCAGCATTATCGGGGGACACTTTGTGGTAAATGTGTGCACCCCATATACCTCTGCCTCCTCAGTCTGAGACTCTGGTTCGTCGTGATCCACCATGGATCTGTCCTCCTCTGCAACATGGTGGTTTGCAGAATTAGCAGTGTTTGCAGCTGGCCTGCACATACATTGGAGGTTTTCCATTGTTCCACAGCCCTTGCAAACGTATCCTTTGAAGCGGCATGAATGGAAACGATGATCACCCCCTCAGCACCAACAAGGTGTTAATGGCCTTGCATTCATCACCCTTGATGGTGGATTCTGAGACATCTGCGGACGTGCAGCTGCAGGGTTGTGAGTCCTGCCCTGTACGTTATGATTCGAAAACAACTTTTTTTGTTCATAGTACTTGCAGCAGCACTCGTGTGCTGTGAGATTTGTTTGGTATTGTCACTGGTGGCAATGAATGCCTGGGCTATCGCCTATGGCTTTACTCAAGGTTGGGGTCTCTACAGTCAAAAGTTTGCAAGGTATTACTTCACGTCCAATGCGAAGAAGTCCCTGAGCATGTGCTCCAAGTGTCCTTCAAATTCACAATGTCCTGCAAGGCGCCTTAGCTCAGCGACAAAGCTCATCACTTCCTGGCCTTCAGACCTCTTGCACGTGCAGAACCGGTACCTCACAATCAGAACGCTTTCCTTCGGGTTTAGCTGCTCGTGGACCAGTGTGCACAAATCATCGTACGACTTCTCTGTGGGTTTCGCTGGAGCGAGTAGATTTTCCTGGTGCCCCGCAAACGGTTGGCCATGAAGTATTGGTCAAGTCGCTCCACGAAGGTTTCCCAATCATCTCCCTCCGAAAATTTCTCTAGGATGCCTTGACTGGAGCGGTACACCTGTCACACTGTAACGCAGGTGTCCTAAGGTGAGCTCAGGGAGGACAGAAACCTCCTGTGGAGCAGAAGGGCATTGTTGCGGTGGGGTTCGTCACCTGTATCTCATCGCCAGTTGTTATGTCTTGAATAAAGAATCTGACCAGGTACTGTAAGCCTAAAGTAATGTGTGACCGTAGTCCTTTATTACACGTCTCCAGAGTGCCTCTCCAGCCTGTGAGGCCTCCTTATGTACAGGTGCTCCCAAGGGGTTGTGGGATCCCTTGGGACTCCAGGGGATGAGCCCTCTGGTGGTTAAACAAGTTATTTACAGGTTTCATATATAACAACTCCCTTGAGAGGTAAAACAAAACTCTCCATGCATGTGCAGAGCTCCACTCACCAACAATTAAAGGCCAAGTACACTCTCCAAGTTCATCTCCAACATTAAAACTTCAATGAATTTTCCTCAAACTCAATGACAATAAAATTTAATCCATCTTCTTTGGTTCCCTCCAGCACTGGCCTTGATTGCATCAACTTCCCTGGCAGCTGCCTCTCACTGAATCCAGTAGAGCTCAAACCCTCACTGATCTTCTTCCCCCACAGCCATTGTGTGGCCAAGAACAAATTCTTCTACCTTCGCAACATCTCCTGACTGCAACCCTACCTTACCCCCACTGCTGCAAAAGCCTTAGCTTGTGAAGTTATCACCGTGAGTCTCAACTGCTGTAATCATTCTCCTAGGTGGGCTCTCTGCCTCCACTTTCTGCAAATTACAACTCATCCAAAACATTGGACCCATGTCCTTGCCCACACAAATTGCTCTCCAAACTCCATTGGTTCCCACTGCATTGACTTTAAAATTACCACTTCCAAATAATACATGAATTTGCCCATCCTACCTCATGAACCTGCTCAAGCCATGGTTCTCCACATACACCTTGCACTCCTAGCATCAAATTATTCCTTGTTCCTAACTCCTGCTCTACCATCAGTGACTACGCTTACATTCACTACGCTGTTTCTTTCTGGAACTCTCATCTTAAATCTCTTTGCCTTCCATCTCTCATCCTGTCTATGAAAGTTTCCTCCAAACCTTTATCTTTGACTATGCTTCTCTCCCAAATGTTTCTATTGTTCTTGCTTTCTCCGTTCGGCTTGCCATCAGTGTGTTTTCCTACACTTTCTGAAGCACATTGAGTTCCTTATCTACATGAACAGCGCTATAGAAATGTAAGATGTTAGGAATGGTCAACAGGATAGTTGGTTTTTGTTATCATCCTCACCTCATCTTCTTGTTGAGGTCTGGTTCCTCAGCACTGGCCATCCTCTGGTGCTTTGGCTAAATGACTGTTATTCATGTATAAACCTTAATATTGAATATTGGCAGGGTCATGAGGGTTACATAGCCAACTACAATCCTGTCCTCAACTGATAACCTCATATATACTTATAATAGGGATCATTGAATCGCGAACAAGAGCAGAGACCCTGGCTGATTTTCCCGACACTGTAAAGAATATAACACATTGGTGATGTAGGATACGATAATCGGATTCCCTAGCTGAAATTTTTGTATATGGATGTTTCTGTCAACCAACAGAGCGACTTTGAGAGATTCTTTGATTTGCAGCACATTTAAGATAAATTACAAGCACACTTGGCTGAACAGAAGAGTCCAGATGGCTGTGCCTATGGGAATAATGGGGCATTTGGGTGAGTTCCATTGCGTCCGAGAGACTTTCCGAGCAGCTAAAAAGGCTTTTCACTGCTAATAGTATTGTCGAAGTCGCCGATGATGAAAACTGTTACTTGGTGGAGTTTGAAAGAAAACGGGTTATTTTCTTGACAAAAGCAGGCCGCGGGGTGTATGAAACCTTGAGAAATGTGTTTGTTCCGTTCAAGCCAAAGGACACGCCAATGACGGCGATTTGAACCAAGTTAGAACAGCACTACAATCCTGAGCCCCTGGGAATTGCTGAAAGTTATCATTTTTGACTATGAATCACCTGAATGATGAGAGTATCAGTGAGCAAATTGTAGCATTAAAAAATCTATCCATTCACTGTCATTTCAGAAACTTTCAGGACGAAGCATTATGTGACCGCTTTAGTTGGGGGATGAAAAGTGAAGCAGTCAGAAGAAAGTTGCTGCCAACCCTTAACTTGACTTTTGATTTAGCTTGTCAGATAGCTATGTCGATGGATATGGCCGATCAATACTATCGAAAATTTCGCACCATTTCCAGTCATCAGACAACAGAGGTGAATCGCCTGCAGGTTAAAAATAAAAGGCAGTTGGGCCCCAAGGCCTCAGCAACTGGCCAAGGTAACAGCACATTGAAGTCATGCTATTGGTGCCTGGGACAACACATCACTCAAAGCTGTCTATATGTGAAGGCAAAGAATTTCTTCTGCAAGGAAACTGGGCATCTTGCGAAGGCATGCCAATTGAAGAGTAAACTGATGTTCAATACTGCAAGTAGAAATCAGAGACTACACAGCATTGAAGAGAAGTAACAGGACGAGGAGGTTCTGGAGATACACGTCATCAGGAGCACAAAGGTATCTAACAATGATTTGCAAAGTATCGTCATCCAAGATACCAGGATACCCATGGAAATCAACACTGGTGCATCCGTGAGCGTAGTACCGGAATTGCTACATCTCAACAAGTTACATGATTTTCGACTGGAGAGATTGAATATAGAGCTGCGCGGCTACTCAGGAGATTAAATCCCTGTGGTAGGATGCCTCACTATACCGGTAAAATACCAGGATCAGTTTCAGAATTTGCCTCTCTGAGTAGTGGCAGGAGACAAGCCTGCCTTAATAGGTAGAAATTGATTGGGATCACTGAAGTTGGCTTGGAATGAAATTTTGTGTGTTGAAACGAGATTTGCATTGAAGGATGATGTCATCAAGCAATATTAAAGGTGTTTTGCGAAACAAGCAGTCCTATCTAAGGCTTCAAGGTGAGTGTCAGAACAGAAGGACGTTAGACTAGTTTACTGCAAGCAACGTCCCGTACCATACGCCCTCAAGGAGAAGGTTGAGCAAGAACTCAAAAGACTAGAAACTGAGAACATTATCTCTAAGGTAGATCTAAGTAATTGGGCTACACCCATTGTTGTTGGACCAAAGTCAGATGGTAAGGTAAGGTCGTGTGATGATTATAAAGTAAACCGTAAACCAGGTTCTAGAGGATAATCTGCCAAATACATTGCCAATTGTGGAAGATTTGTTCACAACGCTGACAGGTGGCCAGATCTTCTCAAAGTTAAATCTTACAAATGCCTACTTACAACTTGAGCTAGATGAGGAGTCCAAGTCATGCTTGACTATAAATACTCATCTAGTCCTATATCAATTTAATAGGCTACTTTTCGAGTGTCTTCCACCCCCGCCATATTCCATAGGGTGATGAACCAGATTTTGCAAGGCATTGAAGGGATAGAATGTTATTTAGATGACATACTCATTTCAACACCAAACAGGCAAATCCATAATAACATATTGAATGAAGTGCTCAAACGCCTAGAGAAGCACAGAGTATGACTGCTCACAAGTGTGAGTTATTTCAAAGCTCAGTGGAGTAGTTAGGCCACAGAGTAGACAAAGATGGTATATATTCAACCACGAGAAAGCTGGTGCAATCAGAAATGCATACACTCCCAAGAATGTCACTGAACTTCAATCCTTTTGGGTCTTTTGAAATATTTTGGGAAGTTCTTACCAAATTTGGGTACAGTGTTACATCCATTGAATGAGCTGTTGCTAAAAACAGGTCCATTGGAAGTGGTCAGAAAAATGTGATGCAGCATTCAAGGAGCGTAAAAGCAGTTGGTAGAGAGTACAATTTTAGTTCACTATGACGTATCTAAGGAGATCAAGCTAGCTTGCGAAGCCTCTCCATATGGAGTTGGGGCAGTGATCGCTCATGTACTACAAAGTGGGGAGGAGAGACCAATTGCTTTTGCTTCACGCACTCTCAATGCCAGTGAGCATAATTATGCGTAGATTGAAAGAGAAGCTTTGGCATTAATTTTTGGGGTCAACAAGTTCCATAAATACTTTTATGGTCGTAAGTTTACCATCGTTACTGATCATAAGCCCCTGACAGCAATCCTCCATCCAAAATCCCCAGTTTCAACCATAGCTGCAGCCCGAATGCAGAGATGGGCTTTGATTTTGTCAGCATATACATATGATATTGAGTACAGACGATGAGCTGATCACATTAATGCTGATGCTATGTCCAGGTTGCCATCCCCATCACAAGTTACATCCAATGGGAAAGAAGTATTCTATTTTTCATACATTGATGAACTGCCAGTCACAGCTGAAGAGATTCGTAGAGCAACCAAACATGACCCAGTTACGTCAAAGGTGTATGATTACATAGAAAATAGATGGCCAAACCAAGTATCAGAGAAAGATATTCGTCTATACTTCATTCATAGGAATAAATTATCAGTGAATAAAGATTGTATCATGTGGGGTGCAAGAATGGTTATCCCAAATAAATTCAGGTCCAAATTATTAGGAGATCTTCGTGACCAGCACCTGGGAATGTGCTTGACCTAGAGTTTTGCATGCTGTTCCTTATGGTGGCCAGGTTTAGATAAAGATATAGAGTACATCGTTAGTCAGTGTACAACATGTCAATCGGTAATCAAGAAACCACCATCAGTACCATTACAGCCATGGAAATGGCCTCCCAGGGTCTGGCAAAGGTTACATGTAGATTTTCCTGAGCTAGAAGGACAATTGTTCATTGTGATTGAAGCCATTCGAAGTGGGTAGAGGTGTTTCTGATGTGGAAAGTAACGACAAGTAAAACACTAGACAATTTGCAAACATTGTTTTCTTCATATGGCCTCCCAGAAGAAATTGTGTCTCATAATGGGCCACAATTTTGTTCAGAATTTGCACAGTTCATGAGCAGAAATGGGGTGAAACATACCTAAGTTCCACTGTACCACCCTGCTTCAAATGGTGCAGCAGAGCACACAGTACAAATTGTAAAACGTGCCCTTATCAAACAAATTTTGGATCCAAATCCAAAAAACGGCACTTGTCATTGGACCACAAATTAGCAAATGTTCCAATTACTTATCGTAATACTCCTCATAGAACTACTGGTAGAGCACCAGCAGAGTTGTTTCTCAAACGACAGCCATGAACCAGGTTCTCGTTGTTAAAGCCAAACTTGGCAGTCAGTAGAAGAGAAACAATTAAGACAGAAAGAGAATCATGATAGAGGAAGAGTAAGAGAGAGAAGTGTGAAATTGAATCAGAAAGTTAGAGTGAAGAATGTTTAAAGTGATTACCAGGAAGAATAGTGAAGATATCAGCCCTTGCACATTATTTGGTCAAGATGTTTGATCATGGAAAGGTTAGGTTTGTTCACATTGATCATATTTTACCTACAGATGTGGATGGAAGGAGTTGAAAGTTGGAATGATTCAATTATTTCTGATGATTTAGATAGTCTTGTTACAAGTAGAGTACCAGTAGCAAATCCTTCATCAGATGTACTAGAAACAAGTCCAAGAAAAAGTCATAAATTAAGTCTGAGTCCGAGTCAGGCAGACAAATAGTCTGAAATTGTAGAGAGTCTAAACATAGATCAAGGGTTAGCCTTGTTGGAAAACTATCCTAAGGCTCAGCCTAGAATGAGTCTAAGTTCGACACCAAGTTTGGGAAGTTCTGTTCAAGTGCAAAGATATCCTCTTTGAAACAGAAAACAAGTGGTTAAGTTTGATTTGTATATGGCAAAATAAGTCCGTATCTTTTGTTGTATATAATCATTCAAGTTATGTGTAATGATAATTGTGTTATGATTACTTCTTCATTAAGGAGAGAGAAGTGTAATATAAAGCTCCACCTAGTGGACTACTGTGATAATGCAGCCAATGATATTTATACAATAAAGGAAATTTCCAGATTAGAACCATGTTGATTGTGTGTGTGCTTTAGTGATGTCGTAAACAATATATCATAATCAGTTAACCCAGGGGATGAAACCAGTGGCCTTCATGGCAAAGCTGCTCACTGGATTACGTAGATTACGTAGAGGATCCATTGGATATGCACCCAAAAAGATTTAAAATTGCATTTTTTAAAGCCCACTTTGCAATTATACAGTTGTTAGTGTGAAACAAAAGCAACATGAGTGAACCTTCTTGACATGATTTCTTACTGATTGTCTAAATTTGATTCAAGCCAGTTCACATCCAAATTAACTGCATAGTTTACATCTCTCTAAAGCTGAAATCATTGCTATTAATATAAAACATATTCTACAGCTGGTACATTAATGAATAATTCTATCTTGTCTTTTGAGTACACAAAATAGGTTGTTTCCTATTGAACAATCTTGGCCTCACATACTTGGGACTCAATTTTCCCCAAAGCCCTTTTTTTTGCGTATTTGAAGAGTTAAGGCCATTTTTTGGGGGCCCAACTGCGCCAAAAAATAAACTTTAAAATTTCTCCATTCTAATTTTTGAAATTGGCACCGCGCAGCCTGTCCTTTAGCTTTGGGGGTTGGAGCCTAATGTCTGTGCCAAGAAAAGGATGCCCCCCCACCCGCCTCCCGCCACCTTCTGCACATGTACGAGAAAAAAAATTGATGTTTTTTACGTGACTGGTATGGGCGCACATGCGCAGTACACCTCCCGTTCTGCATTCGGCCATTTTTAAAGAGCCAGTCGTGTGTGAGAACTTTAATTATGAGTGGAAAAAAATTGGAGCTGCAGTATGCAACGTGGCTCAAGACCAAGAATTTCTCACAGAACGAAGTGGACTGGTTACTCTAATTGAGGCTAGATGGCATGAGCTAGACAACAGCAGAGGTCAAATAAATTTCACCAAAAGAATTGAAGAAACGCTGGAACCAACTTTCACAGATTACTGTGCAATGGTGACCACCCCGAGGTCCGTAGGCCAGTGCAAAAAGAAGTTGCAGGACCTTGGTCAAGCAGTTAGTGTAAGTAATATTTTCTTTATTCACTGGAATTGCAATTGTAAATGTGACCATCTGTATGTCCCACACAGCAGAAAGACACCTTCTCTAAACAGTTATATTTTCATCTTTGCAGAGGAAGGTGGCCCACAACAAAAGAGAGAGAACTGTAATAGGAGGAGGCCTGGCAAACCTGCACCCACTGACACCTGTGGAAGAGAGGGTCGCTGCTTTGACGGGTCCTGCCTGACGAAAAGCAACCACCACTGCACAAGCTGGGCCCACACTCCAAGGAGAGGGTAAGTCCTGCAAATTCCACAGTCTGGCTTTGCTAAATGTTAAGTTCTGCACAGACTAAGCATGCTTCAGTTCATGAGGATGTCTCTGTCTGCTACGCTTCGGTTGATGCAATGTGCTATCATTCATCGTGGTCTTTCAAATGAGCCTGCTGCCTGCGCTTTGTGAGCCTATTCATGCCACCCTGTCCCCTCCTCTGTTCTGTTATATTTTGCAGAATTTGAGGCCAACCCCGACGAAGCTGAAACCGATGCAAAAGAAAATTCAGACGCAGAGGAGCCTGAAGAGGAGAACATCTTCCAATCCGACCTTCCAGACCAAGAGCATGGGGTGAGAGGGAGGGTAAGTGAGAGGTTGAAGCCCCCACTCTTGTACTCACTCTGGAGGAGGTGCTGGTGCCACCTATTGAGGTGCCAGCCCCTTTCCTGAGTGGTGTGAGTGTTGGGATATTTCATGGTTTCACACCATCCGAGGCTGCGGGTTCCAGTGGGGTGCAGCAAGCCACACCCAGGATGAGGAGGGGAAGGAGAGCTTGACAGCACTCTCCTGAGATGCAGATTGTAACAGATGTGGTTCAGATGATGGCAATGAATGGGAAGAGCATTGATCTTACGCGATCACTCCTGGACACCATCGGTGGGGTGGGTAATAAAGTATCGGGACTGTCGGGAAAATAACAACACTCTTGCGAGAAATGGGAACACTGTTGGTGAACATAAGGGAGGGAATGTCTCAGGTAGCTGATACACTGTCGGTGCACATGAGGGAGGAAATGTCGCAAATAGTTGAGACACTGGCGGAGCACATGAAGAAGGGATTTTGGAGGTACTTGATGCAATAAGGGAACACGCCCAGACCCCGCGGCCACTGACGGAATCTACTGCCGCTCCCACTCCAACCCCCAGATCAAACGCTAAAGAGGCCCAAGCCGGGCCTTCCATTTCACCGCCTGCCCACGCCCCCCAACAAGAAGTGCATGTTACCCGAGATGCTCGAAAGAATAAGCTTGATACCAACCCGAAAAATGCTGTGCCACCGCCAGCGGGCAGGGGTGGAGTCAACAAGGCCAAGCGTAGCGGGCAGTCTCAGAATAAGGTGGAGGAGAGATGGGTGCAGTCTTTGTTTGCTGCTCTTGTTGTTGTTGATGTTATTATTATTATTGTTGTTACTGTTGTAACTGTTCTCAAATACAACGTTTTTTGTAAGTGATGTAAATTTACAAGTTTAAAAGATTTTAAGTGATCTTAAAGTTTGTAAGTGATCAATTTTTAAGGGATCTTAAAGTTTGTAAGTGATCTTAACAGAATATTTTTATTAAAATTAAGTTAAGTACAAACAAGTGTTTAAATTTTGAATAAAGTATATTTAAATTCAAATGTAATCATTTACATTATTTGTTCCATTATTGGCACAACTTTTTGAACTAAAGAAGAATAATTTACATTATTTGTTCCATTAACACAACACCACATTATGGAACAGGTCCAAACAGTAAACACGGTCCATTTGGAATAGTTGCCACTGAGCCTTCAGGCAGCAAAGCGTTCATGTATGAGCTGCTGGTGCAACGCTCGAGCAATCGTTAAAGGGGCACGACAGCCCGCCCTCCTCTGCCGTCGTGCTCCGGGTTCAGGTAGTTGCATGGCTTCCTTGTCCTCCTCGTCCTCCTCCTCCTCATCAACTGCATCTTCCTCCTCATCACCAACCACTCTCACCTCAGGTGGGTCTTCTACTACCAGTTGTGAAGCATGCAGCAGACAACAGTGAATTGACCGACAATCTCAGGGGAGTATTGCAAGTAGTCTCAGGAGTGGTCCAGGCATCGGAAATGTTGCTTCAAGATGCCAGTGGTCCTCTCTATTTTGCTGCGTGTCGCAATGTGCTTGAAAAAAATACTGGTCCGAATGTATTGTTTATTATTTGATAATGAAAAGACCTTTGTGCATATGTTTAGAGATCTGAAACTCCAGTTGTGAAACTCTATTTGATTCAAACTTTTCTGTTGATTCAAGACGACAGTGTGATTATGCAGGTTCATTATAATTAAAAAATTGCAGCTTGAACATTTGGCTTAACCGAACATAATTTGTGAGACAGAACTATTTTTGTTATAGAACACCATTAATAAGAAAGAATCACTATTGCATTTACATTGACTATAATGGGGCTAAAATTCCAGCCTCGCTGGGTCGGTACAAAGTGCCAGGTGAGGCCTGGCAAAAGCCGTTTTTTGGGGCGCGATGCACATGTGCCGAAAACTGGCTTTTCCGATCTGTCAAGATTTGTCTGGTGAAAGCAGGCGCATAGCCTACATTTACCAATGTAAGAGTTTTAAAACATATAAAAATTAAATTTAAAAACACATTTTTATATTAAAAACCCTGCAAGCTTATTTTAAACCATATTAAAACATATAAAAAAAATGTGTTTTTAATATTTTTTCTAAAACATTTAAGTAACTTTAATTTTAATTAATTTTAAATATGTGAGGTGTTTTATTTATTTATTATGTTGTGTTTCTTGTTTTAGGGATTTATTCTCATTGATTGTAATGGGAACTCGGAGAAACGGAGTTCTCATGATTATCAATGAGAATACTGCAGAGCAATTGGTGGACCAGGCCCACGTGACTCCAGCTTTTTCGCAGTATGCTACTCATCGAATGAAGGTCTCCAACTACAATCGAAGGCGCCTTCGGGACCCCAGATAATTTCGCAAAAAAAATTTGGGTTGAGGCATTCGGCCAAAGGAAGCCTCTGACTGGAATTTTAGCCCCGTTAACTTACATTTATGTAGCATAAAGAATGTCTCAGAGCACAAGAAAGAAGGTGGACATCAGGCACAAACAAAAAAAACCTGAAAGAAATCGAAGGCACGTATGGATAAATAGGAAGCTGTTGAAGGCTGAAGCGAGGTAGAGGCTTGGAAGAGCGTTTCACAGACAGGGGACAATAATGGCTGAAAGATCAGCCTCTCAGAGTGGAATGTAGGGTGGGGAGCAAGCAGTAATTGTGAATCAGAGGAGGGGAGGAACATGGGCTGGAACATGTGGCTGAAGGATGTGCGTCCTTATTTTAAAGTCAATTAACTTTGGCATAGGAAGTCAGTGGACCTGATTTAGGATTGGGGTGATGTATGTGTGACACTTGGTGAGGGAAAGGATTATTAATTAGCTGAAGCATGGAAGCAGTGAAATTGGTGAGGAGGGTTATTTGAGAAGTTGGCCGTTGTGGTGAGGAAGGTGTGAATTTAGGATTTTCACAGTAGAAAGTATGAGTTAGGGGCTTAAGCAAGCAATTGTCTGGAAGTAAAAAGGCAATCTTGCTGACAGATGGATGTAGGGTAGAAAACTCTACTTAGGGGCAAACTGAGCACCGACATTGCTCACCACCATGCTCAGCCTGAGCGAGCAGCCAGGGACATTGATAGAATTGGCACCAGAAGCATGCAGATATTGCCAAGAGCTGAACAGCATAACTCCAATTTTGCTAACATTGAGCAGTAGGAAGTTGCAACTCATTCAGGATAGGCAGTCAGATAGTCCCGTTTGCTGCACCATGTCTATGCAAATGCAAATCTATGTTTTACACATGATGTAATCTCATTATAATGATGCCAAAACAGCACACAAATGGACACACTTTCAATATATATGGAGGAAAAACACGAATGAAGTGATTAATTGTCTGATAATCAATTATTATCGTTGATTAATTCACTTTAAATATTTGGGAGTCTTACTACTGTTAATTCATTCCTATAATTTTGTGCAGGTTAATCTTACTTATAATAGTGAAACCTCATTCTCCAAAAATAACCCTCTTTAATTTAAAACAGCATGTTAGAATGAAATTCATTCCCAGCAAGACTATCAATAGCAGCCACATTGCAATAAATTTCTTTAATAGGTTATTTTTTAATGCTTGCAGCTGCTGGTTCTCTGAAGTGTGGAAATAGCTAACATTTTTCATCGTGTCTTGTACAGCTCTAGTCAAGCATTGTGCCCTTTCTAATTATCCCATCTAGGAAGCGTGCATGGAAATGGCTGTGGTTCAGATAGCTTTGGACAACGTGCAGTAAGGAATGACTGGATTACAGAGCAATAGGAAAATGACTGGGCTGACTCACAGAATTAGCCACAGGAACCTTATATTAAAATTTTAAAAGCAAGTAAGTAGAAATAAAAATACATTGCAGTAGCTGCCATAACATTTGTTCCATCTTGCTGTTATGAATCAATACTTTGTCTGAAGTTTAAAAATATATCTTTTTAAAAACCAAATATTTTACAGGTCTACATAACTACGGTCCACTAAAAGAAAAATACATCACAAAATGCTAAATAACATGAACAATTATTTTCAATATTCCATTGTGACTATTAGCAAGGAATAAAATTGTCTTCCTCATAATCTCTTTGTTCAAGGATCTCTACCTCCTGTTGATTTGGTCCATCAAATAGTTTTAATTATATTGCTTTTAGAATTTTATAAATAGAATGCAGCTATTTTTCCAAAATAAACACGCTATAATAATTATTTAAAATCTTTGAGATTATAAATAAGTTTTGGAGAAATAAGGGAATTTTAGCAATTCATTTTATTATTGCTAAATTTACAGAACCAATGCACTGAATTTCATAAGGTTGCTTACAAACTGAAAATGTATTCTTTTATTATTTTAAGTCAGGTATGTGTCGACTTCAGACAATGCTCCAAAATTATTTATGAATGATTGCTTATGCACATAAAATTAAGATAATTATTCCATTATGCATTGAACATTAGGTTATGCAGTTAGCAAAGATATGCTATTTTACTGTCAGGGTAAACAGATATGGCTTGGTCTAGTCTGATCCACTGCTGGTAACTACCATGACCCTACATTATGATGGACTGCGTGATTTTCTACACTCTGTGTCAATGATGATGTATACTGTAAGAAAGCAGGTAATGCATATGTAACCTATGGACCTGATGAATATACATTGCAGAGAGCTAAACCTCTGAGTGATTTTCTTCTTATCTGCATTTGCAGGTTGGTCAGATCCATCACACTCCCTGAAATGTGGAGCCACAGTCCCATTTTATTTATGGAAATAATAAAAATAGACTGGGCAAAAATATTGCCTATTGTGTAGTTAAATTGTAAAAGTTTTATTTAAAAGTACCTGACCATAAGTATTCATGATAATTTGAGGAAGATTTTCAAATATTTATTTAGATAAAGGTAGATAACAGTAAATTCTCAAACATTGTTACAGATAGCTGTTTTTTTATTAATGACCTGCCATATGCACTGGCTGGATAATTAAAGTCCTTCAGAAAGAGGAGAGTGGATAAATTTATTTGATCATTTGATAACACGGTATGTTTGCAAACTATCAGTACCATCAGACTCTCTTCAATTTGTTCAGTACAGCCACCCCTATCAGCTAATTGCACCTGTTAATGTTTAATTGTCCATTTAATGCATACCACTAAGTCATTAATAAACTGCAGCCATGTCACTGGTTTTATCAGGAAAAAGTGATGCACGTGTCCTGAGGTGGAATTTATCTTAAGAAATCAGGTTTTACATTGAAAACACTGATGTAGCTATGTAGAAGTTCTTGTTTTAGTAGTCTGGGGGAATATGTTTCATGCATTAAAGATCTAGCCAATTCTTCCCACCAGTCCTCAGGGAAATTAATCAGGAGTATAAGTACAGAAGTATGGCGTAATTACAGTGAACAATATGACAACTGAATTACGAAAGTTTTGTGTGCACTTATGTTTATTATCAGTTCACTTGATTCACTGAATGAAAACGTAAGTGAAGTGATTATACCTGACAATAAAAGGCACAAATCCTTTCAACACAGACTATCATGTAAGCATGTGGTTAATGTTTGAATACAACTGAACAAAGGGATGGAGAAAACTGTCCCCCAGTAAAACCTTGCTTAAAATAGATGACCAAACCACCGAGAAGATTCACTTATTATACTATATATCTGCAGCTGTTGGCAAAAGCCTGTAGGATGTAGTGTTCAGTTATGTTTTAACTAAAATTAGGTGACTGTGGCTCTCACACAGTAACAGATGCATTGCTGCAGCAACTGGAGTCATAAACTAAATCGTTTCAGACAGAAATCAATAACTTCCATATGAGAATGTCATTTTATAAGCCTGAAAACTTCCTCTTCACAGTTACTGACTGGAGGGTAACCATTGTTTTTGAAGGAACAGTTCCTTTAAATTTTTTGTGGAGACAGTTTTCCAAATAAAGGGGAAAGGAATTGTGAAAAGATAAAGGAGAGATTGAAAAGTTGCTTAGGGCTCCTAAAGCAATAAGAAAATATAAAAGTATATTGACGATACGTTTATGCTGGTATTGCCCTTCAGACATGTGGCTGAAGGACTGAACCCTTTAGATACCAAATTTTTCATATGCCAGTCGTGGCTCATGCCTCTAAGTCACAAGGTTGTGGGTTTTTCTCTCACTCCAGAGACTTGAGCACATCATTTATGCTGACACTCCAGGGGTGTGCTGCATTGTCAGAGCTGCTGTCTTTTGGATGAGATGTTAAAGTGAGACCCTCTCTTCCCTCTCAGGTGAACATAAAAGATTTCATGGCACTATTTTGAAGAAGAGCACGGAAGATCTCCCTGGTGTCCTGGTCGATATTTATTCCTCAAAAAACATCACTGAAACCAATTATTGGTGATTTAATTGCTGTTTGTGGGACCTTGCTGTCTGCAAATTGGCTGCTGCGTTTCCTACATTACAACAGTGACTAGACTTCAAAAGTACTTCATTAGCTGTAAAGACCTTTGGGGGCTCATAAGATTGTGCAAGACACGATATAAATGCAAGTGTTTCTTCTTACATGTAGTCACTTGAGAGGTTAAAAATATATTTCATATACATCTCTGTACACAGTTTCTTTATCCCACTTTCCTTCTCCTTGGTCGCGACAAATGGATGGTGCAATAGCCCACTCTACAATGTCCGTCAAGGTCACTTGATCCGCAGCCAGCAGGAGGTGTAAAGGGGTGAATTGTAAGTTGTTATGTTTGGGCCTATTTTGCTGCCTTTAGTTTTTCTACAAAACAAGTAACAAATCTCGGCACAAGTGGCAGATTTGATGGACCTATATATTGTACAGTGAGTGTTCTAACTATACAACTGGACCACTTCGAGCAAGTTTTTTTCTGCAACGAAAGCTGATATTCACGTACTACCATGGAGCTAAACTTTTAATTATATCAAATGTGAAGGTCAGTTCTTACAAGAAATATTTTTATAGGAATGTTGCTAATTACAAAAGTGGATTATTTGTATCTGAAAGTCCACTGATGAACTATATTAATACAGGTCCAAGTGGCAAGAGGAGATAAACAAGCATCTTTGATGTGTCACTGGGGGTTACATTCACTTGCGGTGGGCAGAAAATTGGCGGGAGCGAATCAGCTGCTCGTTGTACACTTTAACTGATTTTCCTTTCCATTGAAGGCAATTGAAAGGTAAATCTGGAGGACATATAACGGGTGGCCAAACTGCTACCGCCAGTTTTCTGTAAAATGTAAAATGTTAAAGGGCAGAAACAGGTCATCCAGCGCATCAAGTCTGCACTGATGTTTTTCTCCACAAAAGGCATTTAGTCTAGTCTAATTACCATGTTAAGATATCTCTAAAGTAAGGAAATATGACAGGCATAAAAAAATTGTATTTTATATATATTGGATATTGGGTTACACTTTTGAAACCATGGTATAACCTAGCCCTGACTGATGGGGTGAACGTGTCCGCTCTGTTGGCTGTGAGGGTTCCATTTGAATTGAATCTAGGGAAGTTCAATCCTGTTTCTGGTGAGTGAGGTCCCACATTAAGTAACTATCCACAAATTAGCAACAGTTGTTACAAGGTTGACAATTGCACTCATAGAAGCCATAAAATAGTTGGTGTGGGAGACGGGAATACAGTATTGGTGTAAGGAGTGAATTGCTTTTTGGAGATTGGAGTTAAGAGGATAGAAATTCACCTCTGTCGCACCTACCCTTTTTCCTATGTTTTCACCGCCGCGGTGGAAAGGGTGGCCTCTTGCGCGAAATTCAGCTCTTTGTCTTTTTTTCTCGAGCGGAGCGGAAATCGATCATTAGGGGTCAGAAGTGGGGCAGAGAGCAGAAGATCGGTCATAAGGTGGGGTGGGAGTGGGGGCGGGCGGAGTGTCCACCGCTGTCAATTATCAGCGTTGCGCTGATGACATCATCACGCTGGTGCGTCACCACATCTCTTCCCTTCATTTAAAGGGGAGAGCTACTGCGGGTTCTGCGATTATTGTAGTTAGGTGCACTGTGCCACCAGGGAGGGTTTCAGCTGGGGCAAAGGCCTGGCACCCAACAGGGGGTGCCAGGCTGCCTGTTGACGGCCCAGCCGAACTCAGGGGCATAATTGTCGGGCCGACCTGGCACTCAGCCGACAAAAAATCTAAGATGGCAGCCATTGCAGTGTGCCCTCCCCTTTAATGGTGGCCGCACCGCCATTTTGCACACACTGCAAACACAGTGCACCGACAGAAAAAACTTTCTGGGACACCACGCGGCGGCGGCAAATTTTTTTACGGGACTTTTGCTTGCGGGGCGGTTGATCGGAGGTGCGCACTTTGATGACATACTTAGGAGGGTTTGGCAGCAGCGTGGCAGAAGTAGGGACCACCGGAGAAACCACCGAGGAGAATTTTGCAAGCGGCGGCCATTCGACGGAAAATTGGCGGCCATTCGACACTGCCGCGTGGCCGCCACTTTCTCGCAATAACAGGCCTTATTGGGAGGCTGCATTTTGGCCCCAAGGTACCTTTGCCTTGAAATTAGGCTCTTTGAATGTTAATGTATGGCATAAATATTATTTGTCTGCTATGTTAATGGAAGTGCTAACATGTTTAAAATAATTTTATCCAAACGCAGTAAGCATTTGCAATTTAATATTCAAAAAACCTCATTTAAAGGCACTTGCAGTTGAATAAAAGGAGATGCATCTAAATCATGTTATACTTTACCTTGGAGTGCTTGATATCCAAACGTGGCAAATTATTCTGTATCCAGAACTGAAATATTTTGCCATGATGAACACAAAAACTAATTAGAAAATAAATAAAAACACTGTTCCTGTTCAGATATACCCATAGAATATCTATTACATTTGATGGGACTCCCTGTGAAGGTTAAGGCACGTTAATCCTGACAATGTTTTGAATTGTAATGTTATCCATGCCTTATGTTTCTGTTAGACAGTAGTGAGTCTGGAAAGATCCACTGTCCAGCTATCGTTGTGATATCACTCAATCAAACACTGCTGCATAGTTCAACAGTAATGACCTGAACACTCAACTTAATCTTAAATGCTCCAGATCTCTAGCGTGGCCTCCTTTTGGTTCATAGGAATATGCTATCTGGGTTAAGTTACACTGCTCAGTTCCTGAAAGTTTTACTATCAGGCTTGGTGTTAAGAAAAAAAAACTGACAGCTTTTCTTGAAGTGTTGAGTGTAAGCTATCAGACAGGAAATGTAAAGTGATTCAAGATGAGTATAATAGCTAACATTTTTAAGAAAGATACATATTTCTTTCAAGATATTGCAGCATGTGCTCTGAATTAGTGACAGGGCAGGCTAACTAAGTACAGAAAAGATACTATGAAGTCAAGATAGGGTTTGAATTGAGGTTAAAGGAAACTAATGTTCCCTTCACCTGAAATTTTAGACAACAAATTATCTCTATATTCATTTATTGGGACTTTAGAGAGGAATCTCTGTCCTTCTCACAATATCAAGAATGCTATTGGCATGGAGTTCATATTGGGTGCACGTTGGGTGTGGGATGCGCCTGCATGAAAGAGCCAGCATGAGGCCAGGCCTCAATTTCATTGTTTAGGTGAGCTACCAGCAGGAAATATACTCCCTGAACTCAGCTCGCCGATTTGAAGTTGGAAAATCAGACAGGATGGCTGGTTTTGAAGGGCCTGCAACAGCACATTAAAAGGGATGAGTGGAAGCATTGGGAATCAAAGGAAGCACCAGATTTGAGGAGCAGGCAAAATTTTTGCAGAACCTACAGCAGTGAGAAACTTCATTGTGGCTGTTTATAAGGCTCATAATCCTCACGAGATTGCAAATAAAAAGAATGCCAAAATTGCTTCTAGGTTTCCCTGCCTTGCATCCCTTTAATGTGAACTCACAATGGCCTCCTCACAACTTCCGCCACCATGTTTGTTGGGCGGGAGCAGAAATTGGCAGCAATCTGGTGGGTAGAGATAAAAATGCCATTGGGATTCTAACTAATCATCTGACCATCATTAACATATATTCACAAGGCTCACTCCCATTTCTGGCAAAGGCTCTTGACCACCAAGATTGAGGTCTGTCCAAACGTCACAGCCGTACAGTAGTGTAGTGGTTGTGTGGTAGTGGTTATGGACTAGTAATCCAAAGGCCTCGAGTAATAATCCAGAAAAAATGAGTTCAGTTTAAAATAAGAAGTCTGGAAATAAAAAGTTGATTTTTGTAATAGTGACCATGAAGCTGATGGATTGTCATAAAAATCCAACTGGTTCACTAATGTCATGTAGGGAAGGAACCCTGCTGTCCTTACCCGATCTGGCCAATATGGGCTTCGAAACCCACTCCAAAGTGGTTGACTCTTAATTGCCCTTTGAAGTGGCTGACTCAATTGTATAAAGGTCCACCATCATCATCTCAGTGATCTACAAAAATGCTGACCTTGTCAGTGACACCCACAGCCAGAGAATGCATAATAAAAAATATAAGTTAGTGCTCATACAGTCGAGCTATTTCAGTCCAACAACTGCCTTGTTTTTAGAAGCAAACAGGATAGTAGGGATACAAAAATCTCTTCCAATTAAATCTGGCCTCAGCCAACGTATAATTTGTTATGTATGAATAAAGAATCTGACTGGATACTGTGAGCTCAAAGTAAAGTGTGACCTTAGTCTTTTATTGCAGGTCTCCAGAATGCCTCTCCAGCCTGTGAGTACCTGTGTTGCCGAGGGATTATAGGATCCCTTAGGACTCCAGGGGATGAGCCCTCTGGTAGCTGTACAAGGTACATACAAGTTTACATATATATCAACACTCCCTCACAAAGTCAACAATGTAACTCTTTACAAGGTGAGATGAATTGGGGTCCTTCTTTCCCTGGTTGATCGTCTCAGTGCGAATGCTGGTATTGGTGAACCATCTGTTGGGCCCTCGCTGGGCTGCTGTGCAGCTGGCCTTGCTGGGCTGCCTGGTGTGGTGAGTCCTGCTGGGCTGCTGTGGATGATGGGTTCTGCTTCGTGGCCAACCGTGCTGTCGGTTGCCACTGGTGTGTATGTTGGGGGTCAAAGAAGGTAGGGTCCAAAGTAGGTTGCTCAGGATAGTCCGTGAATCTGAGTTTGATTTGGTCCAAGTGTTTCTGGTGAATGAGTCCATTTGAAAGTTTGACCCAAAACACCCTGCTCCCCTCTTTGGCCACAACAGTGCCAGGAAGCACTTGGGATCTTGTCCATAATTCAATACAAATACAGGATCATTGATTTCAATTTCACGTGACACATTTGCTATCATGATATGTACTTTGTTGAAGCCGCCTGCTCTCTACCTGTTCATGTAGATCAGGATGACCTAACGAGAGCCTTGTCTTAAGTGTCCTTGTCATGAGCAGTTCAGCAAGTGGGATCCCAGTGAGCGAGTGGGGTCTCGTGCGGTAACTAAGCAGGACTCGGATAGGTGAGTCTGCAGTGAGCCTTCAGTTACCCTCTTCAAGCCCTGCTTGACAGTTTGCACTGCTCTTTCTGCCTGACCATTGGATGCTGGTTTGAAGGGGGCAGATGTGATATGTTTGATCCCATTATGGGTCATGAATTCTTTGAACTCGGCACTGGTAAAACATGGCCTGTTGTCGCTCACAAGGTCATCGGGTAGTCCGTGCGTGGCAAACATGGCCTGCAAGCTTTCAGTGGTGGCAGCGGACGTACTTGCCGACATTATCTCACATTCAATCCATTTGGAATACGCATCTACAACCACAAGGAACATTTTACCAAGAACGGGCCTGCATAGTCGACGTGTACCCTAGACCACGTTTTGGAGGGCCAAGACTATAAACTTAGCGGCGCCTCCCTGGGTGCATTGCTTAATTGCGAGCATGTGTTACAGCTGTGCACGCAGGACGCATCGATACCGGGCCACCACACGTGGGATCTGGCTATCGCTTTCATCATTACAATGACTGGGTGGGTACTGTGGAGATCACTGATGAAGGTGTCTCTGCCCTTCTTGGGAACCACTACCTGATTTCAGTCTGCCTGTATAGACATTTCATCTTTGCGCTGCTGGAACGACTTTATCTCTTTTTGCATTTCCACTGGGACACTGGACCAGCTCCCGTGAAGCACACAGTTTTTGAATAGGGACAGTAAGGGGTCCTGGCTTGTCCAGTTTCTAATCTGTCAGGCTTTGACGGGTGATTGCTCACTCTCAAATGCTTCCATTACCATGACTAAATCTGCGGGCTGCACCATTTCCACCCGAGTGGTGGGAAATGGCAGCCTGCTGAGAGCATTGGCACAGTTTTCTGTGGCCTGGCCTGTGGCGGGTGGCATAGTTGTATGCAGACAACATGAGCACCCATCTCTGGATGCGGGCCGATGCATTAGTATTTATCCTCTTACTCTCAGAAAACAGGGATATCAGTGGCTTATGATCAGTTTCCAATTAAAATTTAGCCCAAACAGATATTGATGCATTTTCTTTACCCCATAGACACACGCTAACGCTTCTTTTTCAATGATGCTGTAGGCTCTCTCAGCCTTAGACAGACTCCTGGGTGCATAAGCAACCGGTTGCAATTTCCCGAAATCATTAGCTTGTTGCAATACACACCAGACGCCATACGACGACGCATCACATGCTAGTACCAGACGCTTACTTGGATCATACAACACAAGCAATTTGTTTGAGCATAACAATTTTCTAGCTTTTACAAAGGCATTTTCTTGGCTTTTGCCCCAAACCCATTCATCTCCTTTATGCAGTAAGGTGTGCAGTGGTTCTAACAGTGTGCTGAGACCCGGTAAGAAGTTACCAAAATAGTTCAGGAGTCCTAGAAACGACCGCAGCTCCATCACATTCTGTGGCCTCGGTGCGTTCTCGGTTGCCTCCGTCTTTGAATCAGTGGGCCTGATGCCGTCTGCCGCGATTCTTCTCCCTAGCAACTCCACTTCAGGCACAAGGAAAATGCACTTCGAGCGTTTTAACCTGAGCCCCACACGGTTGAGTCGACTCAGAACCTCCTCCAGGTTGTGCAGATGCTCATTTGTGTCCCGACCTGTGACCAAGATGTCATCCTGGAAGACCACGGTGTACGGGATCGACCTCAGTAAGCTTTCCATGTTTCTCTGGGAACTTGTTTAAGAGCTGGGAACACGAAGTGTCGTCAGCGGACGAGAGCGCTCGGATGTCGTCACAGTTCCAGTGTATCTTTCCCAGCCAGCTCCTGCCGAGCAGCGTGGTACCACCCAGAGTGGTAGCTTGTACACCGCTCCGTTGTAGGAGACTTTTACAGTAACACTGCAGATTACGGGAATCAGTTCCTTTGTGTAAGTTCTCAATTTGTGCGAGTTGGAGTCAAGACTGGCCTTGAGGCCTTGCTGCACCACAATTTATCGAAAGTCTTTTTGCTCATAATGGACTGGTTCGTGCCTGTGTCCAGCTCCATTGACACTGGGAGTCCTTTAGTTCAACCTTCAGCATTATCGGGGGACACTTTGTGGTGAATGTGTGCACCCCATATACCTCTGCCTCCTCGGTCTGAGGCTCTGGTTCGTCGTGATCTCCGTGGATCTGTCCTCCTCTGCAACATGGTGGTTTGCAGGATTAACAGGATTTGCAGCTCGCCTGCACATACATTGAAGGTGTCCCATTGCTCCACAGCACTTGCAAACGTATCCTTTGAAGTGGCATGAATGGAAACGATGATCACCCCCTCAGCACCAACAAGGTGTTAATGGCCTTGCATTCATCACCCTTGATGGTGGATTCTGAGACATCTGCGGACGTGCAGCTGCAGGTATGTGCGACCTGTCCTGTACGTTACGATTCGAAAACACCATGACTTTGTTCACAGTATTTGTAGCAGCACTTGTGTGCTGAGAGATTTGCTTAGTATTGTCACTGGTGGCAATGAACGCTTGGGCTATCGCTATGGCCTTACTCAAGGTTGGGGTCTCTACAGTCAAACGTTTGCAAAATATCATTTCATGGCCAATGCCAAGTATGAAAAAGTCTCTGAGCATGTGCTCCAAATGTCCTTCAAACTTGCAGTGTCCTGCAAGGCGTCTTAGCTCGGCGACATAACTCACCATCTCCTGGCCTTCAGACCTTTTGTAGGTGTAGAACTGGTACCTCGCCATCAGAACGCTTTCGTTCGGGTTCAAATGCTCCCGGACCAGTGTGCACAAATCATCGTACAATTTCTCTGTGGGTTTCGCTGGAGCAAGCAGATTTTTCATGAGGCCATACGTTGGTGCCCCGCAGACGGTGAGGAGAATCACCCTTTGTTTGACAGCGTTCATTTCTCCTTCCAGCTCATTGGCCATGAAGTATTGGTCGAGTCGCTCCACAAAGGTTTCCCAATCATCTCCCTCCGAGAATTTCTCCAGGATGCCCACTGTTCTCTGCATCATTGGGTTCGTCATCTGTATCTCGTCGCCAGTTGTTATGTATGAATAAAGAGTCTGACTGGATACTGTGAGCTCAAAGTAAAGTGTGACCTTAGTATTTTATTGCAGGTCTCCAGAGTGCCTCTCCAGTCTGTGAGGCCTCCTTAAGTACTTCTGCTCCCAAGGGATTATGGGATCCCTTGGGACTCCAGGGGATGAGCCATCTGGTGGCTGTACAAGGTTACATATATAACATAATTAAAGTTAGAATTTACTATACTCTTGATTTTATATATTGAATATTGAATCAACTAAGCTAAATAACGTAAATATTCATGCTTTTAAAATCTATGGAGGAGAAATTGGGCCATGTAACACCAGTTGTTTTGTTGCTACGCAGCCTCTTACTAATGCTCGAAAATGGGGTCCAGGATGCATGCACTGAATGCTATCTTGTTAAAGGGGTTTGCGCACGTACACCTAACGACTGCCAGCAGCATGCAGAGCAGGCAGATTATGACGGCAATCATTATGCAATGCTAATTTGACACCATCGCTCCCATTTATGAATGCCACACTCTGGCCCATGCCCACTCTTAATCTCGCACAGCTGAACATGCATTAAACGCAATAAAGGAGACTCCCACTAACGCTATTTAAAGTGATCGTGAACTACTTACATGTTAATTGCTGGATTATTTATTTTGGCTGCTGGTGCAATTATGTGTTTTGGGGGCTTTCCTATACTTGGCTAAAGTTTGAATAGTCTACAGGGAGTGGTCTGGCTGGTGCTGAAGTACTTTTTTGTTGAATTATAAGCTTGTGCTGAAACAAATTGCTTCCAGACATGGGTGCCCTGACAGGGTTTCCTCTGGGATTTGAGCACCACTGGGAGAATAAAGAGAGGCAACACAAAGTAAGACAAGCTGCTAGAAGAGCGGTGAGAAGGAAGGGGTGAAGGGTTCTCAGCAGGAGGCCATACCTGCAGAGGGTCTTTAGGGAGTAGTTCTCTTTTCTCAAATTCAGCCAGGAACAATGCTTGAGATGTATTTGCTTTACAAAAAAGGTCCTGACTGAAATCTGCCAACTGCTGCAACCACAACTGCAACCTCAAACCAGGGCAAGGCCTATGACTGTCAAGGTGACTGTGGCTCTTAACTTTTATGCAACTGGCTCCTTTCAGGCTTGCTGGAGATATAAGCATCATAAGAACTGATGCATAAGGGAGGTCACTGAGGCTCTCTAGATACAGAGAGACCGCCTCGTTTCATTCCCTCTTGCCAGAGGCAAGCAGACGGAACGAGCACGAGGTTTGCACAGATTGCAGGTTTTCACATGGTGCAGTGTGCTATTGACTGTATGCACATTGCCTTGTGTGCGCCTCATGGGAATTCAGCCATTTTCATCAACTGAAAGGGATTCCAATCCTTCACTATACTGCTGATGTGCAGCCACTGGCAGCTCATTATGCAGGTGAATGCCCATCATACTGGCATTGGTCACGATTCCTTCATGCTGCGGACATCCTCTGTGCCAACTGTATTTGAACCACCACGGCAAGTCAAAGGCTGGCTACTGGGCAAAAAGGGTTATTCACTCATGACATGGCTCATGACTCTGGTCTGGACCCCACCCACATGTGCACAACAGGCCTACAATGAGAGCCATGCTGCCACAAGAAACATTATAAAGCACAACATTAGCATCCTCAAGCAACGCTTTTGCAGACTGGACTGCTCTGGAGTAGTCCTGCAGTACTTAGCTGAATGGGTATCAAGATTTGAGATAGTATGCTACATGCTATACAACCTGCCCATTATGGGGGAACAGTCCTTGCCACCACCTATCAGGCGAGAAGCTGAGGAGCAGAAACACAAGAAAGAGAAGGAACAGGAGTAGGAGGAGGAGGAGCAGGAGGTGGAGGAAGAGGGAATGCAACAGAAAGTAAAAGAAAAGGAAGAGGAAAGGAGGCTACAACATGGACAACCCCGTTCTGCCCGAGCACTATATGATCAAATATTTCATGAGCAATACGAGTAACCTCAATTACACCTCCCCATTCAACAATACTCCCGTATTCATTACCTTTCCTCTAGCTCTGACCATCATATCGTCCTCTTTCCGACAACACAAAAATAAAAACCACCATAAATGCATGTTCTAATCCAACTTTATAAATTCAATCATGATATAATGCATACAAAAATAAACCCTTGTGCATTCCGTAAATGCCTGTCTTCCCTGTGCCTTTGTCTAACCTACTGCCCCTAAGAGGTACTTCCCCAGTGTAGGCAACATGTCGGATGTATGGCTGCTGACCTTCAATTGAGGAGACTGCAGAAAACCTCGACTACGTCTGGGCATAGGAGGTCCGACTTCAGATTGTGCCATCTTGGCTTGGGTTGTAGCAGCCTGGGCTGGCTGGTTAATAGGCAACAGCAATAGCATTGGTGGAGTGGCAGGGGTGGGAACAGGAATTCTGTCATCCCGAGAGGGGACAGCAAATTCATGCTCCATGGAGCCACTGTCAATCTCCCAGGGCAGAGCTTCAGCATAGAAACATAGAAACATAGAAAATAGCTGCAGGAATAGGCCATTCGGCCCTTCAAGCCTGCACCACCATTCAATATGGCTGATTATGCAACTTCAGTACCGCATTCCTGCTTTCTCTCCATACCCCTTGATCCTTTTAGCCGTAAGGGCCACATCTAACTCCCTTTTGAATATATCTAACAAACTGGCCTCAACAACATTCTGTGGTAGAGAATTCCACAGGTTCACAATTCTCTAAGTAAAGAAGTTTCTCCTCATCTCGGTCCTAAATGGCTTACCCCTTATCCTTTAGACTGTGACCCCTGGATCTGGACTTTTCCAACATCGGGAACATTCTTCCTGCATCTAACCTGTCCAATCCCGTCAGAATTTTATATGTTTCTATGAGATCCCCTCTCATTTTTCTAAATTCCAGTGAATATAAGCCTAGTCGATCCAGTTTTCTTCATATATCAGTCCTCCCATCCCGGGAATCAGTCTGATGAACCTTCGCTGCACTCCCTCAATAGCAAGAACGTCCTTCCTCAGATTAGGAGACCAAAACTGTACACAATATTCAAGGTGTGGCCTCACCAAGACTCTGTACAACTGCAGTAAGACCTCCATACTCCTATACTCAAATCCTTTCGCTATGAGGGCCAACATATGATTTGCCTTCTTTACCGCCTGCTATACCTGCATGCCAACTTTCAATGACTGATGTACCATGACACCCAGTTCTCGATGCACCTCCCCTTTTCCTAATCTGTCACCATTCAGATAATATTCAGCCTCCCTGTTTTTGCCACCAAAGTTGATAACCTCACACTTATCCACAATATACTGCATCTGCCATGCATTTGCCCACTCACCTAACCTGTCCAAATCACCCTGCAGCCTCTTAGCATCCTCTTCACAGCTCACACTGCCACCCAGCTTAGTGTCATCTGCAAACTTGGAGATATTACCTTCAATTCCTTCGTCTAAATCATTAATGTATATTGTAAATAGCTGGGGCCCCAGCACTGAACCTTGCGGTACCCCACTAGTCACTGCCTGCCATTCTGAAAAGGACCCGTTTATTCCTACTCTTTGCTTTCTGTCTGCCAACCAGTTCTCTATCCACGTCAATACTTTATCCCCAATACCACGTGCTTTAATTTTGCACACTAATCTCTTGTGTGGGACCTTGTCAAAAGCCTTTTGAAAGTCCACATCCACTGGTTCTCCCTTATCCACTCTACTAGTTGCATCCTCAAAAAATTCTCGAAGATTTTTCAAGCATAATTTCCCTTTCATAAATCCATGCTGACTTGGACCGATCCTTTCATTGCTTTCCAAATGTGCTGCTATTACATCTTTAATTATTGATTCCAATATTTTCCGCACTACCGATGTCAGGCTAGCCGGTCTATAATTCCCTGTTTTCTCTCTCCCTCCTTTTTTAAAAAGTGGGGTTACATTAGCCACCCTCCAATCCATAGGAACTGATCCAGAGTCTATAGAATGTTGGAAAATGACCACCAATGCATCCCTATTTCTAGGGCCACTTCCTTTAGTACTCTGGGATGCAGACTGTCAGGCCCTGGGGATTTTTCGGCCTTCAATCCCATCAATTTCCCGAACACAATTTCCTAACTAATAAGGATATCCTTCAGTTCCTCCTTCTCGCTAGACCCTCGGTCCCCTAGTATTTCCGGAGAACAGATTGATGGACTGCTGTGATGCCCTGGAAGCCCCTTTGAACAGTAGTATGCAGAGCCATGAGGGCAGCAGACTGAGCTTCCACTGCAGCATTCCGACCTTTGATGGATGCTGTTTGTGCTGCTATGGAAGCTGTGACATCAGCCATTAGAGATTGCATCATGTTTGGTTCCACAGGTGTGCTGAGCAAGGTGTTTCATGTTGGAAAGGATGGCTCCAAGGTCTGCGCAAAGCCCTGTGCCAAGTTGTTGCTGGACTCCTCCATGATCCTTGACATTGAGCGCATGCTTTCTGGAAAGCTGTCCATTACACCAAGCAATCGATTATGTACACCCATTAGCCTTCTTCTGTAGCCCAGCACAATGAAGTACTTGTCTGACACCTCTGCAGCAAAACTAGTATGCAACCTTGTCCTCCATAAGAACATAAGAACATAAGAAATAGAAGCAGGAGTAAGCCATTTGACCCCTTGAGCATGCTCCGCCATTCAATAAAATCATGGCTGATCTGATCCTGGCTTCAACTCCACTTCCCTGCCCACTCCCCATAACCCTTGACTCCCTTATCATTCAAAAATCTGTCTATCTCCACCTTAAATATATTTAATGACCCAACCTCCACAGCTCCCTGGAGTAGAGAATTCCAAAGATTCACGACACTCTGAGAAAAGAAATTCCTCCTCATTTCTGTCTTAAATAGGGATTCCTTTTAACCTTGCACCTGCGCTATCTGCTATCCTTTCTCCCTGCCATGGCTCCTGCACACTTGTGCCCGGTGTCTCACCATGTACAAATCCCTCCTCTATCCTAGCCTTAAATTACACTGCTATTTGTTTCTACTGCATCTTGAGCATATGTCTCGAGGGCCTTCTTTCCACCTCTTCCACCAAGACCTCCAGTGCAATGTCTGAAAATCTTGGTGATCACTCTCTCATGTGTTCAGCCATTGTTCAAAGTATCATAGCCCAAATTCACTTTTGGCGTGCTGCCTGCAACACAATCAATGGGCACAGGTTAATCATGTACGGTGATCTCCATGACCGTTTTCAGGGATTAGCCATTTTCTCCCCCTATACTCCTTAAAAATCTGTCCATGGAGAATAGCTCAGTGTACTGTGACAGTAAAAGTGAAAGCAGATTTCTTACAGCCATAATTTGCTGTCAAAATAATGGCGAGGCTAATGATACTCGCTGTTACTTATGCACAAATCCTTCAGCAACTTCAGGCAAGAGCAATTGTGCAGGTAAACGTGGAAATCTAAAAGTTGCTGCACAAGATGCGGTGTTAAAGGGGAGAGCCACTGCGCACTTTGGCCTCCACTGGGCCACCAGGGAGGCGTCGTGCCAAGGCCACAGGCCAGCACCCAAACGGTGTGCCTGATGGCATGATGGCGACCACACAAAGGAGACTCAAGGCGGGCTGACTGGTGAGTCAACCAAAACGAGAAAATGGCAGCACGCTGCGCAGCATACCTCCCCTTTAACTTTCGCCCCGTGAGCGGAATGTCTGCTCATGACCCGTGAGGCTGGTGCTGACACCGCTCCTGGCAGCCTTGTGGGGTGCTGGCCAATTTCCACCACAGGGCAGAAAGGGGTCACCGTGAGGTGCTAAGAGGTCGCTATGCACAGTGATGACATCATAGGCAGCTGCGCGGCGGCCCGGGGTGCTACTAACGGGGCGCGGCACTCCCATGTCAGCGCCTCCGCTAATACCCGCACAATTTCACGGGAGACGGAAGTGCTAATGGGAAGCGCACAACAGGGGAATTTCAACCCCTTTTTCTTTCAGGTTTTAATTTTTATTGGAGATTTACATTTTTTTAAGTTTAAAACGTAACTTTTTTTAACTTTTCCTTTCTTCTCTCTTAATCTAGTCTTTCTTTCCCTCTCTATTTCGCTTTCTGTACCTGATTTGACATTGAATTCACCCTCTCTAATTTACATTTCCTTCTCTGTCCTTGCCTTGTTAATTTCACAATCCTTCAATCTGATTGTTTAAGGAGCTACACAGTTGCTTGTTCTGTTCACTCAGGTCCCAGGTGTCTTGTTTCCCTCATTGCCCTTTATCAGCTGACAATTTCAGCAATTTACTGTGCAAAACTTTAAAAAACTTAAACATGCAGGGGCAAGGGCAAGTCGAACTAATGGCAGATCCCATTAATGGTAGACGACCTGCCACAGTGTTAACCAGCCTTGATCCAATGTGTTAATCAGCATTTATGAAACTTAATGTAACTATTGTCATTTCAACAGATTCAGGATGATGGTCAATGGATATGATATATAGATTAATGTATTTTGATGAATAACATAACTCATCAATATTGTTGGAAAATTGGTAGTTTTCTGATTAGAAAGATGTAATACAGGTTCTTACCACATCTCTGCCAGATAGCCTAAGATTAAGATGTTTGTTTCACACCAGTGTGACTAATTTAAGAACCAGCCTTAGCTCAAACACAAAGTGGCCAGTCACATGTTTGATGAGAATAGTTAGCACTCAGTCATATTGGAAGGACGGTTCAGTGGAGGCAAAGCTAGTCTTTGGGGATGACTGACACTTCTATCAGCCCATCCTATAGCAATTATATCTTACATTATTTGTGAAAAATGAACAATGTCGTTTGAGATTATAGATGAAAGCACAAGCATTTTCTCCAAACATAGTGAGGAAGTAGCCATGATATAGAAACAGACTGAAATGAGAATAAATGTGTTTTTTTACAACTCCACAGATTTCATTTCTTTCTATTGTAATAAATTTTTACTGAGGTAATATTAAAACATGTTACTGTGCTGTTGAATCATATGGTAGGGTTGGTTACCAAAATTTCTAATTTGGAACCTAGCCCAACGAATGTCCTTGTACTCACTTTTCAGAGGACATGATACTTAGAACAAGTGCAACAATTGTTGATTATCTAATAAAATACTGTATTTTTAATTAGACGAGGCACATAATTTCTGCAAACGTACATCAGAGTGATAGCAATAAGGGCCTGGATATTAACAGGGGCGAATTTCCTAGGCGAGAGGCAGATTTTCAGATGGGAAGGATATCCCCGCAAGCTGTGGAGCTTTAACTCCACAGCGTTCATCTTTCCACCTTGACAGGTTCCCTGCCCAGTCGTAAGCCTGCTTGACAGGCCGCAGGAGCAGGTAAGTGGGGGGCAGCCAGATCCCCAATCCCGGGAGGAGATATGTGTGTGGGGGGGGTCTGATGAAGGGGGAGCTTAGGGGATGGGGAAGCACTCCTGCTCTTCTTGGCTCGCAAGCAGTGCAGTAACTGCACTTAACACCTACCGAAGCTGTCTTCATCTCCCTTTAGCCGGTTTCCTGAGTCCTGGGAAACTCGACCGGCCACTGTAAAACTTGCAAAGCAGGAATAATCAGAGGCTCCCAGCCTTATTATAATATTTAAATTGCCAACCCACTTCCTGGGAGAGGGTTGGCTGTCCATCCCTTGTCCCTCTTCTGTTAAACCCGGAGGTGGGTAGGTTGGAGGCGGTTTAGGGTCGGGTTGGAGATTTTAAAATTTTTTACATCTGACCTAACCCATCTGTTTATGGGTGTTAAAATCAATATGGGTACATTTTTTATCTATTTTTTGTGTTGTTAAAAACTAGGATGTTTTTGGAAAAAGAGTTGTAGCGGTGTTATTGGAATTGGTCGACGGGACCTGGACCTAGAATTTCATCTTTCCTTGTTCTGGCATTTTTTTCTGCAATTAAAGCAAAAGATTTATATCTTTATAATATCTTTATCTAGCTTAAACCTGCCTGCTCAATCCAATGGAAAGCCCCTGAACTACGACTGGAAAATATAAATATAACTTGAACAAATATAATCCAAAACTTAATATAATTGTAACAAGATTAAGAAGTGTAATCCAATTTGAAATTTTCTAGGTCAATGTATTAATATTTATAGTTAGGAATACTTAAACTGAATGATCATGTGCATATATATTGAGAGAAAATGGTCCAGAAATTTGTTTCTGAACATTCACTATGCCTGAACAGGTATGCCCAAGATGCACCTGAATTTGGGCATTGGGTCTCATTTAAATGAGACTGGCGAGCTGCGGACACCAGCTGGGAATCCCCAGGCAGCATGCCGGTAAAGAGATTTGGAATTTCAGACTGCTACATTGCCAGCAGCATCCTCAGTAAAGTGCCTAAAGGGCAAGGGAAGGGAAAACCAGGAGATGTGGCAATTGGGAGAGAAGTTCTTGGCAAATATCAGAGGGTGGCCAGGAGTGAACATAAGAACATAACATAAGAACATAAGAATTAGGAACAGCAGTAGGCCATCTAGCCCCTTGAGCCTGCTCCACCATTCAACAAGATCATGGCTGATCTGGCCATGGACTCATCTCCACTTACCTGCCCGCTCCCCTTAATTCCCTTATTGGTTAAAAATCTATCTTTCTGTGACTTGAATACATTCAATGAGCTAGCCTCAACTGCTTCCTTGGGCAGAGAATTCCACAGATTCACAACCCCTCTGGGAGAAGAAATTCCTTCTCAACTCAGTTTTAAATTGTCTCCCCCGTATTTTGAGGCTGTGCCCCCTAGTTCTAGTCTCCCCGACCAGTGGAAACAACCTCTCTGCCTCTATCTTGTCTATCCCTTTCATTATTTTAAATGTTTCTATAAGATCACCCCTCATCCTTCTGAACTCCAATGAGTAAAGACCGAGTCTACTCAATCTATCATCATAAGGTAACCCCCTCATCTCCGGAATCAGCCTAGTGAATCGTCTCCGTACCCCCTCCAAAGCTAGTATATCCTTCCTTAAGTAAGGTGACCAAAACTGCACGCAGTACTCCAGGTGCGGCCTCACCAATACCCTATACAGTTGCAGCAGGACCTCCCTGCTTTTGTACTCCATCCCTCTCGCAATGAAGGCCAACATTCCATTCGCCTTCCTGATTACCTGCTGCACCTGCAAACTAACTTTTGGGATTCATGCACAAGGACCCCCAGGTCCCTCTGCACCTCAGCATGTTGTAATTTCTCCCCATTCAAATAATATTCCCTTTTACTGTTTTTTTCCCCAGGTGGATGACCTCACACTTTCCGATATTGTATTCCATCTGCCAAACCTTAGCCCATTCGCTTAACCTATTTAAATCTCTTTGCAGCCTCTCTGTGTCCTCTACACAACCCGCTTTCCCACTAATCTTTGTGTCATCTGCAAATTTTGTTACACTACACTCTGTCCCCTCTTCTAGGTCATCTATGTATATTGTAAACAGTTGTGGTCCCAGCACCGATCACTGTGGCACACCACTAACCACCGATTTCCAACCCGAAAAGGCCCCATTTATCCTGACTCTCTGCTTTCTGTTAGCCAGACAATTCTCTATCCATGCTAATAAATTTCCTCTGACTCCGCGTACCTTTATCTTCTGCAGTAACCTTTTGTGTGGCACCTTATCGAATGCCTTTTGAAAATCTAAATACACCACATCCATCGGTACACCTCTATCCACCATGCTCGTTATATCCTCAAAGAATTCCAGTAAATTAGTAAAACATGATTTCCCCTTCATGAATCCATGTTGCGTCTGCTTGATTGCATTATTCCTATCTAGATGTCCCGCTATTTCTTCCTTAATGATAGTTTCAAGCATTTTCCCCACTACAGATGTTAAACTAACCGGCCGATAGTTACCTGCCTTTTGTCTGCCCACTTTTTTAAACAGAGGCATTACATTAGCTGCTTTCCAATCCGCTGGTACCTCCCCAGAGTCCAGAGAATTTTGGTAGATTATAATGAATGCATCTGCTATAACTTCCGCCATCTCTTTTAATACCCTGGGATGCATTTCATCAGGACCAGGGAACTTGTCTACCTTGAGTCCCATTAGCCTGTCCAGCACTACCCCCCAAGTGATAGTGATTATCTCAAGGTCCTCCCTTCTCACATTCCTGTGACCAGCAATTTTTGGCATGGTTTTTGTGTCTTCCATTGTGAAGACCGAAGCAAAATAATTGTTTAAGGTCTCAGCCATTTCCACATTTCCCATTATTAAATCCCCTTTCTCATCTTCTAAGGGACCAACATTTACTTTAGTCACTCTTTTCCATTTTATATATCTGTAAAAGCTTTTACTATCCGTTTTTATGTTTTGTGCAAGTTTACCTTCGTAATCTATCTTTCCTTTCTTTATTGCTTTCTTAGTCATTCTTTGCTGTCATTTAAAATGTTCCCAATCTTCTATTTTCCCACTAACCTTGGCCACCTTATACACATTGGTTTTTAATTTGATACTCTCCTTTATTTCCTTGGTTATCCACGGCTGGTTATCCCTTCTCTTACCGCCCTTCTTTTTCACTGGAATATATTTTTGTTGAGCATTATGAAAGAGCTCCTTAAAAGTCCTCCACTGTTCCTCAATTGTGCCACCGTTTAGTCTGTGTTTCCAGTTTACTTTAGCCAACTCTGCCCTCATCCCACTATAGTCCCCTTTGTATAAGCATAGTACGCTCGTTTGAGACACTACTTCCTCACCCTCAATCTGTATTACAAATTCAACCATACTGTGATCACTCATTCCGAGAGGATCTTTTACTAGGAGATCGTTTATTATTCCTGTCTCATTACACAGGACCAGATCTAAGATAGCTTGCTCCCTTGTAGGTTCTGTAACATACTGTTCTAAGAAACAATCCCGTATGCATTCTATGAATTCCTCCTCCAGGCTACCCCGTGCGACTTGATTTGACCAATCGATATGTAGGTTAAAATCCCCCATGATTACTGCCGTTCCTTTTTCACATGCCTCCATTATTCCCTTGATTATTGCCCGCCCCACCGTGAAGTTATTATTTGGGTGACTATAAACTACACACACCAGTGACTTTTTCCCCTTACTATCTGTAATCTCCACCCACAATGATTCAACATTTTGTTCATTAGAGCCAATATCATCTCTCACAAGTGCCCTGATATCATCCTTTATTAAAAGAGCTACCCCACCTCCTTTCCCTTCTTGTCTCTCTTTCCGAATCGTCAGATACCCCTGTATGTTTAATTCCCAGTCTTGGCCACCCTGCAACCACGTTTCTGTAATGGCCACCAAATCATACCCATTTGTAATGATTTGTGCCGTCAACTCATTTACTTTATTTCGAATGCTGCATGCGTTTAGGTAGAGTGTTTTAATACTAGTTTTTAAATCATGATTTTTAGTTTTGACCCCTCCTGCAGCCCCTTTATATTCAGTGGCCCTTTTTGTTTTTTGCCTTGGATTTCTCTGCCCTCCACTTTTACTCACCTCCTTTCTGTCTTTTGCTTTTGTCTCCTTTTTGTTTCCCTCTGTCTCCCTGCATTGGTTCCCATCCCCCTACCATATTAGTTTAACTCCTCCCCAACAGCAATAGCAAACACTCCCCCTATTTGTTCCGGTCCTGCCCAGGTGCAGACCGTCCGGTTTGTACTAGTCCCACCTCCCCCAGAACTGGTTTCAATGCCCCAGGAATTTGAATCCCTCCCTGCTGCACCACTGCTCAAGCCACGTATTAGCTGAGCTATCCTGCGATTCCTACTCTGACTAGCATGTGGCACTGGTAGCAATCCTGAGATTACTACTTTTGAGGTCCTACTTTTTAATTTAGCTCCTTAAATTCGTCTCGTAGGACCTCATCCATTTTTTTACCTATATCGTTGGTACCAATGTGCACCACGACAACTGACTGTTCACCCTCCATATTCAGAATGTCCTGCACCCGCTCCGAGACATCCTTGACCCTTGCACCAGGGAGGCAACATACCATCATGGAGTCTCAGTTGCGGCCGCAGAAACGCCTATCTATTCCCCTTACAATCGAATCCCCTATCACTATCGCTCTCCCACTCTTTTTCCTGCCCTCCTGTGTAGCAGAGCCAGCCATGGTGCCATGAACTTGGCTGCTGCTGCCCTCCCCTGATGAGTCATCCCCCTCAACAGTACTCAAAACGGTGTACCTGTTTTGCAGGGGGATGACCGCAGGGGACCCCTGCACTACCTTCCTTGCACTGCTCTTCCTGCTGGTCTTCCATTCCCTAGCTGGCTGTGGACCCTTCACCTGCGATAAGACCAACTCGCTACACGTGCTACTCATGTCATTCTCAGCATCGTGGATGCTCCAGAGTGAATCCACCCTCAGCTCCAATTCCGCAACGCGATCTGTCAGGAGCTGGAGGCAGATACACTTCCCGCACACGTAGTCGTCAGGGACACCGGAAGTGTCCCTGAGTTCCCACATGGTACAGGAGGAGCATATCACGTGACCGAGCTCTCCTGCCATGACTTAACCCTTAGAGCCACTTAAATTGGCCTGTGGCCTGTGGTTTAAATGCAGAGTTGGGAGGAACACTTCTACAGCTCCAAGCTCCATATTTAGGGAAACAATTTTTTTTTAAATGTCTCTTTTTGGTGGCGGCCTTCAGCAATCCCTTTCAGGAAGACTGGTTAGGATGCATGTAGATCAGGTGTTGCAGTTCCCACAATTCAGTCTGTCCATTTCCTGAACAGTTCTCAGCGCAATGTAGGACCACAATTAAAAATAAACTGGTTGTATTGTTTATTACAATCTGAGATTATTTCTCAGCTTATCCTTCAAATTCCTTTTATATCAGCAGCTGAAATTTGTGAAAGCAATGACTTTCAGTTTGACTTTTTCAGCACTTGCTGATTTTAATTTAAAAGTATCAGAGTGCTGGCTCTTAATTGAACACACCCAGTGCATATGTTGGTTTTAATTTTGACTGTCCCAGGGTGTGTCGGTTCTTAGTTTGACAACCCTGGCATGTGCTAATTTTAAGTGCACAGAAAATTGTTCATGAATTTTTAGCAAAGGTAGTGAACTAAGTTGTGTTAAAAAAATAACTTGGCTGGGTCAAAGTTTTGCAGGAATTATTCCCAAGTTGAACATCATAAACAAATGTATTGTCTAATAAAAGTCAGAACTTTAATGGGGACAGATATATTATTAATGTTTCATGTACAATTACATGAGGCATCATTAAAGTAACCACATCAGATTAAATGTATTTTCTTGTATGTGGTCAAATCCCAACAGAAACTATTTCAATTTGCCTTGCCTTATTGAGAACAATAATATCCCAACAGACCTCAACACAAAGGGCTGTTAGGAAATGCAATTTATATTTAATAAGTGCAGTAAAATTCTGCATGCATTATAAACAAGATACATTGCAGTATTTATGTTCTGTTATCATCAAGCTATGTATAAGTAATGTAGAAAACCTTGGGAATATAGACATCTTGCATCTGTTGACATTGATGGCGTACTTAAACAGTTCCAATAAAATTCAGAAACTCAAATGTTTCCTTCTTTATCACACAAGGAGCTCCTCTTTTATCCTTGTTGAGTCTGTGAACAAATATACTGGGCCACCATAACACATTAGTCACTAGAAAACCATTCCGCATAATTGAATTGGTAGAGAAAATTCTCAAATTATATTCTCAATAGTGTAAAGTAATACATTGAAAAAAATCAGGTATTGTTTAAAAATGCCATTGTTAGTGGGTTATGAAATGCCAGCTCTGAAATCCTAATACTTTTTAAATTATATATACAGAAAATGCTGGAAATCGTTATTATGCTTGTTTTGAATTTCACAGAATTGATTAAGATGGAAATCTAAGATTGTTCTATTTTTCCATGGAGTTGTGCAGTTAATTTTCTGAGAACAGTCACATCCTTTCTCGAATTTGACTAGTACTGAAATGGGACAGTTTACTGAATTACATTATTGTAAGATTGATGTCCTGGCTAAAACTACGGTCAACAAGAAAAATCTTATGTTCTGTTTGTTGGATTAATTCCACATGGGATAATTCCTTCAGTGAGGAGGCAAGCAATAGTAAATGACAGAGTTCCTTAGGTAATCCTTACATTTTGGGTTAATTTGTGCACAATTCTAAATGGCATTGGATAATGGGGGCAAAATTGAACTTCAGAGGTAGTGCAAAATGAGCGCTAGTGACTCGGCAGTCTGCTTTACACTCCGGCCGATTTTCTTTTTCATTGACTTCAGTGGAAATGATAATCGAGCGATATGTAAAATGGGCTACTGATTTACTACTGCCTGTTTTGTGCTACCGTTGAAGATCAATTTCACCCACAATGCCTTAATGTTTGCTTACAGAGCATGGTTCTTTGATAAAAACCTATTCGAAGGTTACAGATTGGTGTATGTTTTTATGAAAAATGTTGCATCAGTTTCAGATGTGCAAAAGTGGAGACACTGGATTGATTTTCTCATAATAGCACCTCAAAATGAAAACTTTTATGGTATATTAAAGTCTTTGTTGAGATTGTTTCATTTCCAAGATTTACAAGAATGTTGCCTGGACTGGAGAATTTTGGCTGAGGAAAGATTGGAGATGCTGGGTCTGTTTCCTTTGGAACAGAGGAGGCTGAGGGGAGACCTGATTGAGGTGTATAAAATTATGAGTGGCCTGGAGAGAGTGGATAGGAAGAATCTGTTTCCCTTGGCAGAGGGGTCAACAACCAGGGGGCGTAGATTTAAAGTAAAGTATAGAAGAGATATGAGGGGAAATTTCTTCACCCAGAAGGAGGTGAGGGTCTGGAACTCAATGCCTGAAAGGGTGGTAGAGGCAGAAAGCCTCACCACATTTAAAAAATACTTGGATGTGCACTTAAAGTGCTGTAAAATACAGGACGACGAACCAAGAGCTAGAAAATGGGATTAGGCTGGATAGCTCTTGGTCGGCTGGCCTCCTTCCATACTGTAAATTTCAATGATTCTATGATTTCCTAACCTGTAGCCAAATAACAGCAGTGGTGCTTCACGACAGTACATTCTTGGGATGCTGGAGAGAGTCAAACTGTGAAGATCCCAGAGAATGGATGGTAGTGTGCATCAGAAAGGCAGGTAGCATACTACAAGTGTACTGTACTGAGAGTTTCCTTGAAAGTTGTTGAAATGACAAGACATTCCTGTTATGTAACATATTGGTGATCGGTTCGCATTCTTAGTTTATCACTGGTTAGAGGGCTCGTGGCACCATCTAGATGTGTGAGAGGATAGAGCCAAATAACTGAGTGTGCAAAAGACTGGTGTGGTAAAATTATATATTTGTAAACCCTTCATTTGAAGGATTACAACTTATTGAGTTGGTAGGGTCATTTTGGCATGGAAGCAAGTCATCCTTGCTTCAAGGAACTGCCTATGATGATGGTGTAAGCAAGCTATCAGATTAGTCAGAATGATGAAAAAGTCACTCTTAACTTGGGTAAGCGATTTTCATATGGAACAGTCTCAATCTTCGGTTCAGACTACACCAAATGATTTTTCTGACCAGTTGATCCAGGATTTTAATGCCTTTATCATCCAACGCTGGCCACATAGGTGCTTTCAGAATGGTTCAATTCTGTTTTTATAGAAATTATCATTGGATATTCATGCCATCCAATATTTACTGGCACATGTTTAGGATTTGCTTTTCAACTGCATCCGCCTCAATTATGAAATGTAGTGTGGTTGGGAAATGGGTTTCTTTTATCAAAAATAAAGCTATCAGAACAAACAGAATTATAGTTTAAAGCTATTTGGTATGCTCACAGCTCACCTCCCACTGTATGCATCTAGGCTCATACAGCAGTGCCTGGTCTTCAGTTGTCCCCCTTGCCACTGGGCCAAGACCTCACTCTGCTAAGCCCGTGTGGTAGCCGGTGTGCAATGGCCACCCGACGTTAAAAGAACTCACGCACAGGCATCTTCCACCCCTCAAAATAAAGTTCGGGACCTGGAACATCAGGACCCTCAGACATCATCATCATTCATAGGCACTCCCTCGGAATCGAGGAAGACTTGCTTCCATTCTAAAACTGAGTCCTTAGGTGGCTGAACAGTCCAATACGAGAACCACAGTCCCTGTCACAGGTGGGACAGATAGTCGTTGAGGGAAAGGGTGGGTGGGACTGGTTTTCCGTATGCCCTTTCTGCTGCCTGCGCTTGATTTCTGCGTGCTCTCGGCGATGAGACGTGAGGTGATCAGCGCCCTCCCAGATGCACTTCCTCCACATAGGGCGGTCTTTGGCCAGGAACTCCCAGGTGTCAGTGGGGATGTTGCACTTTATCAGGGAGGCTTTGAGGGTGTCCTTGTAATGTTTCCTCTGCCCACCTTTGGCTCATTAGCCGTGAAGGAATTCCGAGTAGAGCGCTTGCTTTGGGAATCTCGTGTCTGGCATGCAAACAATGTAGCCTGTCCAGTGGAGTTGATCAAGTGTGGTCAGTGCTTCAATGCTGGGGATGTTGGCCTGGTCGAGGACGCTAACATTGGTGCGTCTGTTCTCCCAGGGGATTTTCAGGTTCTTGCGGAGACATCGTTGGTGATATTTCTCCAGACACTTGAGGTGTCTAATGTATATGGTCCATGTCTCTGAGGCATTAACGAGGATGGGTATTGCTACAGCCCTGTAGACCATGAGCTTGGTGGCAGATTTGAGGGCCTGTTCTTCAAACACTCTTTTCCTTAAGCAGCCGAAGGCTGCACTGGTGCACTAGAGGCGGTGTTGAATCTCGTCGCCAATGTCTGCTCTTGTTAATAAGAGGCTCCCGAGGTATGGGAAATGGTCCACGTTGTCCAGGGCCGCACCGTGGATCTCGATGACTGGGGGGCAGTGCTGTGCGGCGGGGAAAGGTTGGTGGAGGACCTTTGCCTTATGGATGTTTAGCGAAAGGCCCCATGCTTTCATGTGCCTCAGTGAATATGTTGATTATGACTTGGAGTTCAGCCTCTGTATGTGCGCAGACGCATGCGTCATCCGCTTACTGTAGCTCGACGACAGAGGTTGGGGCGGTCTTGGACCTGGCCTGGAGACGACGGAGGTTGAACAGGTTCCCACTGGTTATGTACTTTAGTTCCACTCCAGCGGGGAGCTTGTTGACTGTGTGGTGGAGCATGGCAGCGAGGAAGATTGAGAAGAGGTTTGGGGCGATAATGCAGCCCTGCTTGACACTGGTGGATTGGGTCTGTAATGGGTCCGTTGGTAAGGATCGCGGCCTGCATGTCATCGTGGAGCAGGCAGAGATGGTGCCGAACCTTTGGGGGCATCCGAAATGGAGGAGGACGCTCCATAGACCCTCACAGTTGACAGTGTCAAAGGCCTTTGTAAGCTCGAAGAAGGCCATGTATAAGGACTGATGCGTTTCTCTGCATTTTTCTTGCCACTGTCGCGCTGTAAAAATCATGTTGTTGTGCCCTGTAGGGGACGAAATCCTCACTGTGACTCCGGGAGGAGCACCTCAGCCACTGGGAGAAGATGGTTGAGGAGGACTCTAGCGACGACTTTCCCAGTGACTAATAACAGCGAGATTCCTCTGTAGTTGCCACAGTCGGACTTGTTCCCTTTTTTAAAGATGGTCATGATCACTGTATAGAAACATAGAAACATAGAAAATAGGAGCAGGAGTAGGCCATTCGGCCCTTCGAACCTGCACCACCATTCAATAAGGTCATGGCTGATCGTTCACCTCAGTACCCCTTTCCTGCTTTCACTCCATACCCCTTGATCCCTTTAGCCGTAAGGGCTATATCTAACTCTCTCTTGAATAGATCCAATGAACTGGCATCAACAACTCTTTGCGGCAGGGAATTCCACAGGTTAACAACTCTCTGAGTGAAGAAGTTTCTCCTCATCTCAGTCCTAAATGGCTTACCCCTTATCCTTAGATTATGTCCCCTGGTTCTGGACTTCCCCAACATCGGGAACATTCTTCCTGCATCTAACCTGTCCAGTCCCATCAGAATTTTATATGTTTCTATGAAATCTTCTCTCATCCTTCTAAACTCGAGTGAATACAGGCCCAGTCGATCCAGTCTCTCTTCATATGTCAGTCCTGCCATCCCTGGAATCAGTCTGGTGAACCTTCGCTGCACTCCCTCAATAGCAAGAATATCCTTCCTCAGATTAGGAGACCAAAACTGAACACAATATTCCAGGTGAGGCCTCACCAAGGCCCTGTACAACTGCAGTAAGACTTCCCCCTACTCCTATACTCAAATCCCCTTGCTATGAAGGCCAACATACCATTTGCCTTCTTCACCGCCTGCTGCACCTACATGCCAACTTTCAATGACTGATGTACCATGACACCCAGGTCTCGTTGCACCTCCCCTTTTCCTAATCTGCCACCATTCAGATAATTATCTGCCTTCGTGTTTTTGCCACCAAAGTGGATAACCTCACATTTATCCACATTATCCTGCATCTGCCATGCATTTGCCCACTCACCTAACCTATCCAAGTCACTCTGCAGCCTCTTAGCGTCCTCCTCACAGCTCACACCATCACCCAGCTTCGTGTCATCTGCAAACTTGGAGATATTACACTCAATTTCTTCATCTAAATCATTAATGTATATTGTAAATAGCTGGGGTCCCAGCACTGAGCCCTGTGGCACCCCACTAGTCACTGCCTGCCATTCTGAAAAAGACCAGTTATCCCGACTCTCTGCTTCCTGTCTGCCAACCAGTTCTCTATCCACATCAGTGCATTACCCCCAATACCATGTGCTTTAATTTTGCACACCAACCTCTTGTGTGGGACCTTGTCAAAAGCCTTTTGAAAGTCCAAATACACCACATCCACTGATTCTCCCTTGTCCACTCTACCAGTTACAACCTCAAAAAATTCTAGATTTGTCAAGCATGATTTCCCTTTCATAATCCATGCTGACTTGGAACGATCCTGTCACTACTTTCTAAATGCGCTGCTATTTCATCTTTAATAATTGATTCCAACATTTTCCCCACTGCTGATGTCAGGCTAACCAGTCTATAATTACCCATTTTCTCTCTCTCTTCTTTCTTAAAAAGTGGTGTTTCATTAGCTACCCTTCAGTCCATAGGAACTGATCCAGAGTCAATAGACTGTTGGAAAATGATCACCAATACATCCACTATTTCTAGGGCCACTTCCTTAAGTACTCTGGGATGCAGACTATCAGCCCCCAAGAATTTATCGGTCTTCAATCCCATCAATTTTCCTAACACAATTTCCCACCTAATAAGGATTTCCTTCAGTTCTTCCTTCTCACTAGACCCTCGGTCCCCTAATATTTCCGGAAGGTTATTTGTGTCTTCCTTCGCGAAGACAGAACCAAAGTATTTGTTCAACTGGTCTGCCATTTCTTTGTTCCCCATTATAAATTCACCTGAAATCTCCAGCATGCTCTCCTCCCTCCAGATGAGAGAGATGAGGTCATGCATTCGCGCCAACAGTGACTCTCCGCCATACTTCAGTGCCTCACTGGGGATTCCATCTGCTCCCGTAGCCTTCGTGTTCTTAAGCTGTCTTTTGGCTTTTTCTACCTTGTGCAGTGTTGGGGTTTTACTAAGGTGGTGGCGGGTAGCATGCTGCAGGATGGAGTCGCGAGCACTTGAGTCAAAGGCAGAGTCTCGATTGAGGAGATCTTCAAAGTGTTCCTTCCAGCGGGCCCTGACTGCCTCGGTGTCGTTGATGAGTGTTTCCACGTTCTTGGCCAGCAGCAAGGTGGGGCCATGGGTATTTGGACCATAGGTGGTCTTCACTGCGATGAAGAATCCTCATACATCATGGCTGTCGGCCAGCTGCTGTATCTCCTGTGCTTTCTGCATCCGTTCTTTAGTTTCCAAGTTTTTTTTGGACCTCAGCCTTAAGCCATCTGTAATGCTGCCTTGCTTCTCCTGAGTTAGGTTGTTGTTTAAGGCTCAGAAATGCCCTGCGCTTGCAATCTATCAGCTCTTGGATCTCCTGGTCATTCTCATCAAACCAGTCTTGGTGTTTCCTGGTTGAGCAATCGAGCGCCTCTTCGCAGGCACTGGTTATGGAAGTCTGGAGGGCAGACCAAGCACTGTGGGCATTCTGCGTCTCGGGGTCATCAAGGCACGTCAGGTTAGCTGTGAGGTGCTGACTGTATAGGGCTCTCTTAGCTGTGTCTTTGAGTGACCCGGCATTGACTTTTTTGCAGCACTGCTTCTGCTGCCCTCGCCGCTTTGCGGCTATGTTGATGTCAGTGATGGATCGGATTAGGCGGTGGTCCATCCAACAGTTGTCAGCTCCTGTCATGGCGCGGGTGATGCACACATCCTTGCGATCCCTGGCTCAGACGATGGCATAGTCGAGCAGGTACCAGTGTTTGGAGCGAGGGTGTTGCCACAATGCCTTGTACTTGTCCCTCTGACGGAACAAGGTGTTGGTGATGACAAGGTCATGTTCTAGACATTTTGTCAGGAGTAGGGTACTGCTGGAGTTAGTTTTCCCTATCCCCTCTCTGCCGATCACGCCTCCCCAGAAGGCTGTGTCCTTGCAGACCTTGGCGTTGAAGTCACCGAGGAGCATCAGTTTGTCGTCTACAGGGATTTTTCGAGGTTGGAGTAAAAACCCTCTTTGGTCTCATCTGTCGCATCAAGTGTTGGGGCATACACACTGATGACTGTGGCGCATTGATTCCGGGATAGGGTGAGTCGGAGAGTCACGAGACGTTCGTTAACCCCACAGGGGGAGTCTTTGAGGCAGTTGACCAGCTCATTTTTGAAGGCGAAACCGACTCCATGGAGACGGCGTTCTTCTTCTGGTTTCCCTTTCCAGAAGGAGGTGTAACCTCCACCTTGTTCCTTGAGCTGGCCTTCCCCTGCCCGCCGGGTCTTGCTTAGGGCGGCAATGTCGACATCAAAGCGTCTAAGTTCCTGGTGGTGCGGCGTTCTGGCCTGTCATTGTTGGAGTTGCCCATAAGGGTTCTGATGTTCCAGGTCCCAAACTTCATTTTAAAGGAGTGGAAGATGCCTGTGCGTGAGTTCTTTTAACATGGGGTGGTCATTGCACACCGGCTACCACACGGGCTTAACTGAGCAAGGTCTTGATCCAGTGGCAAGGGGGTCCAAGACGACTGGAGACCAGGTACTGCTATATGGGCCTAGTTGCCAACGGTGAGATTTTGGCCACAAGCTCAGTGCTGAGTAGCGCCTTTGATGGTAGGTGGTCCAAGGCTTGGTTGAGGGCAGGCATTGAGAGGGTCAGCAGTCCTCTGGAGTTCAGTGTGGAAGGTCAGGGTGGTCACAGCCATGGTGCTCATCACGTGCTGGAGGAGAAGAGGCCAGGTCACCAGTGGGGAAGGAGAGACCCAGTCATTGCTGAATGGGAGGAGGCCCGATCGCCGTTGGATTTAAACACCTGAAGGTCACTCTGTCTCTCTCTCTCTCTCTCTCTCTCTCTCTCTCTCTCTCTCTCTCTCCCCCCACAGCTGTCTGACCCGCTGCCTGTCTCCAGCACCTCCCGCTGCCCTCATGGACAACTCCAACAGCGACAGACCGGAATGCAGCACCGCCATTGTTGCCCGGTAACCTAGACACTTCGATATCGACATCGCCACCCTAAGCGAGACCCGGTGGGCAGGGGAAGGCCAGCTCAAAGAACAAGGTGGAGGTTACACCTTCTTCAGGAAAGGCAAACCAGAGGAAGAACGCCACCTCCAAGGAGTCGGTTTCACCATTTGGTATTGATCAAACTTGAATATAGTTTCCATCAGTGCAAAAGTTAACGCAACAAAATAAACATTACATTAGAGTGAGAGCAAAATAATACTCTGTTCTGGGATGAATATTAATTCAAACAACTGCTCCACTATTTATAAGAGAGAAAATAGATTGCTTGCATCACCAACTTTTAATAGATGGTGTTGAACTCTTTGGCTGCAGGTTGAGCTGCAACGTATTATGTATGGATGTGGCCATAAGTATATGAACCTTCCTGAAGGACAGTTGAAAGGAATTGTACATTGTAAAAAAGCAGATGTCAGCAAGGTTGTTTATAATTTGTGTGTAGTATATTCAGAGCTTGTTTTCTGTGGTAATGGAGAATCAGAACGTGATCTGATAGTGAGATATTTTCAATCCTACTATTTGTTATTTTACAGGTGATGAAAACTAAGAGTAGACAAAAGGCAATTCTAGAATATGAATGTACCACGAGGGAAAAAAATAAAGAAAAAGAAAATGCAGTACACATCATATATCATGCAGCCCAAGGTCATCTACATATTAAAGAATAACATTTTTCTTTCTTTTCTTGTCATGGAAAGAACCATTTCTGTTACCATAGGGCAGAGTTAAGAAATTGAGACAAAGCTGAGAATTGTTATTATTTCTATTTGTTTAATGTCAAACAATCTTGGTGCAGTCCATAAACATTAACCAGAGTATATATAGATCTGTACCTAGAGACCTGTTAACAATGATATATCTCCCCTGTAAGCTAGCTACTTTCTCACTGATACAAATTGATCTTTTTTATGCATTAGTGTAGCAATGTCATGTTTCAGACAACTGGGAAGCAGTAAATATTTGTCTGATCTTGCTTGGCTTAGGACTAGTGTGTTCTTTATTTTAGTCAGATAGCTCTGTTGTAAGAATTCACCTCAAACTGTTTAAATCTATAGAGGTTTTGTTTTCCATTTTATTGGGCTATTGTTTCAAATTTTCAATTTCATATTAGAAATTGAAGATGCCAGTGTTTAGGAAAAATGAATTTAATGGTTTGCACGATAACTCAGTCTAAAATCATATTTAAAGATCAAGATTCTATAGGGCTGATTCCCAAAGCAGAAAAACTCGGTTGAAACTTACAACAATTTGTTTTAATCTTGAGCCCTCCCCCATCTCATTTTATTCCCTGTCATCTCCCATAAAACTGTGCAAATTTATCTCTACAAATATATCCAAGTTCACAAAAGGAAAGAGAGACTAAGGGGCTGAAATTAATCAACTCACCACCCGCTGCCACCGACTGTCGTCCACTGCCGCCGATGTTGCTCTTGCAGATCCGCCCAGTGCCACTTTCGAGGTGGCTTGGAGCGGGCAGGAGGAGAGAGCCGCCAGGAACTGCCCGCTGACATCAGCGGACGGCCGAGTGACTCATCTCCCGCCCACCTAGCTCCCATATTGATGCAGGAGTCGGCGCAAGAACTGGGGTGGACCGCTTGCTGGAGGCTGGTCTGTCCCCGACGGTGAGTATGAAAAACCTGCAAAAAAGGTTAGTAAACATTTTTTTTTTCCACAGCGACATACCTGGAGGGGGTTCCCAGAAGGTCTTCCAATAGTTTTTTTATTTTTTACTAATGATTTTTTTTTTTTAGGTCTTCGACCCTCCGTGGGCCCCAACTCCATCCTCGGTGGCACTTGGGCGGTAAGAGCCTCTGCCGCTGAGAATGAGAGCTCCCACCCGCTGCCGCCCAGATTGGCAGCATACGTCATCAATTTGTCGCTGGCCGACCTTCAAGGGACCTCGGCGAAGAATATCCCGCCCAAAGTACCGTCCGGTACCTCAGCGGCCATCGGCAGCACTTTGGGGGGCACTTGGGTGGGTGGAGGCCTTAATCAAAATTGGCCCCTAAAGAACCATCTGTGCTAATAAATTAATCTTTGCTCCTATTTATGCTACCTGATAGGAAGCAAAACTAAGAAAACCAATAGAAAGTGACTTATTTAGATGAATTTTAAACAGGAAAAGTGCATGGTGGGGCTTAAATTGGGGAAAAATGTGAAGAAGTTCCAACCTACTGATCTCTGCATTTCAATCCAGCACTTAAGGCTGTGTGTGCGCATCTTCCTCGGGAGAAGCAGTCTGTCAATTGGCATATGTTAATCAATTGACATATGTTAATCTATATATAGCAAGCACCTCAAAGCCCTGGAGAAGTACCACCAGCGCTGCCTCCGCAAGATCCTGCAAATTCACTGGGGGAATAGACGCACCAACGTCAGTGTTCTTGCTCAGGCCAATATCCCCAGCATCGAAGCACTGACCACACTCGACCAGCTCCGTTGGGCGGGCCACATTGTCCGCATGCCCAACACGAGACTCCCCAAGCAAAGTGCTCTACTCGGAACTCCTACACGGCAAGCGAGCCCCAGGTGGGTAGAGGAAATGCTTCAAGGACACCCTCAAAGCCTCCTTGATAAAGTGCAACATCCCCACTGGCACCTGGGAATCCCTGGCACAAGACCACCCAAAGTAGAGGAAGAGCATCCGGGAGGGCGCTGAGCACCTCGAGTCTCGTCGCCGAGTGCATACAGAAACTAAGCGCAGACAGCGGAAGGAGTGTGCGGCAAACCAGGCTCCCCACCCACCCTTTCCTTCAACCACTGTCTGCCCCACCTGTGACAGAGACTGTAATTCCCGCATTGGACTGTACAGCCACCTGAGAACTCACTTTTAAAGTGGAAGCAAGTCTTCCTCGATTTTGAGGGACTGCCTATGATGATGATGATGATTATGTTAATCGCTCATTTAGAGCAAGGTGAGAACACAGTGGCAATTGAGGGGCTGAAGTCATCAGTGAGAAATGCCAATAAGTATTCAATACTCACAGCTGCTTTCTTGCCTCCTTGTGTGAAAGGGTTTGTTTACAATACTTGTGCTGAGAGGATAGAGGTATCCTCTGTACTTTGGAGGTTTGTGTTTAGCTCATAATAAAGTAATGCAACTGAGTACTGTAGACATGAGTAAGTGTGACCTTAGCTCCTTTATTCAAACTCCAGAGTGTTGGTACAGCGTGTGTAGCCTGATTATATACAGTGCTTCCAAGGGATGCTGGGATCCCTTGGAACACCAACAGGTATGCCCTGGTGGCGGTATGATACAGGTTCCCTAGGGTTGCATACATAACATCACTCCCTCCCAAAGTCAATAGTTACAGGGTAAGACGATCTGGAGCTTTTCGCTCCCTTGTCGATCGTCTTGGTACAAATGTAGGTGTGGGTGAGTTGGTTGGTTCTTTGCTGGGCTACTGGGCAGCCAGCCTTGCCGGGCTGCTGGGGAAGGTGAGTTCAGCTTCGTGGTCGACCGTGATTTCGGTTGCCACTTGTATGTGTGTTGGAGGGTCGAAGTTGGTGGTATCCTCTTCAGGTTGTTCGTGGCTGTTTGTGAATTTGGTTTGGTCCAAATGCTTTCTGCAAGTTAGTCCATTAGCAAGTTTGACCTGAAACACCCTACTCCCTTCTTTGGCTATGACGGTGCCAGCAAGTCATTTTGGACCATGTCCATAATTGAATACAAACACAGGGTCATTGATTTCAATATCGCGTGACAAGTTTGCGCGATCATGGTACATGCTTTGTTGATGTCGCCTGCCCTCTATGTGATCATGGAGATCAGGGTGGGCAAGAGAGAGCCTTGTTTTGAGCGCCCTTTTCATGAGCAGCTCGGCTGGGGGAACCCCGGAGAGCGAGTGGAGTCTGGTGCGGTAGTTGAGCAGGACTTGGGACAGGTGGGTCTGCAGGGAGCCTTCCGACATACGTTTCAAACTTTGCTTGATGGTTTGGACTGCCCGTTCTGATGCGGGCTTGAATGGGGCAGATGTGATGTGCTTGATCCCATTGCGGGTCATGAATTCCTTGAATTCAGTGCTGGTGAAGTATGGCCCATTGTCGCATCAGGCAGGCCGTGCATGGCGAACATGGCTCGTAGGCTTTCAATGGTGGCAGTGGACGTGCTTACAGACATTATTACACACTGAATCAATAAGCATCCACAACAACCAAAAACATTTTGCCTGGAAACGGGCCCGCAAAGTCAACGTGGATCCGAGACCATGGTTTGGAGGGCCTTGATCACAAGCTTAGCGGTGCCTCTCTAGGTGCATTGCTCAGTTGAGAGAGAGTGTTGCATTGGTGCACGCATGACTCCAAATCTGAGTCGATGCCGGGCCACCACAAATGGGATCTGGCTATAGCTTTCATCATTACCATGCCTGGGTGGGTAATGTGTAGGTCGTGTATGAACATTTCCCTGCCTTTCTTAGGCAAAACCACGTGATTACCCCACAAAAGACAGTCTGCCTATGTGGACATTTCGTCTTTGCGCTGCTGGAACAGCTTGATCTCTTCATGCAACTCCGCTGGGATGCTGGACCAGCTCCCATGGAGGACACAGTTTTTTACAAGGGACAGTAAAGGATCCTGGCTGGTCCAGGCCCTGATCTGGCGGGCCACAATGGGTGACTTTTCGTTTTCAAATGCATCCATCACAAGAGCAAGTCTGCAGGCTGTGCCATTTCCACCCCGTAGTTGGGCAATGGTAGCCAACTGAGAGCATCAGTGCAGTTCTCTGTGCCTGGCCTGTGGCGAATTACATAGTTATATGCAGAACCGTGAGCGCCCATCTTTGGATGTGAGCAGAGGCATTGGTATTAATACCTTTGCTCTCTGAGAATAGCGATATGAGTAGTTTATGGTCAGTTTCTAACTCGAACTTAAGCCCAAACAGATATTGGTGCATTTTTTTCACCCCGTAAACACATGCCAGAGCTTCTTTTTCAATCATGCTGTAGACCCTTTCGGCCTTGGACAAACTCCTGGATGCATAGGCGACCGGTTGCAATGTTCCCGATTCGTTTGCTAATTGTAACACACACCTGACCCCATATGATGATGCATCGCAAGCTAGCACTAAACGTTTACATGGGTTATACAGAACAAGCAGTTTGTTGGAACATAACAGATTTCTGGCTTTCTCAAAAGCAACCTCTTTTGACTTCCCCCATTCCCAGTCATCGCCGTTGCGTAGCAGCACATGTAGGGGTTCTAGCAAGGTGCTTAACTCAGGTAGGAAATTACCCAGGAACAACCGCAACTTCATCATGTTCTGTGGTCTCGGTGCATTCTTGATGGCCTCCATCTTGGCGTCGGTGGGTCTGATGCCGTCTGCCGCGATTCTTCTCCCTAAGAACTCGACCTCTGGTGCCAGGAAAACACACTTCAAGTGTTTCAACCTGGGTCCCACGCTATCTAGCTGACTTAGAACCTCTTCCAGATTCTTCAAGTGTTCGATTGTGTCCCTACCTGTGACCAGTATGTCATCCTGGAAAACCACGGTGCGCGGAACCGACTTTAGCAGGCTCCCTATGTTCCTTTGAAAGATTGCCGCGGCCGATCGAATCTGAAATGGGCATCTATTGCAGATGAACAGACCTTTGTGCGTGTTGATGCAGGTGAGGCCTTTTGAAGATTCCTCCAGCTCCTGCGTCATGTAGGTCGAGGTCAGGTCCAACTTGGTGAATGTCTTTCCTCCAGCCAGGGTCATAAATAGGTCATCTGCCTTGGGTAGCGGGTACTGATACTGCAGCGAAAAACGGTTAATCGTTACTTTATAGTCCTCACAAATTCTGACCGTGCCATTGCCTTTGAGAACCGGAACAATCGGACTGGCCCACTCGTTGAACTCCACCGGCGCGATGATGCCTTCGCGCTGCAGCCTGTCCAGCTCAATTTCCACTTTCTCTCGCATCATATATGGCACCGCCCGTGCCTTGTGATGGATGGGTCGTGTACCGGGAACCAAGTGGATCTGTACCTTCGCCCCCGAGAAATCTCCGATGCCTGGCTCAAACAACGATGGGAACTTGCTCAGAATCTGGCCACATGAGGCATCGTTGACGGATGAAAGAGCTCGGATGTCGTCCCAGTTCCAGCGGATTTTTCCCAGCCAGCTTCTGCCGAACAGTGTGGGGCCATCTCCTGGTACAATCTATAGTGGGAGTTCATGCACTGCTTTATCATAGGAGACTTTTACTGCTGCGCTGCCAATAACAGGGATCAGCTCTTTAGTGTAAGTTCTTAGCTTGGTATGAATGGGGCTAAGCTTGGGCCTGTGTGCCTTGTTGCACCACAGCCTGTCGAAGTCCTTTTTGCTCATGATAGACTGACTCACACCTGTGTCCAGTTCCATGGATACTGGAATTCCGTCCAGTTTGAATTTTAGCATGATCGGTGGACATTTCGTGGTGAAGGTGTGTACCCCGCATACTTCTGCCTCCTCAGTTCGAGTCTCTAGTTCATGGATCGATCCTCATCTGCAACGTGGTGGTTTGCAGGGTTTGCAGCTTGTCTGCACATTCGCTGGAGGTGTTCCATTGTTCCACAGCCTTTGCACACATAATGTTTGAAGCAGCATTGATGGGCTCGATGATCACCTCCGCAACGCCAACAAGGTGTTAACTGCCTCGCAGTAACGTTTTGATGGCAGACTCTGGGTCATCTGAGGTCGTGCAGCTGCAGGCGTGTACGTTCTGCCATGTGCATTCCTGCCTGAAAACGACGTTACTTTGTGTACAGTACTTGTTGAAAACCTCTTATGCTGCCAAGTGGTGGCACCTGATTTAGCAATCCACTTCCCTCTTGGAGTGCTAAAGCGTAAATTCCCAGCAGAATCAATTGTTTAGTACGCAGCGATACTTTTGTGCCCTCGCAAAAGTTATCACCCCAAACGGGGCGCTATGTAATTTCTAGTGTCTCTCTGTATGGCCTTCTGCGAGCTGCAATTCTCTGCTGCTCCCCTCTCTCCTGTGGAGCTGCAGGTCTGTGATCAGCTGGAGCTGCTGCTGGTGATCTTGGTCCTCATCTGAGGTCCAATCTCACAAGGCGTAAGCGTCATCCATGATGATCTGATAAATCAGAGCTCCAAAGTGCAGATCAAAAAAAAGTAAGATTTGGATTTATATATTGCCTTTCATGACCACAGGATGTCTCAAAGCACTTTACAGCCAATGAAGAACTTTTGGAGTTTAGTCACTGTTGTAATGTAGGAGATCAGACCTCCAAACTGTTATGTATGCAACTCTAGGGAACCTGTATCATACCGCCACCAGTGGGCATACCTGTTGGAGTCCCAAGGGATTCCAGCAGCCCTTGGGAGCACTGTATATAAACAGGCCTCCCACTCTGTACCAACACTCTGGAGTTTGAATAAAGGAGCTAAGGTGACACTTACTCATGTCTACAGTACTCAGTTACATTACTTTATTATGAGCATAAAAACCGGCGACGAGATAACGAACAATCACGCGAAAATGCAGAGAACTGTTGGTGTCCTGGAGAAACTCTCAGAAGGGGATGATTGGGAGGCCTTTATGGAGCGACTCGACCAATATTTCGTGGTCAACGAGCTGGAAGGGGATGAGAACACTGCCAAATGAAGGACGATCCTCCTCACTGTCTGCGGGGCAACAACCTATGGCCTCATGAAGAATCTTCTTGCTCCGGTAAAACTGACAACCAAATCGTATGAAGAATTATGTACACTGGTCTGCGAGCAACTAAATCCGAAGGAAAGCGTTCTGATGGCGAGGTATCGATTTTATGCGTGTCAACGGTCTGAAGGCCAGGAAGTGGCCGGCTACGTCGCCGAACTAAGGCGCCTTGAAGGACATTGCGAATTCGATGGATTTCTTGAGCAAATGCTAAGAGAAAAATAATGGAATCCCTACTAAAGGAGAAAATAGAAGAACATCTAGAAACCAAAAATATAATAATGAATAGTATGAATTTCAAAAGGGAAAGTCTTGCTTGACCAATCTCATTGAATTTTTTGAAGCGGTAACAGAGAGAGTAGACAATGGGAATGCAGTAGATATAATTTATCTAGATTTTCAACGGGTTTTCGAATAGACTGATGAACAAGGTCAGAGAATGCAGAGTCAGGAGACAAGTAGCAGAATGGATAGCGAGCTGGCTTCAAGACAGAAAGCAGAGAGTAGGAGTAAAGGGTAGGTATTCACAGTGACAGAAGTTGGGTAGTGGTGAGATTAGTGCTGGGACCACTATTGTTCACAATTTACATTAACGATTTAGAATTTGAAATCATAAACACAATTTCTAAATTTGCGGATGACACCAAATTGGACGGATAGTCAATACTGAAGAGGATGGCAACAAAATACAGGAGGACCTTAATAAACTTGCAGAATGGGCATATAGTTGGCAAATGAAGTTCAACACAAATAAATGTGAGGCATTACATTTTCGTAGGAAGAATAGGGAGATCAGTTATTAGCTGGAGGGTGCAAGTCTAGGTGGGGTAAAGGAACAAAGGGGTCTCGGAGTGCAATACACAAATCACTAAAAGTTGCGACACAGGTTAGCAAGGTCATAAAAAAGCAAACTAAGCACTAGGGTTTATTTCTAGGGGAATAGAATTGAAAAGTAGGGAAGTTATGCTAAACCTGTATTGAACCTTGGTTAGACCATGCTTAGTGTACTGCATACAGTTCTGCTCATCATATTATAAAAAGGATATAGAGGCACTCGGAAGGGTGCAGAGAACATTTGCAAGGATGATACCAGAAATGAGAGGGTGTACCTATCAGGAAAGGATGAAGAGACTGGCTCTCATTTCTCTTGAAAAATGAAGGCTGGTAGGTGATGTAATAGTGGTCTTTAAAATTATGAAAAGTTTTGATAGAGCGGATACAGAGAGAATGTTTCCACTTTTGGGAATGAGCATAACTAGAGGTCATCAATATAAGATAGTCACCAAGAAATCCAATAGAGAATTTAGAAGTAACTTCTTTACCCAAAGAGTGGTGAGAATGTGGAAGTTGCTACCACAGTGAAACGAATATTATAGATGCATTTAAGGGGAGGGTGGAGAAGCATATGAGGGAGAAGGGAATATAGGGTTATGTTTTTCTTTTATTCATTCACAGGATGTGGGCATCGCTGGCAATGCCAGCATTGCCTTTGAGAAGATGGTGGTGAGCCACCTTCTTGAACTGCTGCAGTTCGTGTGGTGATGGTACTCCCACAGTGCTGTTAGGGAGGGAGATCCAGGATTTTGACCCAGCGACGATGAACGAACGGTGATATGCTTCCAAATCAGGATGGTGTGTGACTTGGAGTGGAACGTAGAGGTGCTGGTGATCCCATGTGTTTGCTGCCCTTGTCCTTCTGGGTGGTACAGGTCGCGGGTTTGGGAGGTGCTGCTGAAGAAGCCTTGGCGAGTTGCGGCAGTGCATCTTGTAGATGGTATACACTGCAGCAATGGTATGCCAGTGGTGGATGGAGTGGATGTTTAATGTGGTGGATGGGGTGGCAATCAAGCAGGCTTTTTTGTCCCGAATGGTGTCGAGCTTCTTGAGTGTTGTGGGAGCTTCACTCATCCAGGCAAGGAGAGTATTCTATTACACTCCTGACTTGTGGTGGAAAGACTTTGGGGAGTCAGGAGGTGAGACACTTGTCACAAAATACCCAGCCCCTGACCTGTTTTTGTTGCTACTGTATTTATGTGACTGGTCCAGTTAAGTTTCTGGTCAATGGTGACCCCCAGGATGTTGATGGTGGGGGATTTGGTGATGGTAATGCCATTGAATGTTAATGGGCAGTGGTTAGACTCTCGCTTGTTGGAGATAGTCATTGCCTGGCACTTGTAAGGCATGAATGTTACTTGACACTTTTTAGCCCAAGCCTGAATTTTGTCCAGGTCTTGCTGTCTGTGGACATGGACTGCTCCATTATCTGAGGAGTTGTGAATGGAATTCAACACTGTGCAGTCATTCGCGAACATCCATCCCTACTTCTGACCTTTTGTTGGAGGGAAGGTTATTGATGAAGCAACTGAAGATGGTTGGGGATAGGACAATGCCCTGAGGAACTCCTGCAGCGATGTCCTGGGGCCATGATGATTGACCTCCAACCACCACAACCATCTTCCTTTGTGCTCGATATGACTTCAGCCAGTGGAGAGTTTTCCCCCTGATTCCTATTGACTTCAGTTTTACTAGGGCTTTTTGATGCCACACTCGGTGAAATGCTCTCTTGATGTCGAGGGCAATCACTCTCACCTCACCTCTGGAATTCAGCTTTTTTGTCCAAGTTTGGACCAAGGCTGTAATGAGGTCTGGAGCCGTGTGGTCCTGACGGAACCCAAAGTGGGCATCAGTGAGCAGGTTATTGGTGAGTAAGTGCCGCTTGATAGCAATGTTGTCGACACTTTCAATCATTTTGCTGATGATTTAGAGTAAACTGATGGGGCAGTAATTGGCCGGATTGAATTTGTCTTGCTTTTGTGGACAGGACATGCCTGGGCAACTTATAGATTTAGATGAGGAAAGATGGAAGGAGGCTCGAGTGGAGCATAAATGCTGGCATGGACTGGTTGGGCCAAATGGTCTGTTTCTGTGCCGTATGTCCTATGTAATCCACTGATTCTGAAGAGGAGGAAGAAGACAAGGAGGAGGAAGGTGATGCAGTGCACGTTGCTGCCCGGGATGCCCTGATTATTGCAAAATTCACTTATGTTCCACTAGTGCACTCATCTAACAACCACATGCAAAAGCCACTTTTTCCTGCCCGCCCAATGGGAAGAACATAAAGTCCTGCAAATAACCAAGCTTCCCTTTCATAGCCCCACATTGGTCACCGTGAATTCATGTCTTCCCAATCATCATGAAACAACTGAAAAGGCAATTTTCCAACCAACAACCAAGAAAAGAAACTGGTGCAAAAGAATAATATTTACGTGCTTCAAACACACAACAGAAAGTTAACAATCTAACAATGTGTAACATACACATGTGCCTACCCAAGTGCAACTACAAATCTTTACTCTTCCTTTTCTTAGCACTTCTATGAGGTGCAACCCCTGTGGCTTCAGCAGAGGTAGAGACAGGCTGCTCAGTTCCCTGCTCTGATGGTTATGATGCTCTTGGCCAATGGCCTATGGGTTTGGGGCCTCTGAGGACCCCACCAATGATTGCTCCTCCTGTACCTGTGCAGGGGCAGACTCAGCCATCGGGAGACGAGGCAGCATGTGGGCTACTGAGTGAGGGAGCAGGGCAATGGGTGAGAAGTGGAAGCACTTTGAACGGAGTTCACTTCCGTGTCCCATTTCACCATCATCCCACTCAAGGACAAGCCACACTTCCCTGCTAGCAATGAGCTGGAGAACACTTTGCTGCAGATCAATGAGTACTGAACCAGCAAGGCTAGGGTATCAGTGATCCTATTTAAAGTGATATCCAGAGTGTGCAAGTCATTGTTGAAGGCCTGCATGCATTCATGTGATGCTCTATACAGTTGGTCACTCTATCCATGGAAGACGATGTATCGCAAGATGGCCTGCCACTCAGTCTCTTTGTAATCATAGACAGTGCGCTTGGAATGCCTGTCAGTCCATCTCACATTCTCTGCTGCTGCTGAAGAAGTATCCTCTTCATCGATGGTCCCCGGGGTACAGCATCTGTGTCCAGCTGAGCAGTCTCTCCATTGCTGTCCCTGACTCCAATATCTGCTCTTGTTCACTTGTGAAATGCACATCACCATGTGATAACCTACTATCTCTCTAATTTCTCCCATAGAAGTGTGATTATCTGAGCTGGTACATGGTGCATAAGTCCTGTGACCGTGCACACACAGAAGAGTTAGTGAGCTGCTCTGAGGAGTCACTGTCGTCATTTACATTATCGTTATGGGCAACCTAAACTACCTCCTGCTGGGCGCATGAAAGCCCTGTGGGAGATAAAAGCCATGAATGAGTACTGTGAAGGTAAGCATGCTTGAAGTTATCATTATGCACAAGATCATAGTTCAGTAGCTGTTGAGATCAAGTCAACAAGACTGAGTGTTGTATGCCATGTGGCTGCCTGATATTTAAGTCTGTCACCAGCTAGCTGGCAGGTCCCCATCTCTCAATCTCCGACGGCCAGCCATGCCGAGGCTCTGCTGATCTCCAGCACCTCCTCCTCTGCAGATGTTAACTAAGAGAAGGCTGGAGGGCCACCTCCGGTTCTCTGACTCTCTCTGGTGTTCTCTGCTCTCTTCTGCTGCATTGAGGGAAAGAAGAGACCTATGAGTGAGTAAAGGCATGTGTTCACATAATGGATGGAGAGCATTTTTTGAGGGTGATTATGAGTATTATGGTATTTCATTAGGATAAGTGTAAGTGTCAGTCGTGGATGGGAATATGAGAGGCATGGGTGCACCTGCAAGGTAAGTTGATGTGAGGAGTGATATAGTAGACTTGAGAAAACAGAATGAGAGGGTTAGGGTGATACGCATATCAGAATGTAGGGCAAAATGCCACTGCTCTCACCTTTCCAGCCATGCTGAGGTCATTAAATTGCTTCTTGCATTGGATCCAGGCATGTGGCACCACACTCCTGCTGCTGATCTCAAAGGCAACTTCCCAACAACCCCTTCTTTGTCTTAACTGCCGCTTCTTCCTCCCGTCACGAGGGAACAGTATCTCCCTCCGGGCACTTACAGCCCCCAACATCACATCGAGCGAGGTGTCTTTGAAGCCCATCTTGACAGGTCTGTCGCTCTACATTACAACTCCAAACTGCTTCAACTTGCATGCTTGGAGTGTCCCTTTAAATACTTAAATACTGAAGTTGAAATCACATCATGTGCGTCGTCATCATGCCCGCTGGCACTAATTGGTGGAGAAACCCGGAACTAAATTGATAATGAGGTGGCTGAGTTAAAAAGCCACTACCAGACACACTGCACTTACTTTTGGGTTTCCCACATGCTACTGGTGCACCCAACCTCTCCACCCGTGCCACCACCCCCCCGCCCCACCACCTCTCCCGCCCCCACTCCCAGCACATCTGTGCTTTAAAATCCTTCCCACAATATCCACTAGATATTTTAGTGAAATAAAATCATTTGGATAAGGTTACTTTATAAATGAAAAACACCTTGGGCTAAAAATCCATTATGGCCCATTTTCATTTACATAACTGATGGTGTGCTATCAACAGCTGCCCAATCCAGAAGACTCAAGGCACGACAGAAATTGGACCACATTGTAATAATAATGGCAAGCTGCTGGCATCTGTCATAATTCCAGAGGCAGCTCACCGGCCTACCGGGATCCAATTTGGGCTGCTTGCCTCACCGGTACAATTTACACTCTAAACACCTCTGTCCCTTCACCTCTATTTCTTTCTTTAAGGTCCTCCTTAAAACCAACTCTTTAACGAAGCTTTTGGTCACCCTTCCTAATAAGAGTGGTCTGTGCTGAATGGTTTTAAACGGAGTGCACCTAAACAGAGTGTTAAACTTGGGAATTTACAGAGTGGTAATTCGGTGCAGAGGGGAAAGGAGGTGTTGCTTTATGCCCCCAATACTTGTAGTGCTTTGTGTTACATGTAAGTATTTAATTTGATCTACCTATAACTTAAACTAGATCAAATAATTTGTTTAAAAACAAAATTATAAGCTAAGTTAATTAAATACATAAACTTTAATTAATTAAATAAATAAAACAAGGTTGTATACAGTGCAGGTGGTGTGCTGCAAGTGCAGCATGTGGGAGTTTGTGGAGAGAATTTTGATCCCAGATGACCATATCTGCAATAAATGTCTCCATCTCAAGGAAATTCAGCTCCGAGTTGTTGAGCTGGAGTCCAAGGTATAGACATTGTGGGGCATCAGAAAGAGGAAGAGTTATCTGGACAATTTAATCCAGGAGGCAGTCATACTGTAAGCATCAGCTTCCCAAGGATTGTTGGATATCTGGACATTGCGTTTTAATATTTCTCACTGCAGAAAAAGCTGGCAGCCTGTTGTGGGAGGGGCCCAGGTACTTTTCATTGTTGTACTCAAAATCCACATCTGATGGGCGGGGGTGGTCGGGGAAGTTACAATGGCCAGGAGAAGGCAACTCGTCACAGGTAATGGGAAAAAATGGAGGGTTCATTATTAAGCAATGTGAACTGGTCAGTGATCAAGCCATTACCTGGAATGAGATAACCCCAAGAGGTGGGAAAGCAGAACAATAGAAAGCCATTAAGCCCCAGACCTGTTGGAAGTGAAACCCCATCAGCAGCCATCACTGGAATACACATGGGCCACTCAGACAGAAGCCTCGAAACAAGGAAAATTTTATTGGGCCAGAAGAAGCAAACAAACAGGATCCTTGAAACAAGGAAAAACCTTTATTTGGCCAGAAAAGGCAAACAGACTTTGGATATAAAAGGTGGCCGCATGGTCATAGCTCTCTCTGTTTTGCTCTCACTTTCTTCACCTCTACAAGGATCAAGCACTCCGTCTAAGATGGAGAGAAGAAACCACAGACAGTACGGAACCAGAAGAGACACGTTTTCACCAGGAGAAGCAACGAGTAAGCCAACGAATCGGTGAGAATCATCTCTGCCCATGCATCTTTAAGATCACAGCCACTGTGTGAGGAGGTGTCGTGTGTTCTCCCAACCAAACCTTAGAAGGGTTTTAGTGGGGAGGTTTTGCTGCAAGGACCATAGGGGTACATCCAGTCAGTCAGTACAGATTCGGGGATAAACTGTGGATCCGAGCAGGGGGTTTAGACGTTGGGTACTTTGCGATAGGGGCGGTTTAGACATGGCAGGATATTGGATTGCACTACATCGTCAATGTAGTTTTGTTGTGTTGAGGTAGCTTTAATAAAGCATTGATGGTTTAGACTGAGGTATTTGTCCTTGACTCATTCATCTGTTCAATACAGTAATCACTCCCAGGTCTGGAACTATTGTAACGTGGGGGTGCGTCGAAAACACCTAAGGGAACACCCCTTAGGTTAGGTAGTGGTACAGGTCTGGTTAATGGTCAGGGACAAGAGGGTGTGACTGCAATTCAGGCAGGTAAGGGAACGCCAGGTGCAGCGCTGGTGGAGCCTTGACCTTTGCCCTTATCCAACAGGTACAAGGTTTTTGATGCCTGTGTGGATGAGGGCAAAGTCTGCTGGGTGGTTGAGCAAACTGACCCCAGTTAGGGAACAACGTTATCTGCATCACCTTTCCTTTTCTCATCCCACTTCCCCCTCTCACCACAAATCTTTTATCACTTTCCAGCTCCTGACAACATCTGCATTCCTTGCTCCATTCCTGCCCCCCTGCACTCACCTTAACGCGAGTCTTGTGCCTTTATCGATTCAGATAATCAGCAACCAGATGAGCAGCCTGTCCCTGAGCCTCGCACTGAGAGTGAGGAAGGAGAAGAAGAGGAGGAGCAAAGCACCACGTTACAGCCTCTCTCACCTGCAGGTACCACCTCTGATCCTGGCACTACGCAATTGTTAGAGGCAAGCTTAGTAGGGTCTGCACTGGGTGATGCACCGGGGATAAGCGGGTTGCAGCAAGGCCAGGGGAAAGGGTAGCTCAGGAGCCAGCTTCCTGGAGGGAGAGTTCGTGCGTGAGTTCTGCTTCACAGGACTCAGATGTGGACCTCGATGGGGAGGTGTTCACAAGAAGGGTGATGGCCACGCACTCCGACATGATAGGTGCAATGGCAAGGGTGCCCGAGAGCCTCTCGGCAATGGTAAGGAGCATGGAACACTCCGCCTCCAACATTGCACAGATACTGCACACATCATGGAGCCCATCATTTCCACTCTGTAGAGGATGGTGGATTCCCAGAGAGACCGTGCGAATCCAGACCTCATGTCGTGTGCCCTGGATGATGTGGCAGCTTCCAATGCAGCACAGGCGGAAGCCACGCAACATCTTAGTGCTGTAATGCAGACAATGGTTGTTGGTATCGAAGCTCAGATTTCTCTCATGTAGTCTCAGCTGCATGACACGCAAGCTCTGACTGCTGCCATGGTTGTTGGGTCCACCACAGTCGACCGGGGAACTCACAGTGTCACAGCAGGCCATCAATCTGTGCTCCAGCAGATTAGTAGGGATGTTGAGGTGCTGCCCCGGGGATGTAGCAGTGGGTCAGTGGAGCAGGAACCTGCTGTCCTCTCTCAGGATGATAGCATTCCTGATCCCACCACTGTCACTCCGCCATTGCTCTTGTAGCTGCCTGACATCCAGCCAGCCCAAACTGCCACCACCCAGCCTGAGGTGCTGCAGTGTACAGCCGGGCCTTCAAGGCCCAGAGCTGGTCGAGGACGTCCTGCAAGGCGTCCTGTAGTCTCTGGCACCAACACTCAGCAGCCTTCTACCAGCCCTGTTGCAACCAATGGGGAGATACGTAGGAGCAGTAGACTGCACGGTAAAAATGGGAGATAAGGGTTTGCACAAGAGTGATTTGCAGATTTGGTGCTGTCTCTCATTTTAATTTTGGGATGTGGTATAGAATGGCATTGAGAACATGCTGAGCAACTGGTCCACCTCCTTCTCGTCCTCCTCCTCGTTGTGGTCCTCTTTCTCGTAGTACTGCTGAGCCTGGTGGCAATGGCTGCGCCCTCATGATGGCCAAGTTGTGCAGCAGACGACGACGAAAAGGGACACCCACTCAGCTGAGTACTGGAGGGCTCCTCCCGAGTGGTCAAGGCAATGGAACCGTTGCTTCAGCACTCCGATGGTCTGCTCAATGATGTTCCTGGTGGCACATGGCTCTCATTATATGACTGCTGGGCACGAGTGTTGGGGTTTCGGAAGGGAGTCATGAGCCAGGTGGAGAGTGGATAGCCCTTGTATCCGAGCAGCCAGCCGCGAGCTTCATGTGGTGGCTGGAAGAGAGCTGGCACTCCGGTTTGGCCCAGGATGAATGCATCGTGGCTGCTGCCAGGATAGCGGGCATTGCCGGTGAGGATTCGCAGTGTGTGGTCACACACCAACTATACATTAAGTGAGTGGTAGCCTTTGTGGTTATGGAATACCTCAGGATTGTTATGCGGTGCCTGCAAAGCGACATGGCTGCAGTCAATGGCGCCCTGCACCATGGAAAAGCCTGCTATCTTGGCAAAGCCAAGCATGCTCGTGCTGCTTCTCGCTGATCATGGGGAAGGAAATGTAGTCCCTTCTCCTTCTGTTCAGTGCATCCGTGACCTGGCGGACGGAGCAATGGACGACAATCTGGGAGATTTTGGAGATGTCGCTTATTGCACACTGGAAGGATCCACTGGCATAGAACTTGAGCGTGATGGTGATCTTGACTGTCACTGAGAGAGTCTTCCTCACCCTGGTCTGAGGCTTAAGGTATGACTGCAGGAGGTGGCAGAGCGCTGTGACCATGGCCTTTCTGAAGCAGAGTCTTTGAACACACTGTTCCTTACTGAAGTTCATGTAGGAGAACTGCTGCCGGAATACCCTGGGTGGGTAAGGCCTCCTATTGAGAGCCCTGGTGGCCCTCCTAGCTCTGGCCACATTTTGCACTCTTTCCCTGTGCCTCATTTGCCTCTGACGTTGATGCTGGAGGGTGAGGTCCAGTTCCAGTGCAGCCCCCATGAAAGGATCCAAATATTGGACTTTCAAATCACCCCTCAATGAAACTCAGGAATCTTTATGAGCCAGAACACTCATTAAAGTCCAACATGCTCAAATCGGTCAAAAGGCCAATTTGCCTATGAGAAAGTAACAAGGCAGCATTGTTGGCTGACTAAAATTAAGCCAGATGTTGACGACTTTAAATAGCACTCCTCCAGCTGACATCCGACTGAAAGCTGCCTCCTCTATCTGTCATTGTTACCGGCAGGTGCACAGGTAGGGGGTGAGAGGGAATTTTGCATACAGGGCGCTACTGGGGCGCTGCGCACGGCAACGATGTTATGATCTCCAGGTGCAGGATAACGGACGCAACGTCTTACCGCCACCATAAAACTCTCGCCAAATTTAGCTGGAGTCACTGATCCTGGTTTGAGTCCGGTTATCACCCCACCCGCCAGAGGTGCTAACGAGAGGCACAAAGACGCCCAATTTCACCCCCTAAATATTCCAGAATACTTGACTCTTCGAAGAGATAGGCAGAATGGAAAAGGAGGGTATAGCCCTGATAATAAAAGGTGGGGTAAAGACACTAGAGAGAAAGGATTTTAGCTCAGAAAAGTAAGATGTAGAATCACTTTGCATGAGGCTAAACATAACAAGGGCAGAAAACACTAGTGGGAGTAGTTTATAGGCCCTCTAATAGTAGTTGTAGTATCGGGCAACTTATAAATCAGGAAATTAGAAGGGCATGTAACAAGGGTAATATAGTAATCATGGGGGATTTTAATTTTCATATAGACTAGTCAAAGCAAATTTGCAGCAATAGTGTAGAGGATGAGTTCATGGAATTCATTCAAGATAATTTTCTAGATCAGTATGTTGAGAAACCAACTCATCATCATCATAGGCGGTCCCTCGAACGAGGATGACTTGCTTTCACATGAGTTCACAGACGTTTCAATGAAGACCCCGATGTTCCAGTCCTGAACTCCAATTGAGGGGGTGGAAGATGCCTGTGCATGGATTTTTTTAATGTGTGGTGACCGTTGCATACAAGCCACCACACGGGCTTGACAAAGGTAGCCTTTATCCAGTGGCAAGGGTTATCCAGGACAACTGCAGACCTGCTCTGCTGCACGGAACTAGTGCGCACACATATCGCAGTGTGGGCTGGCCTGTGCTGCCCCTGGGCCCTCGGCTCTTCTGGGCCCCGTGGTAGAAACCAATTAGGGAGCAGGCAACCCAAGATCTAGCATTGTGCAATGAGATAGGGTTAATTAATAACTGTAGTAAAGGAGCCTCTGGGGAGCAGAAACCATAATATGACAGACTTTTATGTTGAGTTTGAGAGTGATTTAACTAAGTACATAACTAGGGTTTTAAATCTGAACAAAGGAAATTTACGTATGTATGAGGCGCAAGTTGGCTAAGGTAAGTTTGGAAACTAGACTAAAAGATATGATGATAGATCAGTAATGGCAAATATTTTTTTAAATAATTCATAATTCAAAATGGATATGGTGTATTTGGACTTCCAGAAGACATTTGACAAGGTGCCATATAAAAGGTTAATGCACAAGATAAAGGTTCACAGAGTTGGGGGTAATATATTAGCACGGACAGTGGATTGGCTAACGAACAGAAAACAGAGAGTCAGGATAAATAGTTCATTCTCGGTTTGGAAACCAGTAACCACTGGGGTGCTGCAGAGATCAGAGCTGGGACCCCAACTATTTACAATCTATATTAACGATTTGGAGGAAGGGATCGAGTGTAACATAGCCAAGTTTGCTGACGATACAAAGGTGGGAGGAAAAGCAATATGTGAGGACACAAAAAATCTGCAAAAGAATCTAGACAGGCTAAGTGAGTGGGCAAAAGTTTGGCAGATGGAATATAATGTTGGAAAGTGTGAGGTCATGCACTTTGGCAGAAAAAAATCAAAGAGTAAGTTATTATTTAAATGGAGAAAGATTGCAAAGTGCTGCAGTACAGAGGGACCTGAGGGTACTTGTGCATGAAACACAAAAGGTTAGTATGCAGGTATAGCAAGTGATCAGGAAGACCAATGGAATCTTGGCCTTTATTGCAAAAGGGATGGAGTATAAAAGCAGGGATGTCTTGCTACAGTTGTACAGGATATTGGTGAGGCCACACCTGGAATACTGCGTGCAGTTTTGCTTTCCATATTTACAAAAGGATATACTTGCTTTGGAGACAGTTCAGACAAGGTTCACAAGGTTGATTCCAGAGATGAGGGGGTTGACTTATGAGGAAAGGTTGAGTAGGTTGGGCCTCTACTCATTGGAATTCAGAAGAATAAGATGTGATCTTATCAAAATGTATAAGATTATGAGGGGTCTTGACAAGGTGGATGCAGAAAGGATGTTTCCACTGATGGGGGAGACTAATACTAGAGGGCATACTCTTAGAATAAGGGGCCGCCCATTTAAAACTGAGATGAGGAGAAATTTCTTCTCTCAGAGGGTTGTGGATCTGTGGAATTTGCTGCCTCAGAGAGCTGTGGAAGCTGAGACATTGAATACATTTAAGACAGAAATAGGCAGTTTCTTAAACGATAAGGGAATAAGGGGTTATGGAGAATGTGCAGGGAAGTGGACCTGAGTCCATGATCGGCTCAGCCATGATTTTATTAAATGGCGGAGCCGGCTCGAGGGGCCGTTTGGCCTAATCCTACTCCTATTTCTTATGTTCTCATGTTCTTAGGAATATTCATTCCCTTAAGGAATAGAAACCTAAGGAAAAATGGTCCAACCATAGCTAACAACAGAAGTTAAAGATGATATTAGATTAAAGAAAGAGGCTGATAATGTTGCCTGAAAAAGTAAGCCTAAAGATTGGCGATTTTAAAATTCAGCAAAGGAGAACCAAGAAATTATAAAGAGAGAGAAGATAGACTATGAGGGTAAACTAGCAAGAGACATCAAAACAGATAATAAAAGCTTCTTTAGGTATGTAACAAGAATGAGATTAGCAAAAGTAAATGTGGGTCCCTTACAGGCAGAGACATGAGAAATTATAATGGGGAATAAGGAAATGGCAGAGACATTAACAAATACATTGCATTTGTCTTCACGGAAGAAGACACAACAAACATTCCAGAAATAGTAGAGAACCAAGAGTCTGATGAGAATGAGGAACTTGAAGAAATTAGTATTAGTAAAGAAATCCCCTGGATCTGATTACCTACATCCTAGGGTTTTAAAAGAGATGGCTATGAAGATAGTGGATGCATTGGTTTTAATCTTCCAGAATGGAGAGATTTTTGAGGATGTAACTACCAGGGTAGATAAGGGGAAACCAGTGGATGCAACGTATTTGAATTTTCAGAAAGCATTATAAGGTGCCACACAAGAGGTTATTGCACAAAATTAGAGATCGTGGAATTGGGGGTAATATGTTAGCATGGATTGAGGATTGGTTAATGGACAGAAAACAGAAAGTAGGAATAAACCGGTCATTTTCAGATTGGCAGGCTGTAACTAGTGGGGTACCACAAGCATCAGTGCTTGGGCCTCAGCTATTTACAACCTGTAATAATGACTTAGATGAGGGAACCGAGTGTAATATATCCAATTTTGCTGACGATACAAAGCTAGGTGGGAAAGTAAGTTGCGAGGAGGATGCAAAGGTGCTGCAAAGGGATTTAGATAGGTTAGGTGAGTGGGCAAGAACATGACAGATGGAATATAATGTGGAGAATTGTGAAGTTATCCAGCTTGGTAGGAAAAATAGAAAAGCAGAATATTTTTAAATGGTGAGACATTGGGAAATGTTGGTATTTGGAAGGGACCTGGGTGCCCTTGTACATTAATCAGTGAAAGTTAACATGCAGGTACAGCAAGCAATTGGGAAAGCAAATGGTATGCTAGCCTTTATTACACAAAGATTGGAGCATAAGAGTAAAGAAGTCTTACTGCAATTATGTGGGCCTTCATGAGACCACACCTGGAGTATTGTATACAGTTTTGGTCTCCTTACCTAAGGAACAATATATTTGCCATAGAGGGAGTGCAACAAAGATTCACCAGATTGATTCCTGGGATGGGTGGATTGTCTGATGATGGAGAAATTGAGTAGAATAGGCCTATACTCCCTATAGTTTACAGGAATGAGGGGCGATCTAGTTGAAACATGTAAAATTCTTAAGGGGCTTGACAAGGTAGATGCTGGGAGGATGTTTGCCCTGGCTGGGGAGTCTAGAACTAGGAGTCACAGTCTCAGAATAAGGAGTCGGCCCTTTTGGAGTGAGATGAGGAAAAATTTCTTCACTCGGAGATTTTTGAATCTTTGGAAATCTCTACCCCAGTGAACTGTGAAGACTCAGTCATTGAGTATATTCAAGATAAAGATCGATAGATTTTTGGATATTAAAGGAATCAAGGGATATGGGGATAGTGCAGGAAGGTGGAGTTGAGGTAGAAGATCAGCCTCCATCATCATAGGCAGTCTCTCGAGTCGAGGATGATTAGCTTGCATGCCGAAAAGTTCACAGGTGTTTCAATGAAGGACCTAATATTCCAGGTCCCGAACTAAATCTTGAAGGATGGAAGATGCCTGTGGGTGGATTTTTTTAATGTGTGGTGGCCATTGCACACCAGCCACTACATGGGCTTGACAGAGCTAGGTCTTGGTCCAGTGGCAAGGGTTATTCAAGATGACTGGAGACCAGCTCTGCTGCACGGACCTAGTGCGCACCCATATCACAGTGTGGGCTGGCCCATGCTGCCCCTGGGTCCTCGTCTCTTCTGGGCCCCGAACTCACACCTCTCCTTGGCCCCGATCACGTCCCTCTACAATCTCTCACCGCTCCTTCACCCCGACCTTGCCACCATGATCTTGTTGAATGGCAGAGCAGGCTCGAAGGGTTGAATGGCCTACTCCAGCTCCTATTTCTTATGGTCTTATGTTCTTAAATCTCCTTCTTTGGTTCGGTGTCCATTTTTGTCTGCTTTCAGCTCGATAAAGCACCTTGAGACATTTTTCTATGTTAAAGGTGCGATATAAATGCAAGTTATTATTGTAGTTATAAAGATGGTTGTATAAGACACAAATTATAAATTCATGCCTTTGCCTTGCTCATAGTGCACATTTTGTAATCCTTATTATTATTATAATATATTCTATCCATTAGATTTTAATGTGGCTGGGGTTTCAAGTGGCAAAAGAAAAAACACTTTTTGAATCAAATGCTTACTTAAACAATTATTTATACATAATTAAAGGATTTTTAAATTTTATTTTATTTTTCAAACAAGACAGATGATGAATATATTTTAGCAGAGGAAGGTCTGGCTAAGAAACAGACGATTCTTTCACAGTTATTTGTAGCAACAATATATAATTATCAGCATTGTGTCCCAGTTCCAAAGATTGTTGCCAGCCTTGGTTCAGTGGCAGTACTTTCACTTCTGAGTTTCCACTTCCATGTAATATTAACGTCAGTTCTACAAACATATGAAATAGGAGCAGAAGTAGGCCATACGACCCCTCAAGCTTGCTCCACCATTCAATAAGATCATGGCTGAAATTCTACACGAACTCCATTTTCCCACCATATACCATATCCCTGAATTCCCTTAGTTCAAAAAAATTTAGTAATCTTAGTTTTGAATATACTCATTGACTGAGCATCCACAGCTCTCTGGGAGAGAGAATTTCAAAGATTCACAACCCACTGAGTGAAGAACTTCCTCCTCATCTCAGTCTTAAATGGCCGACCCTTTATCCTGAAACTTTTCAGCTAGAGGAAACTGTTGTGTATCTGTAAAGCATGCACTCCCATGTTCCGCCACCAAGGAGCGCATCCTCTGAAGTCCCAAGGGATCCCAGCATCCATGGGAGCACTGTATATAAGCAGGCCCTGAAGGCCTGTTCCCCTCTCTGGAGTGTCTTAATAAAGACTGAGGTCACTGTTACTTTAACCTCCCTATGTGCAGTCTCATCTGTGTTAGGAACACAATAACTGGCGACGAGTATACGAATCCAACGCAAAGATGCAGAAAACTGTGGGCATCCTGGAGAAGTTCTCGGAGAGTGAGGACTGGGAAGCCTATTTTGAAAGCCTAGACCAGTACTTTGTAGCCAACGAGCTGGACGGAGAAGGAAGCGCTGCAAAAAGGAGAGCGGTCCTCCTCACGGTCTGTGGGGCACCAACCTACAGCCTCATGAAGAATCTTCTGGTTCCGGTGAAACCCACAGATAAGTCATATGAGGAGCTGTGTACACTGGTTCGGGAGCATCTTAACCTGAGGGAGAGTGTGCTGATGGCGCGGTATCGGTTCTACACGTGCCAGCAATCTGAAGGTCAGGAAGTGGCGAGCTACGTCGCCGAGCTAAGGCGACTTGCAGGACGAAGTGAGTTTGATGGCTACCTGGAGCAGATGCTCAGAGACTTTTTTGTACTAGGCATTGGCCACGAGACCATCCTACGAAAACTTTTGACTGTAGAGACTGTAAGGCCATTGCGATAGCACAGGCGTTTATGTCCACCAGTGATAACACCAAACAAATCTCTCAGCACACGAGTGCTAGCAATGTTCATAAATCAACTCGAACTGTGTTTGCGAGCAGAAATGTACAGGGCAGAAACCACGAGTCTGCAACTGCCAGCAGGCCTCAGTTGACCCAGATGACTTAGAGTCCGCAACAAAGGATGAATGCAAGGCAATTCACACTGTGTTTGCGTTGTGGAGGCTTCCATTCAGCCTATTCATGCCACTTCAAAGGATATGTTTGCAAGAGCTGTGGAACAATGGGGCACCTTCAACGAGCTTGCAGACGAGCTGCAAACTCTGCAAAACTTGCTAACCACCACGTGGCAGAGGAAGATCGGTCCATGGTGGATCAAAGCAATTTCAAGCCTCAGAGAGAGGCGGTAGATGCTGAAGTACACGGGGTGCACACATTTTCGACGAAATGTCCACCTATAATGCGAAATGTAAAATTGAATGACTTACCCGTAGCCATGAACTGGACACTGGCGCTAGCCAATCCATCATGAGTAAAAAGATGTTTGAGAGACTGTGGTGCAACAAGGCACTCAGACCAGCCCTGAGCCCCATCCACACGAAACTGAGAACGTATACCAAACAGCTCATCACTGTCCTGGACAGCGCCATGGTCAAGGTCACCAAGGGCACGGTGCATGAACTGCCACTCTGGATTGTCCCGGGCGATGGCCCCACACTGCTTGGAAGGAGCTGGCTGGGCAAAATCTATTGGAACTGGGATGACATCCGAGCGCTATCACATGTCGATGAGGCCTCATGTACCTAGGTTCTTAACAAATTTCCTTCTCTTTTTGAGCCAGGCATTGGAAACTTTTCCGGGGTGAAGGTGCAGATCCACTTGGTCCCAGAGGCACGACCCATTCACCACAAGGCGCGAGCGGTACCTCATATGATGAGGAGAGAGTGGAAATCGAGCTGGACAGGCTACAACGCGAGGGCATCATCTCCCCAGTGGAACTCAGTGACTGGGCCAGCCCGATTGTTCCAGTACTCAAAATGGCACGGTCAGGATTTGCGGCAATTATAAAGTAACTATTAATCGTTTCTCGCTGCAGGACCAATACCCGCTACCTAAAGCAGACGACCTATTTGCGATGCTGGCAGGAGGCAAGATGTTCACCAAGCTCAAACTGACTTCGGCCTACATCACTCAAGAGCTGGAGGAGTTTTCGAAGGGCCTCACCTGCATCAACATGCACAAGGAACTGTTCATCTACAACAGATGCCCGTTTGAAATTTGGTCGGCTGTAGCGATCTTCCAAGTCCATACCACGCATGGTGATTTTTCAGGACAACATATTGGTCACGGGTCGGGACACCGTCGAGCACCTACAAAACCTGGAGGAGGTCCTCCAGCGACTGGATCGCATAGGGCTGCGGCTGAAGAAGTCGAAATGCGTCTTCATGGCATCAGAAATGGTGTATTTGGGGAGAAAGATCGCGGCGGACAGCATTCGGCCCACAGATGCCAAGACAGAGGCTATCAGGAATGCGCCCAGGCCACAGAACGTCACGGAGCTGCGGTCATTCCTGGGACTCCTCAACTATTTTGGTAACTTCCTACCGGGGTTAAGCACCCTCTTAGAGCCCCTACATGTGTTATTGCGTAAAGGTGAGAACTGAGTATGGGGGAAAAAAACAATTCATTGCTTTTGAGAAAGCCAGAAACATTTTATGCTCCAACAAGCTGCTTGTATTGTATAACCCGTGTAAATGACTTGTGCTAGCATGTGATGCGTCGTCGTACGGAGTCAGGTGTGTATTACAACAAGCTAACGTTGTGGAGAAGTTGCAACCTGTCGCCTATGCCTCCAGGAGCTTGTCTAAGGCCAAGAGGGCCTACAGCATGATTGAGAAAGAGGCATTAGCGTGTGTGCTCGGGGTAAAGAAAATGCATTAGTACCTGTTTGGCCTCAAATTTGAGCTGGAAACCGATCACAAGCCACTCATATCCCTGTTCGCTGAAAACAATTGGATAAATATTAATGCCTCAGCCCGCATACAAAGGTGGGCACTCACGCTATCAGTGTATAACTATACCATCCGCCACAAATCAGGCACCGAGAACTGTGCGGATGCTCTCAGTCGGCTACCGTTGCCCACCACGGGAGTGGAAATGGTGCAGCCTGCAAACTTGTTGATGGTGGCGCAGCCCGCAGACTTGTTGATGGTCATGGAAGCGTTTGAAAATTATAAATCACATGTCATGGCCCGCCAGATTAGGACTTGGACCAGCCAAGATCCTCTGCTGTCCCTAGTAAAAAACTGTGTACTGCATGGGAGCTGGGCCAACATCCCCGTTGAAATGTAAGAGCTAATCAAGCCGTTCCAGCGGCGAAAGGACGAGCTGTCCATTCAGGCAGACTGCCTGTTGTGGGGTAACCGTGTACCCAAAAAGGGCAGGGAGACGTTCATCTCGGATCTCCACAGCACATACCCGGGTATAATAATGATGAAAGCGATAGCCAGATCCCACATGTGGTGGCCCGGTATCGACTCTGACTTAGAGTCCTGTGTACTGCAATGCAGCGTGTGTGCTCAGTTGAGCAACGTGCCCAGAGAGGCACCACTAAGTTTGTGGTCCTGGCCCTCCAAACCATGGTCGAGGATCCATGTCGACTATGCGGACTCGTTTCTCGGTAAAATGTTCCTGGTGTTGGTGGATGCTTTTTCAAAATGGATTGAATGTGAAAAAATTACGGGAAGCACCGCCACCACCACCATTGAAAGCCTGAGAGCCATGTTTGCCACCCACGGTCTGCCTGACATATTGGTCAGTGACAACGGTCCATGTTTCACCAGTGCCGAATTTAAAGAATTCGTGACCCGCAATGGGATCGAACATGTCACCTCGGCCCCGTTTAAACCAGCCTCCAATGAGCAGGCAGAGCGGGCAGTACAAACAATCAAACAGAGCCTTAAATGAGTCACAGAAGGCTCACTCCAAACCTGCCTGTCCCGTATACTGCTCAGCTACCGCACGAGACCCCACTCGCTCACAGGGGTGCCCCTGGCTGAGCTACTCATGAAACGGACACTTAAAACCAGACTCTCGCTGGTTCACCCCAACCTGCATGATCAGGTAGAGAGCAGGCTGCAGCAACAAAATGTAAATAAGGGTCACGCTACTTTGTCACGGGAAATTGATCTGAATGACCCTGTGTATGTGCTAAACTGTGGACGTGGTTCCAAGTGGATCGCAGGCACGGTGATAGCTAAAGAAGGGAGTAGGGTGCTTGTAGTCAAATTAGACAATGGACACATTTGCAGAAAGTACCTGGACCAAACGAGGCTGCTGTTCACAGACTGCCCTGAACAACCCACAGCAGACACCACCTTTTTCGAGCTCATAACACACACCCAAAGGAACAACGATACTACCCTGCACCAGGAAATCGTACCCATCATGCCCAACAGCCCAGCAAGGCAAGGCTCACCCAACAGCCCTGCAGGGCCAACAACACGCCAGCCTAGCGAGGGCACAGCCAACACACCAGAACAGACATTTGTACCGAGGCGGTCCACCAGGGAAAGAAAGGCTCCCAACCGCCTCACCTTGTAAATAGTTTTCACTTTGACTTTGGCGGTGGACTAACGTTGTGTATCTGTAAAGCATGCACTCCCATGTTCAGCCACCAGGGAGCTCATCACCTGAAGTCCCAATGGATCCCAGCATCCCTTGGGAGCACTGTATATAAGCTGGCCCCTAAGGCCTGTTCCCCTCTCTGGAGTGTCTTAATAAAGACTGAGGTCACTGTTACTTTAACCTCCCTGTGTGCAGCCTCATCTGTGTTCGGAACACAATAGAAACAGCCTCTCGGCATCTACCCTCTCATGCCCTCTAAGAATTGTAAATGTTTCAATTAGATCATTTCTAATTCTTCTAAACTCCAGAGAATATAAGTCTATTCTACTCAATCACTCCTCATAGAACTGCTCTCTCATCCCAAGAATCAATCTAGTGAACCTTCGTCGCAGCTAAGGCAAGTGTATCCTTCCTTAGATAAGGAGACTATGACATATCGAATACTTTCTGAAAATCCAAATCCAGTAAATCCACTGGTTCCCTCTTGTTTACCCTGCTAGTTACAGCCTCAATAAACTCTATTAGATGATTTCCCTTTCATAAGTCTATGTTGACTCTGCCTAAGCATATTGTGATTTTCCAAGTGCCTTGTTACCACATCTTAATGATAGATTTTAGCATTTTCCCTACTGCTGATGTTGAGCTAAATAGTTCCCTGTTTTCTCTCTCCCTCCTTTCTTGAACAGTGGGGTTACATTTGCAACCTGCCCAATCAGTTCGAGATAAGATGTAGTTTTGATGTGGGATAAAGGCTCTTATTTTTTGTCTTGACAATTATTCAACCCCAGTCTCACCCCGTCATCTTATCAGATTGATATTTTTCCCCATATTAGCCATCCTTGTCAAGTTATGTCCAATTAAGGCTTTATTTTGAGTAATTTAAGTTATAAACTCATGTCTATGGGAGACTTTATTAAGACTGTCCAATGTCATTTAGTAGCCATCACAGGAAACTTTTATTCCATCAGTTTGTCTAATTTGATCCCAAGTTCAAAGGATGTTGTTCTGATCAACTGTGCCATTAAGTCCCTCAAGAAATGTTGTTTTCAAAAAGATTGTGTGGAGAAAAGTAGATACAGAGCCGACCTGCAGCCTCCATGGCGTTGCACATTCTTTGTAAATTGAACCTGAAAGTAAGGGAAATCTTTTGTATTAAGTTAACTTCTCTATATATCAAATTGAATCTGTAACTCTTCTCTCTCTATATATGTGTTGTCACAGTAATCTAACAGCAACTTACATTTATATGTTGCTTTTAATGTAAAAAATATCTAAAGGCACTTCACAAATAGAAATAGAAAATCAATGCTAGGCCATGGAGGGAAAGGTTAGTCAGGGTAACCAAAAGATTGTTTAGAAAAATGGGTTTTGGGAAGGTTTTCAAAAAGAGAGATTGTGGCAAGGCTCATGGGTTTAGGGAAGGAGTTTCAGAGAGTGGGGCAAAGGCAACTGAAGGTTCTGTCACCAATGGTGCAGCAAAGGGTGTCCTGCACGAAAGTCTAGAGTCAGAGAACTGATGGGTGTGGCAGAGGATATAAGGCTTGAGGAGATTACATATTCAGGGCTAGAAATTCAATTTTTGGTAATTTTTCCACCAAAAATTCAGGGAAAAATGCGCCCAGTGGTAAAAATCGGCATTGCACGAGGATTCGTAGCGCAAACCACAAATTTCCTGCAAGTTTTCTCCGAGGCCGATACTGCTGCAAGTTGGGCCAAGGAAGGGGGAAAACACACCAAAAAATTCAAAAAAGCAAAAAATAAAAAATCACAAAACATTCACAAGATCCTTTTCTATCCAATCGCTGCAAAAGAATAAAAAAATGAAAACTTTATATTACCTTTTTTGCAGGTTTTCATACCTACCGCCATTCCAATAGCTGCAATGCAGGTTTTGCCCCGACGGTTTTTTTGGTCCTATCTACGGGTGCGCTGCGAGCCAAATATCTGGCAAAAGCACTTTTTCCAGTATTGCTCGCCGGCTGTCCACTCCTCGGCAGTATTTAAAAACTGCCGGTGCAAGACTTCAGTGAATTTCCTGCTGCAGGTTTTCCGCCAAAAATGGCGAAATATCGCTGAAAAAGCCGGCACAAGGTTGGGGAATTTCCAGCCCACCGAGTAGGATTAGGCAGTGAAGGGATTTTAAGATGAGGACTTTAATGGAGTGTGAAATTAGTCTATGCCAGCAGCACAAAATGGGCTCAAACCAAATTGGCAGCCTTTGTACACTGTGCTTGATTTTCTTTTCCATTGGCTTCAATGTGTGCTGCTTCTCCCTGTTGATCAATGTCTTCACCTTCCTGCGTGCTGATGCTGCAGCCGTGCCCTCAGAAGTACTTCCTCTGATCATCCTTCACTCGCATATTTTCTGGGCCTCCCAGGGACAGTGCACCATTTGCTGGCAGGGCTTGTGGCTTTGTCGCACCCAGTGATATTCTAATGAACAGTTCCTGTCAGGGTCAACGCTGGGCCCAAGACTCGGAATCTTGAAGCGTTTTGTTTGTGAAATAAATATTTTTATTATTTACTTAATTCTGTCAGTAAAATGTGATTATAATACCATACAGATTTTTCAAGAAATGTTTTCTCCCATTTATTTAACTGTGTTTCTGCTCACAAGGGTAAGGTATATTCGAGGTGAGAATTACACACTTTTGCTCACTTTCCACATAGTTACAGCACCTTATGTTTAAGTTCAAGTGTTAGGATATACTGACACAATTCTGAGATTTAATTGTCTAAATTGTCAATATGCCTAAACCTCAAACTCAGAAGAACACCCAATACTGCACAAATCTTACTTCAAGACTATACATTATAAGTGACTAACAAATCAACCCATCAATCATTTACTCCATAATGGCTGTGAGAGACACAATACAACATACTAATGAAGCAAATTTTTGCCTTAAGGTTCGGATAAAGCTGTGTGATTAGATTTCCACTATTCTAGAAGCCTGTTAATGGAAACACATCTGTGGCTAGTGAGGTGTCCTTTTTATCCTATCATTCCTATTAAGCAGACACCATTGAAAGCTTGTGTATTGATCCCAACTGGCAATATCATGCCTGTAAGTACCTAAGAACTAAAGTCATTACACCATCATTAACAGGATTTGATTAGCTGCTAACAGGACGTAAAGCTAGTCAATCAAGCCCTATAGGAATGGATCTATTTTGTACAAAATCTACTCAATCAATTGTGTTAGCTCTACTTTGTTTATCAGCATTCACAATGCCGGGTTAACTGTATACTGACGAATATCTGACTATTGCTTTTGTTAACATGCTTACATCTGCTGATCCAATATCCACTGGGGTACTACATTAAATCAGCAGTGCATTTAAGCTGTTACTATAGCTTTGAATTTAACTTGGGTTGTGCTGGAGCCAGGGCAAGCTCACAACCCGGAGCTCTGTGAGGCCCAGAGAGATTTTAAGTCCCTAGTCTCATTTCAATGTTGGAGGTGAATCTCCCATCTCAACCTGGCAGGAATCACTAGCTCACAGATGGGCAAGAGTGGAATTTTGAGTTGTAGGAGGCCACAGCCAGGGACCCACATGAATGACCCCTTGCCCTAAAGAAAGTGAGCAGTATCTTGGAAATGCATCACGGTCACGGAAGGGGGAGAAGCCTTGGGCAGGGGAGGCCCACAGGAAAACAGTAAGAAAGTTTAGAAAAATTTACCTTACTGGGCATCTTCTTGCCTATTTGACCCTATTTGCTGTCAGGTTTTTATAGCACCCCTGGCACTGGTCAAGATTTGTAAAACTATAAAAGAAAATTTATATGCAACTTTTACGACCACCAATTAAGTACTTTTGGAATGTAGTCACTGTTGTAGTGTCAGCTGTGGCTTAGTGGGTAGTACGCTTGCCCCTGAGTCAGAAGGTTGTGGGTTCAAATCCCACTCCAGAGACTTTAGCACATAAATCTAGGCTGACACTCCAAGGGAGTGCTGCACTGTCAGAGATACCATGTTTCAGATGGGATATTAAACTGAGGTTCTGTCTGCTCTCTCAGGTGGATGTAATAACAGTGACTACACTCCAAAGGTATTTATTGGCTGTAAATTACTTTGAGACATCTGATCATCATGAAAGGTGCTATGTAAATGTAAATCATTCTTTCAAAATGTGGGAAATGTGGCAGCCAATTTGTGCACAAGTGAGATCTCACAAACAGCAATGTGATTATGACCAGAAAATCTGTTTTTGTTATATTGATTGAAATGCTCAGAACATGGTCTTGTCATAACCAACACCTTGTTTCATCAGAAAGACAAATACAAGACCTCCTGGCAAGACTCTCACTCCAGGCACTGGCATCTGCTAGACTACATCATTATTCGCGTGAGGGACCGCAAGTACGTCCGCATACCTGCGCCATGACAGGAGCTGACGACTGCTGGACTGACCACTACCGAATACGCTCTGTTATCTCCATCAACGTAGCCTCAAAATGGCGGGAAAACAGAAACGCTTCCGCAAAAAAATCAAAGCTGAAGCACTAAAAGACCCTTCAAAGAAAGCCCTATTCAGCCAACGCCTCACAGCCAACCTGACGACTACCAATGAACCGGAGCCGCAGAGTGTCCATAGTGCCTGGTCAGCTCACAAGTTCACCATAATTAGCACGTGTGAAGAGACTCTTGGTTACTCTACCAGAAAACATCAAGACTGGTTCAGAAGATCCAGCAACAATCAGGGCGTGCGTGGATTTTTTTAGCGCAGTCAAGACCACCTTCGGCCCAAGCACTCAAGGTCTTATTCCACTGAGAGCCAAGAGCGGAGAAGAGCTCATCAAGGGCAGAGAGGCAGTCAGTGCCTGCTGGAAGGAACACTTCGAGGATTTCTTCAACCAAGACTCTGTCTTTGACATGAGTGTCCTTGACTCTATCCCACAGCATGCTACCCGTCACCACCTCGGCACAATCCTAGCCCGGCATGAGGTTCAAAAGGCCATCCAACAAGTAAAAAACAACAAGGCCTCAGGAGCAGATGGAATCCCCGCTGAAGTACTAAAGCATGGTGGAAAAGTACTCTTGGTGTGAATCCATGACCTAATTTCTCTTATCTGGAAGAGGAGAGCATGCCAGGGGATCTCAGAAACGCCGTAATCGTGACTATCTTCAAGAAAGTTGACAAGTCCGAGTGTGGTAATTACAGAAGAGTTTCCCTGCTGTCTGCCGCAGGGAAAATCATCGCAAGAATCCTCCTCAATCGTCTCCTCCCAGTGGCTGAAGAGCTCCTCCCAGAGTTGCAATGCAGATTCCGCCCACTAAGGGTCACAACGGACATGATCTTCACCAAGAAAAATGTGTGGACATTCCGATAACTGTACAGTCAGGTCCTGCGTCCAACTGATGGCTTTCTTTGACCTCACAAAATCCTTCGACTCTGTCAACCGTGAGAGATTATGGAGTGTCCTTCTCATATTCGGCTGCCCTCAAAGATTTGTCACCATGCTCCGCCTGCTTCACGATGACATGCAAGCCGTGATTCTTACCAACGGACCCACCACTGACCCAATACAAGTGCAGACTGAAGTCAAGCAAGGCTGTGACATCGCATCAACACTCTTCTCAATCTTCCTCGCTGCAATGACTCATCTCACCTTTAACAAACTCCCCACTGGAGTGGAGTTAATCTATAAGAGAAGCGGGAAATTGTTCAACCTCCGACACCTCCAGTCCAGATCCAACTCTGTCATTGAATTACGATATGCAGATGACGCTTGTGTTTGTGCACACTTGGAGTCCGAACGCCAAACCATTGTTGACACCTTCACTGAAGCGTATGAGAGTCTGGGCCTTACATTAAACATCAGTAAGACAAAGGTTCTCTACCAACCTGCCCCTGCCACACAGTACTGCTGCCCGATTAGATCCATGCTGAGACCTTGGACAATGTAGGCCACTTCCCATACCTTGGGAGTTTACTATCGGCAAGGACAGACATCAATGACAAAGTCCAACACTGCCTTCAGTGTGCCAGTGCAGCCTTCGGTCACCTGAGGGAAAGAGTGTTCGAAGACTAGGATTACAAACCTGGCACCAAGCTCATGGTCTACAGAGCAGCAGTGATACTTGCCCTCCTATATGCTTCAGAGACATTGATTATGTACAGGAGGCACCTCAAAGCACTGGAGAAGTACCATCAACACTGCCACCGCAAAATCCTGCAAATTAATTGGCAGGATAGGTGCACCAACGTCAGCGTTTTCTCTGAGACCAACATCCCCGACATCGAAGCATTGACCATGCTTGATCAGCTCTGATGGACGGGCCACATTTTCCGCATGCCCGATACTAGACTCCCGAAACTAGCGCTCTGCTCTGAGCTACACCATGGCAGGCGAGTCCCAGGAGGGCAGAAGAAATACTTCAAGGCACCATCAAAGCCTCCTTGAAAAAATTTAACATCCCCACCGACTCTTGGGAATCCCTGGTTCAAGAGCGCTCAAAGTGGAGGAGAAGCTTTTGAGAAGGCGCCGAACACTTAAAGTTTCTTCGCCAGGAGCACAGGGAAGCCAAGTACAAACAACAGAAGGAGTGTACAACAAATCAAGCACCCTACCCACCTGTGCTCCAACTGCCATCTGCCCCACCTGACAGAGACTGTAGATCCCACATTGGCCTCATCAGTCCCTGGAGTGGGACTTAAACCCACAACCTTCTGCTTCAGAGACGAGAATGCTACCAGTGAGCCACAGCTGACAGCGAGCTGAGGGTGAAAACTATGAGTTAAAATAGGTCCTATATGTGTCATTGGACCCCAACTTTTGCATAATTATGATGTGCTTGCCTGTCCCCATTAAAATCGGGGCTTATAACTTAACAGTTTTTCCAATAAAATGAGTAAAGAATTAACCTATGTTTAGTAATATGTTACTTTAAACGAAATATTCCTTTTAACAGAATGCACATTAATTGGTATGTTCTTTATAAAAGAGATACAGGCATCACATTTTCTTGGGTGTTCCACTGGACACCCAGTGTAAATGCTTTGGGAGTCTGGGAGATGTATGGTAAAAGGCAGGGATTGGATACCAACTGCCCGGTTTGCATCGTAAAGAACAGAACCTCCGCTTGCCCCCTACAAGGTTATCGATTCCATGGGGGTGATGCTGGGAGTTCCTACTTCCCAAACTCAGACACAACCTGATGTAACACTAGAGGCCTGTATGGCGAAGGAGTACTGGCCTCCAGAATGACACAAGAGGGACCTAAAGCGGGGTGGGAGGTAGGGTTCGGAGGGTCCTGACTAGGTAAGGGCCTGGACCCCAAAGAAAGGAATTTTTACCAAGGGAGCTGAGGGTGAACTACATGGAATTTCAGGGCCAGGGTACCCCACCCATTGATGACTGATAGGCACTAGATTTCCCAACAATATGGAGCCAAAGGGAACTGGAGCTGTGGCCCATGCCAATGAATTGTCCTCCCACTGACCTTGCAAACTCCAGCAGTGTAACACGATAATGTACAGCGCCCTCTAGCTAGGAGGTATCGATATAATGTATAGCATTCTTTCTCAGATGTTTCCTATACTCGCGGTCATCTTCTGTAATGACCTGATATGAACGAATATGACTTGTTTCTGAACCTGAGCTTTTTTCCATGCTTTTAGGGTCATTGCTAGAGGGCATCAGTATGAAGAATCCTGCTGTAACTGCTGGAATTGCGGCCAAAGGTTTTCAGGGCCAGAATCATGGAATTATAGAATTATGCAGCACAGAAGATGGTCATTCAACCTGTGCAGGCTTTCTGAATGAACATCCACTTAGTTCCCATTCCCTTCCCTTTCTCCATATCCTTTTAAATTTTTCTTTTTCAAATATTTATTATGGATTCTGCTTTCACCACTATTTCTATTAGAGAATTCCATGCCCTTACAACCCTCTGCATAATACAATTTCACCTAACCTTGCCCTTTGTTCTTTTGATGATGATTTTAAAGTTAAACTATCTGGTTACTGATTCACTGGCCTGTAGAAATAATTTGTCCTAATTTACTTTATCAAAACTTCTCATAATTTTGAACTTCTCTATCAGTTGTCTTCTTAACCTTTTGTTCTCATGAAAAGAGTCCCATTTTCTCCAGACTCTCCATATAACTAAAGCTTCGATTCCCTTGTAGAATTTTAATGAATCTTTTCTGTACCATTGACACACCCTTGATGCCCTTCCTAAAATTAATTGTCCAAAACTGCACATAATATTCTAACTTTGGCATAACCTATGATTTGTACATGTTTAGCATTGCCGTCTTGCTTTTGTACTCTCTCCCCAATTACAACCTCTAAATATGCTCTTTTTAAAAGTGAAAATAAATATAAATAATTGGAAATATCAATATATAATGCCACTTTGAAACTATGAAAGCAACCTCATATCTCCAGTTCTTGATAAAAATAATTGAAATAGTGTATCCTTATCAAACTGACAACAAATGTAATGCTCACGATAAACAAATGTAATGCTCATGATATTCATTACTTCATACACTCATTGATCCACTACATTTTCTGAATGAACTGAAATATGGCATTGAATGAGGTCCAGTTTAAACTAATAAATAGTACATTTTATTGAAATTTGAAAATAGAAAACTATGTATTACTTCTCTTTCATTTATTTTTCCTTTGCATTACAAAATATCTTAGGATTCAAATTACAAGTAATAGATAAATGGACAAGCAGATGAATGAATGGGTAGGTAACGAGTGGAATATTTAACATATTCGTAGACAAATGGACATCAAGACTAGGATTCACATTGTTCTCAGCTCCGATGGTCATTCACCAGGCCTATGGCAGAAAAGATCATTTAGGAACAAATGCTTTTAGCTGCACATGACTATAAAATGAATGAAGCTAACTAAGAAATAAATAAGAACAAAACACACAATTGTTTCTGTAATTAATAGACAGCAAATATAGCAATTGTTAGCTCAGTGTATCAGAAAGAAAGAAACCCTGCTCCTGAAATAAAGATTAAACTAAGAACCTGAAGGACAATGTAGGAGGGGACAGGAAAATAAATAGAGAAATTTATGATCTCTATAAAATAAGTGACTGGGACATGATCAGACAAGATCAGCTGATTAAATTGGATGGCATCGTTTCCCAGAGGCTTGTGTTCTGCATGGACTGGAGTCTTGTGATGATGGTAATTATTTCGCTCTTTGCAAGCTGTTTGCCATATCTTATCTTCCTGCAGCCAGAAGGGTGGGATGATCTGGGCTGTAGACTTCTCCACTAAAACACCAGCGATCAACTAGTACAAACTACATCCAAGAAGGGCACGTTGGACAATATCACTGTTTCTAATCACTTGAGATGGAAATTTCCTTTCCACTTACCATTCTCTTTTGCAATCAAACGAAGAAGTGACGGAAGTCAGCCAACTGAAGCAAACAAAAGTTTGAGTGACAAGCAGCCCTAGGAGTTAAAATTCTGACCTGGTGTTTGGGAGACAAGTCCACAACTGCTTGAACTGCTAGGTCACCAGTGCAAACAACCTTGTTTCTTATTTCTGCTGTAGATTTTCTTTTATGACTGGAATGGCGTCAGACTTTTAGATTGAAATGGAATTTCATGCACTATGCTTCGATATATCTACCTCAATTATAGTAAAGTTTTGCTCATAGATTCCTTCAGTAAACACAAGAAACACTGTACAGAATAAAAGGATATAGATGGTTTGGCTTCAGAAAAATACAACAAATTATTTTTGTTAGATGGGACTTACATTCTCGGATTGTGGCCCTCACTTTTTATATCCCTTAATATCCTTTGATCTCTGACTAGCTGCATACTTTGAAACTGACATATGTATTATAATGCCTTGGGACATTTTACTATGTTAATGGGACTATATAAATGCTATAAATTGTTGTATTGCCTAAGTTTTATTGTCTGGAATCCAAAACATCTTAAGACAACTCAGAGTATTAAGTATTTGTGCCTACAGAGGGAGCTGTTGATCTATTAGAGCTCAACTCATGATTTTCAGTAATTAAATGCACTTTGAATGAAATAAATTGCCTTGTGAAAACACAAAATACATTTCCACAATAAATGCATAACTATGAAAATGCTGTTTTTGTTTTGTTTGTTTTCATTGTTGTGAAAGTTGCATTTGTAATTTTACCACCAGATGGAACTTAACTTTTCAAAGTTGCATCAGTGCATAAGTCACAGTCCTATGTTTACAGGTTGTAAAACCCTGCATGAAAATGTGACTTACATAGAAACATAGAAAATAGGTGCAGGAGCAGGACATTTGGCCCTTCGAGCCTGCACCACCATTCAATATGATCATGGCTGATCATACAACTTCAGTACCCCATTCTTGCTTTCTCTCCATACCCCCTGATCCCTTTAGCCGTAAGGGTCACATCTAACTCCCTTTTGAATATATCCAACGAACTGGACTCAACAACTTTCTGTGGTAGAGAATTCCATAGGTTCACAACTCTCTGGGTGAAAAAGTTTCTCCTCATCTCGATCCTATATACTAAGTTGTACTTAAGAGAGTGGTTAGAATGTGGAACTCGCTACCACAAGGAATAGTTGAGGTGAATAGCATAGAAGCATTGAAGTGGAAGCTAGAAAGATACGTAAGGGAGAAAGGAATAGAAGGACATGCTGATAAGGTTAGATAAAGAGGGGTGCGAGGAGGCTTGTGTGGAACATAAACAAGAGAATGAACCAGTTGGGCCAAATGGCCTGATTCTGTGCTGTACATGCTAAGTATTTCGATGTAATTTCATTGGATGCATTTATTTGTACTTACTGAAAGGCAGCCATTTCTCTGATTGGCTCTCCATTATCACATGATGACCTTTTGTTGGACAGCGCAGATATAATGGTAAATACTGCAGGGAATAGAGTACGGCCAGCATGATCTTCTGGACTAGTTTCGATCACCTGGATGGGTCGGAGAGGAGGTGCATTCCTCCCCCAGCCAAAATCCCTTACACCAGTGCAAGTGCTGCCTCCGCCAGCTGAAGAACCTTACCCCAGCACATGTGCTGCCTCCCACAGCCAAAGTCCCTTGCCCCACCGCAAGTGCATCCCTCCTCCAGCTGAAGACACTTAGTTAATAAAGGATGAGATAAGTGCATTAGTGAGAAACGATATTGGCACAGAAGATCAAGATGTTGAATCATTTTGGGTGGAGATAAGGAATAATAAGGGGAAAAAGTCGCTGATGGGTCTAGTCTATAGGCCTCCTAATAGTAGCTACACTGTTGGTTGGAGTAGAAATCAAGAAATAATGGAGGCTTGTAAAAAAGGAACGGCAATAATTATGGGTGATTTTAACCTTCATATTGATTGGACAAAGCAAATTGGCCAAGGTAGCCATGAGGAAGAGTTCATAGAGTGCAACCAGGATCATTTCCTTGAACAGTATGTTGCAGAACCAACCAGGAGCAGGCTATCTTATATCTGGTACTGTGTAATGAGACAGGATTAATAAACAATCTCCTAGTAAAGGATCCATTAGGTAAGTGCCCATAGCATGGTTGAATTTCAAATTCAGTTGGAGGGTGAGAAAGTTGGATCTCAAATTAGTGTCCTAAGCATAAACAAAGGAGACAACAAAAGTATGAAGGCACATTTGGCTAAAATGGTCTGGGAAAATAGATTAAAGTGTGGGACAATTGATGAGCAGTGGCAGACATTTAAGGAAATATTTCATAACTCTCAACAAAAATATATTCCAATGAAAAGGAAAGACTGCAAAAGAAGGGATAACCATCCGTGGCTATCGAAGGAAATAAGGAATGATATCAAATTGAAAGCAAGGGCATACAAAGTGGCCAAAACTAGTAGGAGGCCAGAGGATTGCGAAACTTTTAAAAGCCAGCAAAGAACGACTAAAAAATTAATAAAGAGAGGGAAGATAGATTATGAAAGCAAACTAGCACAAAATATAAAAACAGATAGTAAAAGTTTCTACAGGCACATAAAAAGGAAAAGAGTGCTTAAAGTAAATGTTAGTCCCTTAGAGGATGAGACTGGGGAATTAATAATGGGGAACAGGGAAATGGCAGAGACGTTGAACAAATATTTTGTATCGGCTTTCACGGTAGAAGACACTAAAAACATCCCAATAATGGATAATCAAGGGGCTATAGGGAGGGAGGAACTTAATACAATCACTAGTAAAATAATGAGACTAAAGGTGGACAAGTCCCCTGGACCTGTTGGCTTACATCCAAGGGTCTTAAAAGAAGTGACTGCAGAGATAGTGGATGCATTGGTTGTAATCTAACAAAATTCCCTGGATTCTGGGGAGATCCCAGTGGATTGGATAACCGAAAATGTAATGCCACTATTTCAAAAAGGAGGTAGACAGAATGCAGGAAACTATAGACCAGTTAGCCTAACATCTGTCATTGGGAAAATGCTGGAGTCCATTATTAACGAAGCAGTAACAGGACATTTGGAAAAGAATGATTCAATCAAGCAGAGTCAACATGGTTTTATGAAAGGGAAATCATGTTTGACAAATTTGTTGGTGCTCTTTGAGGATGTAATCAGCAGGGTGGATAAGGGGGAACCAGTGGATGTGGTGTATTTGGATTTCCAGAAGGCATTCGATAAGATGCCACATAAAAGGTTACTGCATGATAAAAGTTCACGGAGTTGGGAGTATTAGCATGGATACAGGATTGGCTAACTAACAGAAATCAGAGAGTCAGGATAAATGGGTCATTTTCCGGTTGGCAAACCATAACTAGTGGGGTGCCACAGCGATCGGTGCTGGGGCCTCAACTATTTATAATCTATATTAATGGCTTGGATGAAGGGACCGAATGTAATGTAACCAAGTTTGCTGATGGTACAAAGATGCGTGGGAGAGCAAGATGTGAGGAGGACACAAGAAATCTGCAAAGGGATATAGACAAGCTAAGTGAGTGTGCAAAAATTTGGCAGATGGAGTATAATGTGGGAAAATGTGAGGTTATCCACTTTGGCAGAAAAAATAGAAAAGCAAATTATAATCTAAATGGAGATAAATTGCAAAGTGCTGTAGTACATGAAACACAAAAAGTTAGTATGCAGGTACAGCAATTAATCAGGAACGCAAATGCAATGTTGGCCTTTATTGCAAGGGGGATAGAACATAAAAGCAGAGAAGTCCTGCTACAACTGTATAAGTTATTGGTGAGGCCACACCTAGAGTACTGCGTACACTTTTGGTCTCCGTATTTAAGGACGGATGTACTTGCATTGGAGGCTGTTGAGAGAAGGTTCACTGGGTTGATTCCGTAGGTAAAGTGATTGAGTTATGAAGCTAGGTTGAGTAGGTTGGGCCTATACTCATTGGAGTTCAGAAGAATGAGAGGTGATCTTATCGAAACATGTAAGATAATGAGGAGGCTCAACAAGTTGGATGCAGAGAGGATATTTCCACTCGGGGGAAACTAGAACGAGGGGTTATAGTCTCAGAATAAGGGGCCGCCCATTTAAAACTGAGATGAGGAGGCATTTCTTCTCTCAGAGGGTTGTATATTGTTGAAATTCTCTGCCCCAGAGAGTTGTGGAGGCTGGGTCATTGAAAATATTTATGACGATTTTTTGAACGATAAGGGAATAAAGGGTTATAGGGAGTGGGCGGGGAAGTGGAACTGAGTCCATGATCAGATCAGCCATGATTTCATTATATGGCGGAGCAGGCTCGAGGGGCCAACTGGCCTACTCCTGCTCCTATTTGTTATGTTTCTTATGTAAGTGCATCCCAGCGCCAGCCGATGTCCCTTACACCAGCACAAGTGCAACACCGAGCATCCCACCGTCCGTGCCCGCGTCTCCCAGTGTAGTGGTGCCACGAGGTAGACCCAGGCAAAGGAGAAGGAGATTGGAGACACGCTCTCCTGAGATGCAGCGTGCAACAGATGCGGCTCAGGTTGTGGCATTGGGTATGGAGACCAATGAGCTTACCCGATCACTCATCGGTGGCGTCAATGCAGTAGGTGAAGGGTTGACGGGCCTGACGGGAGAAATAGCAGTAATGACACGGGAACTTAGGGAGGGAATGTCCGAGGGAGTGCAATCGACGGCTCAGGCCATCAGGGAGGGCATGCAAATTACGGCACAGGCCATCAGGGAGGGCATGCAAGTGTCGGCACAGGCCGTCAGGGAGGGCCTGGTTGAGGTAGCTGCTGCAATAAGGGCACACAGCCCAGCCAATCAAATGACACCCCCATGAGGAAGTGAACATTCACTGAGATATGGATGAAATATGGTTGGAGTCTTTCTTTGCTGCTTTTGTTCTTGTTCTTGATGTAGCTGTAGTAGCGTTTTTCAAATTGAAATTGTTTTGTAAGTTTTGTTACGTTACAACTTAGAAGGGATCTTATGGTTTTTAAGTGATGTTATAGTGTAAATGCTCTCACATTTTTTTGTATCTTATTTAATTTTGCACCTAAAAAGTGATCCTGAAGTTTAAAAGTGTTCTTCAGAGTGTAAGATTTTTCAAATTGAAATTGTTTTGTAAGTTTTGTAACTTTACAACTTATAAGTGATCTCAGGGTTTTCAAGTGATCTTATAGTGTAAATGCTCGCACATTCTGTAAATTATTTAATTTTGCATCTAAAAAGTGATCTTGAAGTTTAAGTGATCTTAGAGTGTAAAATTTTTCACATAAAAAGTGTTTGTAACTTTACAAGTTTATAAGTGATCTTAAAGTTTTTAAGTGATCTTCAAGAGTCATATTAAAAAGTATAGTTTGATACAACAAATATTTTATTAGAGTGACGTTAACTTTTCAATAAAATATTTTTTCATTAAAACTGTTTCATGTTCCATTAACACAACACAACGTAGGAACAACTGCAAAGAATAAACATGTCCATATGCAAAAGTGGTCGCAGAGCCCTCAGGCATCAGTAGTTGAAGCGTTCACGGATGAGCTGCTGGCGCAAGGCTCGAGCAATCATTAAAGGGGCACGATGGACGGCCCTCCTCCGACCTTGTGCTCCGGCATCAGGCACTTGCATGCTGTCCTGATTGTCGTTATCATCCACATCCTGGTCTTCCGTAATACTATCATCATGCACTGGACCCTCACGTGGGTCTTCGGGTTCCACTACCAGCTCCTGCTGCCTCATGATGGCTAAGTTATGAAGCATGCAGCACACAACAGTGAAGTGACCGACCATCTCAAGAGAGTATTGCAACTGTCCTCCGGAATGGTCCAGGCATCGGAATCGCTGTTTCAATATGCCAATGGCCCTCTCAGTGATGCTGCGCGTCGCAATGTGCGCCATGTTGTATTGACGGTCAGTTTCTGTCCGTGTCACACGTAGGGGTGTCATGAGCCAGGTGGTCAGGCTGTACCCTTTGTCTCCCAGTAGCCAGCTCTGCCCTTCTGGCTGCTGCTCAAACATGTCAGATAGAACGCTGTCGCGTAGGATGAACACATCGTGGGTGCTGCCAGGGTATCTTGCATCGACTGACATGATGCGCTGCTTGTCGTCACACAAGAGCTGCACATTGATAGAGTGGAAACCTTTCCTATTTCGGTACTGCTCAGAATCCTGCACGGGTGCTCGCAAGGCTATGTGGGTACAATCAATGCAGCCCTGTACCTTTGGGAAGCCGGCAATCCTGAAGAAGCCCACAGCCCTCTCATGGATCCTTGTGCAGTCATTGGGAAATTGATGAAGTCATTCCTTCGCGCATAAAGTGCAGCCGTGACCTGGTAAACGCAGGCATGTATTGCACGTTGAGAGATGGCACACACATCTCCAGTTGTAGCCTGAAACGATCCCGAGGCATTGAAAGAAAGTGCAGCTGTTACCTTCACTTCAACAGACAAGGCAGTTGTCCTTCTGCTTCTGGGCTGCAAATCTGCTCTCACCATATCACAGATCTCAGTGACAACTTCTCTGCGAAAACGCAGCCTTTTCACACAATCAGCCTCGCTCATGTCCAGATACGAGGGCCTGGTTCGATATTGTCGACGTGGGTAAGGTCTCCTGCCCATCAACCTATGGGCTGCGACGTTCCTGGTGCGGTGAGCTCTAATCAATTCTCTCCTATGCAGTGAATTGATGGCGAACCATTGCATAATATGTGGTGTTGACAATGCAGCACCCATTCTGCAAATTTAAATATAAAACTGTCGATGTGGCTGCCTCTCCCTGTCCAAATGGCCTCAGTCCCCCTCACAGCTCGAAGCCTGCTGCTGTATCTTTGCCTGCCTGCCCCTCCCTCCCCTCCCTCCCGTTCGCGGGAACGACGCTGAGCTGACTAAGGCTTCCACCTGAAGTGGAAAGCTGTTTGCTGCCTCGTTACTGCCTGCCTGCCCCTCCCTCCCGTTCGCGGGAACATCGCTGAGCTGACTGAAGCACTTTCACACAGGTAGGAAGATGGTTTATTTAATCTTTTCTTTGCTTATAAATGTTTATTCAGGTTGGATTTATTTGTATAATATTTGTAGAAGTATAAATAAGGATTTATTGTCGAATTTAATGACTTCCCTTCCCCCCCTCCCCCCCACCTCGTTCTGGACGCCTAATTTGTAACCTGCGCCTGATTTTTTAAATGTGTAGAACAGGTTTTTTCAGTTCTACAAAAATCTTCACTTGCTCCATTCTAAGTTAGTTTGGAGTACGTTTTCACTGTGGAAACTTTCAAATCAGGCATCAGTGGCCGGACACGCCCCCTTTTGAAGAAAAAATTCTGTTCCAAAGTAGAACTGTTCTACCTGACTAGAACTGCATAAAAAAAAATGTGGAGAATTGCGATTTCTAAGATAGTCCGTTCTCCACCAGTTGCTCCTAAAAATCAGGCGCAAATCATGTGGAAACTTGGGCCCAATGTATTTGGGTTACAAAAGTTTGAATCCAGCTCAGACCACTGAGATGAATAACTCCTCTTTCTGCGGGCTGCAAAATCAGTATCCCTAATCAGGCTGCCTATAGTTGCCAATAGACCTGTCAGCTCCCACAGTACTGTGGTCATTATCACTCTTTGACTCAGATGAAGAGGCCACATGAGACCTCCAGGAATGAGTACACAACCAGCTCAGCACAGATAGAAAGCTGTTCAAATTACACAGACTCCAAGCAAAGACCAAACATAAAGATGCTACTATGATCAGTGCACAGCTGTGAAGGTATGGGCACATAAGAACATAAGAACATAAGAAATAGGAGCAGGATTTGTCCCCTCGCGCCTGCTCCGCCATTCAGGGTAGCCTTGAGGAGGAGTTCATAGACTGCGTAAGGGACAGGTTCCTTGAGCAGTATGTAACAGAACCAACCAGTTGGGCAAGCTATCTTAGATCTAGTCCTGTGTAATGAGACAGGATTAATAAACAATCTCGGAGTGAAGGGTCCCCTCGGAATGAGTGATCATAGCATGATTGAATTTCAAATTCAGATGGAGGGTGAGAAAGTTGGATGTCTAACCAGCGTACTAAACTTAAATAAAGGAGACTACAAAGGTATGAGGGTAGAGTTGGGTAAAGTGGACTGGGAAAATAGATTAAAGTGTAGGACGGTTGATGAACAGTGGTGTACATTTAAGGAGATATTTCACAACTCTCAATAAAAATATATTCCAGTGAGGAGGAAAGGGTATAAGAGAAAAGATAGCCATCCGTGGCTAACTAAAGAAATAAAGGACGGTATCCAATTAAAAACAAGGGCATACAAAGTGGTCAAAACTAGTGGGAGGACAGAAAACTGGGAAGCTTTTAAAAGCCAGCAAAAAACGACTGAAAAAATGATTAAGAAAGGGAAGATAGACTATGAAAGTAAACTAGCAAAAAATATAAAAACAGATAAGAAGGAAAAGAGTGGCTAAAGTAAATGTTGGTCCCTTAGAGAACAAGATCGGGGAATTAGTAATGGGGAACATGGAGATAGCAGAAACGCTGAACAAATATTTTGTATCAGTATTTATGGTAGAGTACACTAACAATATTCCAACAGTGGATAGTCAAGGGGCTATAGGGGGAAGGACTTTAGCACAATCATAATCACTAAGGAGGTGGTACTTAGAAAGATAATGGGACTAAAGGCAGATAAATCCCCTGGACCTGATGTCTTGCATCCTAGAGTCTGAAGAGAAGTAGTGGCAGGGATAGTGGATGCATTGGTTGTAATTTACCAAAATTTCCTGGATTCTGGGGAGGTCCCAGCAGATTGAAAAACTGCAAATGTAACACCCTATTTAAAAAAGGAGGCAGACAAAAAGCAGGAAATTATAGAGCAGTTAGCCTAACATCTGTGGTTGGGAAAATGTTGTAGTCCATTATTAAAGAAGCAGTAGCAGGACATTTGGAAAAGCAAAATTCAGTCAGGCAGAGTCAGCATGGATTTATGAAGGGGAAGTCATGTTTGACAAATTTGCTGGAGTTCTTTGAAGATGTAACGAACAGGGTGGATGAAGGGGAAGCAGTGGATGTGGCGTATTTTGACTTCCAAAAGGCATTTGACAAGGTGCTACATGAAAGGTTACTGCACAAGATAAAAGTTCATGGGTTTGGGGGTAATATATTAGCATGGATAGAGGATTGGCTAACTAACAGAAAACAAAGAGTCGGGATAAATGATTCATTCTCTGGTTGGGAACCAGTAGCTAGTGGGGTGCCACAGGGATCAGTGCTGGGACCCCAACTATTTACAATCTATATTAACTACTTGGAAGAAGGGACTGAGTGTAACGTAGCCAAGTTTTCTGATGATACAAAGATGGGGGGAAAAGCAATGTGTGAGGAGGACACAAAAAATATGCAAAAGTGCATAGACAGGCTAAGTGACTGGGCAAAAATTTGGCAGATGTTGTATAATGTTGGAAAGTGTGAGGTCATGCACTTTGGCAGAAAAAAAATGAAAGAGCAAGTCATTATTTAAATGGAGAAAGATTGCAAAGTGCTGCAGTATAGCGGGACCTGAGGGCACTTGTGCATGAAACACAAAAGGATAGTATGCAGGTATAGCAAGTGATCAGGAAGTCCAATGATATCTTGGCCTTTATTGCAAAGGGGATGGAGTATAAAAGCAGGAAAGTCTTGCTACAGCTATACAGGGTATTGGTGAGGCCACATTGGAATACTGCGTGCAGTTTTGGTTTCCATATTCATGAAAGGATATACTTGCTTTGGAGGCAGTTCAGAGAAGGTTCATTAGGTTGATTCCGGGGATGAGGAAGTTGACTTATGAGGAAAGATTGAGTAGGTTGGGCCTCTACTCATTGGAATTCAGAAGAATGACAGATGATCTTATTGAAATGTATGAGATTATGAGGGAGCTTTACAAGGTGGATGCAGAGAGGATGTTTCCACTGGTGGGGGAGACTAGAACTAGAGGGCATGATCTTAGAATAAGGGGCCGCCCATTTAAAACAGAGATGAGGAGAAATTTTTTCTCTCAGAGGGTTGTTAATCTTTGGAATTCCCTGCCTCAGAGAGCTGTGGAAGCTGAGACATTGAATAAATTTAAGACAGAAATAGACAGTTTCTTAAACGATAAGGGGATAAGGGGTTATGGGGAGCAGGCGGGGAAGTGGAGCTGAGTCCATGATTGGATCAGCCATGATCTTATTAAATGGCAGAGCAGGTTCGAGGGGCCGCATGGTTAACTCCTGCTCTTATTTCTTATGTTCTTGTGTTCAATAAGATCATGGCTGATCTGATCATGGACTCAGCTCCACTTCCCTGCCCACTCCCCATAACCCATTACTCCCTTATCGCTCAAAAATCTGTCTACCTCCATCGTAAATATATTCAATGACCCAGCCTCCACAGCTGTTCCATTGTCATCTCTGGGTCAAAATCCTGAAATTCCCTATATATCATCACCATGAGAGCAACATTGCCGCAGGGACTGCAGCAGCTCAAGGCAAATGTTCACCATCAACTTCTTAGGGCAACTGGGGTGGACAATAAATACATCCTGAGAACAATTTAAAAAAAATGCAACTTAGCCATCAGACTATCCTCTTCACCATTAGTGGCCACTTTCTTCAGTCTTCCTATTTCCTTTCTATCTGTTTTTCCTTCATTTTTGATTACAATGGTAATGGATTCCTTGATTTTTCATACGTAACGTGCTGCGTAGACTCGTATTGCTGTGTGAACTCAGATTCAGCTATGGAAAATGAACGATATTGATGGTGCCCAAGACAAGCTTCCTTCAGAGAAGAATGACCAGCTTTCTTGAGTATTCATGTTCAACTTATTTGACAAAATCTGTCTGGAAGGATTGTTGATACATCCACATAATTGGCCAAAATTCAACATTAATTGGTACAAATTTATAACTCATTTGGAAGACTATTGGGTTAATTTTAATCTTTGGTGGGGCGGAATGATGTTACTGGACTTTAATGGAAAAGTAAATTAGGTGGAGTATGTAACAGGCGGCCAATCCACTACTGCCTGTTTTCTGCCTCCAGTATAGTTGGAAATTACCCCCTTTAAGTGCAGTTTGGTGTAGCAAATAGGAAACATTTATATGGGTGTTTTAGGGAGTACTCCTCTCAAATTGTGATAAGCCATCCTGCTGGGGTGCAGAATAAGGAACTTCACTTAGTGTCTGGTTATGCTCCAGCTGACTTGCAAAATCTTGATGCTGACAATGACATCTCTTATCTCGATGAACATAGAAATCCATCAAAATTGAATTATTGGACAAAATAGAAAAGTAGCTGTTTTAAATTGTAGTTTGTAAGTAAGTTCTTATTTTATATTTAACACATGAAATATATATTATTTGGTGACCATGAGTCTATTGGATTGTTGTAAAAATCCATCTGGTTCACTAATATCCTTTAGGCAAGGAAATCTGCTGTCCTTAACTGGTCTGGCTGATATGTGACCCCATAGCAACGTGTTTGAATATTAACTGCCCTCTGAAATGGCCTAGCAATCCACTCAGTTGTACACAATCACTACAAAAAACAATAATAAGACTAAAACTGGATGGACCACCTGGCATCGACCTCGGCACCAGCTTCAAACATGGCAATGGCACACCCAGCCCAGTTGACCCTGCAAAGTCCTCCTCACTAACATCTGGGAAATTGTGCCAAAATTGGGAGACCTGTCACACAGACTAGTCAAGCAACAGCCTGACATAGTCTTATTCACAGAATTATACCTCTTAGCCAATGTTCCAGATTCCTTCACCACCATCACTTGTCCCACCAGCAGGACAGACACATCAGATGTGGCGGCACAGTGGTATACAGTCGAGAGGGAGTGGCCCTGGGAGTCCTCAACATTAACTCAGTATCCCATGAAGTCTCATAGCTTCAGGTCAAGTATGGGCAAAGAAACCTCTATTTGATTACTAGCCACTGCCCTCCCTCAGCTGATGAATCAGTATTTCTCCATGTTGAACACTACTTGGAAGAAGCACTGAGAATAGCAAAGGCACAGAATGTAGTCTTGATGGGGGACTTCAAAGTCCATCACCAAGAGTAGCTTGGTAGCACCATTACTGACCGAGATGGCCGAGTCCTGAAGGACTGGGTCTGCGGCAGGTGATGAGAGAACCAATATGAGGGGGAAACCTATTTGACCTCGTCCTCACCAATCTATCTGTCACAGATGCATCTGTCCATGATGACATTGGTAGCAGTGACCACTGAACAGTCCTTGTGGAGACGAACTCCCGTCTTCACACTGAGCAAATCCTCCATTGTGTTGTGTGACACTACATAAGAACATAAGAAATAGGAGGAGGTGAAGGACATTTGTCCCCTCGAGCCTGCTGCGCCATTCAATAAGATCATAGCTGATCTGATCTTGGCCTCAACTCCACTTTCCTGCATGCTCCCCATAACCTTTGACTCCCCCATCGTTCAAAAATCTGTCTATCTTTACCTTAAATATATTCAATGACCCAGCCTCACCAGCTCTCTGTGGTAGAGAATTCAAAAGATTCATGGCTCTCTGAGAGAAGAAATTCCTCCGCATCTCCATTTTAAATGTGCGACCCCTTATTCTGAAACTATACCCGCTAGTTCTAGATTCCCCCACAAGGGGAAACATCCTTTCTGTACATACCCTGTCCAGCACCGTCAGAATCTTATACATGTCAATAAAATCACCTCTCATTCTTCTTAACTCCGCTGAGTATATGCCCAACCTGCTCAACCTTTCTTCATAAGCCAACCCCTTCATCTGAGGAATCAACCTAGTGAACCTTCTCTGAACAGCCTCCAATGTAAATATCTCCCTGTATAGTTGTAGCAAGACTTCCCTACCTTTATTCTCCATCCCCCTTGCAATAAAGGCCAACATTCCATTTGCCTTCCTAATTATTTGCTGTACCTGCATACTAACTGTTGTGTTCCTGACACAAATGAGGCTGCACACAGGGACGTTAAAGTAACGGTGACCTCAGTCTTTATTAAGACACTCCAGAGTGAGAAACAGACCTTAGGGCATGCTGGGATCCCTTGGGACTTCAGGGGATGCACTCGCTGGTGGTGGAACATGGGAGTGCATGCTTTACAGATACACAACATAACTCCCCCCCAAAGTCAGAATGAAAACTATTTACAAATCTTGACCGTGCCATCACTTTTGAGTACTGGAACAATCGGGCTGGCCCACTCGCTGAATTCCACTGGGGAGATGATGCCCTCGAGTTGCAGCCTGTCCAGCTCGATTTCCACTCTCTCCCTCATCATGTGAGGTACCGCTCGCGCCTTGTGGTGAATGGGTCGTGCCTCTGGGACCAAGTAGATCTGCACCTTTGCCCCGGAAAAGTTTCCAATGCCTGGCTCAAAAAGGGAAGGAAATTTGTTGAGAACCTGGGTACATGAGGTCTCATCAACATATGATAGCGCTCGGATGTCATCACAGTTCCAGCGGATTTTGCCCAGCCAGCTCCTTCCAAGCAGTATGGGGCCATCACCCGGGACAATCAGAGTGGCAGTTCGTGCACCGTGACCTTGTAGGTGACCTTGACCATGGAGCTGCCCAGGACAGTGATGAACTGTTTGGTGTACGTTCTCAGTTTCGTCTGGATGGAGCTCAGGGCTGGTCTGAGTGCCTAGTTGCACCAAAGTCTCTCAAACATCTTTTTACTCATGATGGATTGGCTAGCGCCAGTGTCCAGTTCCACGGCTATGGGTAAGCCATTCAATTTTACATTTAGCAATATAGGTGGACATTTCAACGAAAATGTGTGCATCCCGTGTACTTCAGCATCTGCCTTCTCTCTCTGAGGCTCGAAATTGCTTTGATCCACCATGGACCACGTGATGGTTAGCAGGTTTTACAGAGCTTGCAGCTCATCTGCAAGCTCGTTGGAGGTGCCCCATTGTTCCACAGCTCTCGCAAACATAGCCTTTGAAGCGGCATGAATAGGCTGAATGGAAGCCTCCACAACGCCAACAAGGTGTGAATTACCTTGCCTGAGTCATAGTGGTCACCTGAGGCCTGCTGGCAGTTGCAGACTCATGGTTTCTGCCCTGTACATTTCTGCTCGCAAACACAGTTCCAGTTAATTTATGAACATTGCTAGCACTTGTGTGCTGAGAGATTTGTTTGGTGTTATCACTGGTGGACATAAACGCCTGTGCCATCGCAATGGCCCTACTGAGGGTCCATGTCTCTACAGTCAAAAGTTTTCGTAGGATGGTCTTGTGGCCAATGCCTAGTACAAAAAAGTCTCTGAGCATCTGCTCCAGGTAGCCATCAAACTCACTTTGTCCTGCGAGTCGCCTTACCTCAGCGATGCAGCTCGCCACTTCCTGACCTTCAAATCGCTGGCACATGTAGAATCGATACCCCGCCATCAGCACGCTATCCCTCGGGTTAAGATGCTCCCGAACCAGTGTACACAGCTCCTCATACGACTTATCTGTGGGTTTCACCGGAGCCAGAAAAATCTTCATGAGGCTGTAGGTCGGTGCCCCGCAGACCTTGAGGAGGACTGCTCTCCTTTTTGCAGTGCTTCCTTCTCCGTCCAGCTCGTTGGCTACAAAGTACTGGTCTAGCCGTTTGACATAGGCTTCCCAGTCCTCACCCTCCAAGAACTTCTCCAGGATGCCCACAGTTTGCTGCATCTTTGCATTGGATTCGTGTACTCGTCGCCAGTTGTTGTGTTCCTGACACAGATGAGGCTGCACACAGGGAGGTTAAAGTAACAGTGACCTCAGTCTTTATTAAGACACTCCAGAGTGAGGAACAGGCCTTAGGGGCCGGCTTATATACAGTGCTCCCAAGTGATGCTGGGATCCCATGGGACTTCAGGGGATGCACTCCCTGGTAGCGGAACATGGCATTGCATGCTTTACAGATACACAACACTAACTTTTTGTGTTTCATGTACAAGGATCCCAAGATCACTCTGTACCATTGCATTTTGCAATATCTCTTCAGTTAAATAATAATTTGCTTTTTTATTGTTCCTACCAAAGTGGATAACCTCACATTTTCCCACATTATACTCCATCTGCCAAATTGTTACCCAGTCACTGAACCTATCTATATCCCTTTGCCGATTCTTTGTGTCCACTTCACAACTTGCTTTCCCACCTATCTTTGTATCATCACCAAATATGGCTATATAACATGCGGTCCCTTCATCCAAGTCATTAATATAGATTGTAAATAGTTGAGGCCCCAGCACTGATCCCTGTGGCACTCCATTGGTTACCGTTTGCCAACCTGAAAATGACCCATTTATACCGACTCTCTGTTTTCTGTTAGTTAGCCAATCCTCTATCCATGCTAACATATTACCCCCAACCCCTGAGCTCTTATCTCGTGCAATAACCTTCTATGTGGCACCTTATCGAATGCCTTCTGTAAATTCAAATACATTACATCTACTGGCTCCCCTTTATCCACCCTGCTTGTTACATCCTCAAAGAACTCTAGCAAATTTGTCAAACATGATTTCCCTTTCATAACACTATGCATGACTCTGCTTGATTGTATTATGATTTTCTAAATGTCCTGCCACTACTTCCAGCATTTTCCCAACGACAGATGTTAGGCTAATTGGTCTATAGTTTCCTGTTTTCTGTCTTCCTCTTTTCTTGAATAGTGGCCTTATATTTGTGGTTTTCCAATCTGCTGGGACCTCTCCAGAATCCAGGGAATTTTGGTAGATTACAACCAATTAAGCCAATTTTTTTAGGAGCCTAAGATGCAGGCCATCAGGTCCAAGGGTCTTATCCACCTCTTGTCACATTAATTTACCTAGTACTTTTTCTGTAGTGTTAGTGATTGTTTTAAGTTCCCCCGACCTCCAGCCCCTTGATTATCTATTATTATTGGGATGCTTTTAGTGCTTTCTACCATGAATATTTGTTCAAAATCTCTGCCATTTCCCTTTTTCCCATTATTAATTCTCCAGCCTCATCCTCTATGGGACCAATGTTTACTTTAGCTATTCTCTTCCTTTTTATATACCTGTAGAAGCTCTTACTGTCTGTTTTTATATTTCTTGCTCGTTTACTCTCAATCTACCTTCTCGCTCTTTATTTTTTTTTAGTCGTCCTTCGATGGTTTCTAAAATTTTCCCAATCCTTTGGCCTACCGCTAATCTTCGCAACATTATATGCCTTTGTTTTCAATTTGATACCATCCTTAACTTTGTTAATTAGTCATGGATGGTTCTTCCTTCTCTTAGAATCTTTCTTTCTCACTGGAATATATCATTGCTGAGAGTTATGAAATATCTCCTTAAATGTCTGCCACTACTTTTCTACCATCTTATCCTTTAATCTATTTTAACAGTGCACTTTAGCCAACTCTGTCTTCATACCTTTGTAATTGCCTTTATTTAAGTTCAGGACACTAGTTTGAGACCCAAGTTTCTCACCCTCAAACTTAAAATTCTAACATGCTATTCTCGAGAGGATCCTTTACTGTGAAATCATTAATTAATCCTATCTCATTACACCTTACCAGATCTAAAATAACCTGATCCATGGTTGGTTCCACAACGTATTGTTCTAAGAAACCATCCCAAATATACTCTATGAACTCATCCTCAAGGCTACCTTTGCCAATTTGATTTGTCTAATCTATATGAAGATTAAAATCGCCCATGTTTATTGCCATATCTTTCTTACAAGCCTCCATTATTTCTTGATTTACACTCTGTCCTACAGTGTAGCTACTGTTAGGGGGCCTTTCGACTAATCCAACCAGTGACTTCTTTCCCTTATTATTTCTTATCTACAACCAAATTGATTCTACATCTTGATCTTCTGAGCCAATATCATTTCTCACTACTGCACTGATCTCATCATTTATTAACTGAGCTACTCCACCTCCTTTTCCTTTCTGCCTATCCTTCTGAAATGTCAAATACCCCTGAATATTCACTTCCAAGCCTTGGTCACCTTGCAGCCATGTCTCTGTAATGGCTATCAGATCATACCCATTTATTTCTATTTGTGCTGTCAATTCATCTATCTTATTACGAATGCATTCAGATAAAGAGCTTTTAATTTTCTCTTTTTACTATTTTTCCCGACTCTGACTCTACTTTCTGGTGCACTCTTATGTTTATGCACTCTGTCCCTTCGTGTCGCACTCTGTCCCTTCGTGTCGCACTCTGTTTATCGCTACCCTGCATTATTGCCTTCTTCTTTCTCTTTCACTTTTTAAATTTCCTTGAACTTGAACCCTCCCCCCTCACCACTATTTAGTTTAAAGCCTTATCTACAGCCCCAGTTATTCGATTAACCAGGACTCCGCTTCCGCATGATTCAAGTGAAGCCCGTCCCAACAGAACAGGTCCCTCTTTCACCAGTACTGGTGCCAGTGCCCCATGAATCGAAACCCATCTTTCCTACACTAATCTTTGAGCCATGCATTCATCGTGCGGATCTTATTTACCCTATGACCATTTGCTCGTGGCTCAGGTAGTAATCAAGAGAATATTCGTTTTGTGGTTCTGCTTTTTAGTTTAGTCCCTAGCTGCTCATACTCCCTCAACAGAATCTCTTTCAATGTAACTTCGGGACTCACGCTCTCGGCTGCAGAGAACAGTATCTATCCTCCTCACTATGCTGTCCCCTACTACAAATAAATTTGTTTTTACACCCTCAACTTGAATGGCCCCCTGTACCACGGTGCTGTGGTCAGTTTGCTCATCCTCCCTGCAGTCCCTGCTCTCATCCACACAGGGAACAAGAACCTCGTACCTGATGGACAAGTGCAAGGGCTGAGGCTCCTCCAATGTGACCTTCTGGATCCCCATACCTACCTCATTCCCTCCTGTCCCTAACCACGGACTAAATTTGAATTATTTAACCTAAGGGGTGTGACTGCCTCCTGGAACGCAGCATCCAGGTAACACTCCCCCTCCCTGATGTACTGCGGTGTCTGAAGCTTGGACTCCAGATCATCAACTCTGAGCCGTAGTTCCTTGAGCAGCCAACACTTACTGCAGATGTGGTCGCCGTGGATCACTCTGGTGTCCACCAGCTCCCACATGCTACAGCTGCAGCACATCGCCTGCCCTGCCATCTCGATTGTATTTTATTTAACTAATTAGGTTTTCAAGTTTTGAAATATCAAATTATCTATGAATAGTTTTTAATCTGTATCCCAACTCTTCATTTAAACCAATGCCCACATTCTTTTTAAAAAGAGAGGAAGAGTGAAATAACTCATCAACCAATCACTTACCTGCATTCCTGTGACGTCACACTTTGATTTTCTTTTTCTCCTCTACCCTCACAGGTCCATTTGCGCTGCTCGGAGCTAGCTGCTTTTATCCCCCGCTGCTCTCGCGCTGGTCTCGGGCGCTGCTTTTATCCCCCACCGTGCTAAATGGGTTAGATTCAGAACAGATCTAGCAGCTCAAAATTGGGCATCCATGAGGCACTATGAGTCATCAGCAGCAGAATTGTATTCTACCATGATCTGTAATATAGAAACATAGAAAATAGGTGCAGGAGTAGGCCATTTGGCCCTTCTAGCCTGCACCGCCATTCAATGAGTTCATGGCTGAACATGCAACTTCAGTACCCCATTCCTGCTTTCTCGTCATACCTCTTGATCCCCCTAGTAGTAAGGACTTCAACTAACTCCTTTTTGAATATATTTAGTGAATTGGCCTCAACAACTTTCTGTGGTAGAGAATTCCACAGGTTCACCACTCTCTGGGTGAAGAAGTTTCTCCTCATCTTGGTCCTAAATGGCTTACCCCTTATCCTTAGACTGTGACCCCTGGTTCTGGACTTCCCCAACATTGGGAACATTCTTCCTGCATCTAACCTGTCTGAACCCATCAGAATTTTAAATGTTTCTATGAGATCCCCTCTCATTCTTCTGAACTCTAGTGAATACAAGCCCAGTTGATCCAGTCTTTCTTGATAGGTCAGTCCCGCCATCCCGGGAATCAGTCTGGTGAACCTTCGCTGCACTCCCTCAATAGCAAGAATGTCCTTCCTCAGGTTAGGAGACCAAAACTGTACACAATACTCAAGGTGTGGCTTCACCAAGGCCCTGTACAACTGTAGCAAAACCTCCCTGCCCCTGTACTCAAATCCCCTCGCTATGAAGGCCAACATGCCACTTGCTTTCTTAACTGCCTGCTGTACCTGCATGCCAACCTTCAATGACTGATGTACCATGACACCCAGGTCTCTTTGCACCTCCCCTTTTCCTAATCTGTCACCATTCAGATAATAGTCTGTCTCTCTGTTTTTACCACCAAAGTGGATAACCTCACATTTATCCACATTATACTTCATCTGCCGTGCATTTGCCCACTCACCTAACCTATCCAAGTCACTCTGCAGCCTCATAGCATCCTCCTCGCAGCTCACACTGCCACCCAACTTAGTGTCATCCGCAAATTTGGAGATACTACATTTAATCCCCTCGTCTAAATCATTAATGTACAGTGTAAACAGCTGGGGCCCCAGCACAGAACCTTGCGGTACCCCACTAGTCACTGCCTGCCATTCTGAAAAGTACCCATTTACTCCTACTATTTGCTTCCTGGCATGGCATAACCCTCATGGCATGGCATAACCCTCACTCTGCCATTACCATCAAGCCAGTCAACAGATCCGATCAAAGCTCTGCAGTCCTGCCACATCCAGTCATGAATGGTCAGGGACAATTAAACAACTAACGGGAGGAAGAGGCTCCATGAATATCCCCATCCTCAATGATGGTGGAGTTCAGCACGTGAATGCAAAAGACAAGGCTGAAGCATTTGCAACCATCTTCAGCCAGAAATGCTGACGGAATGATACATATCAGCCTCTTCATGAGGGCCCCACCATCACAGAAGCCAGTCTTCACCCAATTCGATTCACTCCATGTGATATCAAGAAACAGCTGAGCGCACTGGATACAGCAACGGCTATGGGCCCTGACATTGGCACAACAGTGGCATCTATCCGGCAGTGTGAAAAACTGCCCAGGTATGTCCTCTCCTCAAAAAGCAGGACAAATCCAATCCACCCAATTACCACTCCATCAGTGTACTCTCAATATCAACAAAGCGATGGAAGGTGTCATCGACAGTGCTATCAATCGGCACTTACTCACCAATAGCATGCTCACAGATGCTCAGTTTGGGTTCTGCCAGGACAAGTCAGCTTCAGACTTCATTAAAGCCTTGGTCCAAGCATGGACAAAAGAGCTGAATTCCAGGGGTGAGAAGAGAGTGGCTGCCCTTGACATCAAGATAGCATTTGACTGAGTGTAGCGTCAAGAAACCCTCGTAAAATTAAAGTCAATGAGAATCAGGGGGAAAATTCTCCACTGATTGGAGTTATACCTAGCACAAAGGAAGATAGTTGTAGATGTTGGAGGTCAATCATCTCAGCCTCAGAAGCAGGAATTCTTCAGGGAAACCATCTTCAGCTGCTCCAGCAATGACTTTCCCTCCATCATAATGTCAGAAATGTTGATTTTCGCTAAAGATTGCACAGTGTTCAGTTCCATTCGCAACTCCTCGGATAATGAAGCATTCAATGCCTGAATGCAACAAGACCTGACAACATTCAGGCTTGGGCTGATAAGTGTAAGAATAAAAGTGTTCAGTAATAAAATTGATTCAGTGCATGTATAAATGTTGAAAGTGTAGACTATACGAAAAGACAGTTTTAAAAGATTCAAAATGGAAGCTCATAGACCTCCCTCCAGCATGGTGTTTCTGTATTGTGTTAATTGGAAAACCATTAAACCTAATCAAGGGATGGCTGGGCCGGTCCAGCAGACACATGAGTGAGGAGAGCCAAAAAGAACTACCCTGGAACCAAGGTTCAATCCTGAGGCTTTCGGAGGAACAATGGACTTAAGGGACATAAAAACCCAAGCACAGACTGCTCTATCTCTCCTCTCCTGAGCACATGGCAGACCTCATGCTGAAGACCAGCCAAAACAGCAAGCCATGTGTTCAGCCAGCCAGCCAGAGGAAAGTGATGTATACCTTTTTATAAATCATTATTGTAACATTGCATCTGTTGTAACTAAGTAAGATCCATAGGATAGCTGACGGCTGCTGATAAATGTGCATGTGTGTGTGTTTTAATAAACTATTCCGAATTGTTTTAAAAAATCAGTCTCTCTGTCAATTTACTGCCAGAGATTTAGAAATCTTACATAAGTGACAAGTAACATTTGCGCCACACAAGTGCCAGGCAATGATCAATTCCAACCGCCCCATGATATTCAAAGGCATTACCATCGCTGAATCCCCCACTATCAACATCCTGGGAGTCACCATTGACTAGAAAGTAACTGGACCAGCCACATAAATACTGTGGTTAAAGTGCAGGCCAGAGGCTAAGTATTCTGCAGTGAGTGTCTCACCTCCTGACTCCCCAAAGCCTTTCCACCATCTACAAGGCATAAGTCAGGAGTGTGATGGAATACTCTCCACTTGCCTGGATGAGTGCAGCTCCAACAACACACAAGAGGCTCGACACCATCCAAGACAAAGCAGCCCACTTGATTGGCATCCCATCCACCACTTTAAACATTCACTCCCTGCAGCAACAGCGCACCCTGACTGCAGTGTGTACTATCTACAAGATGCACTGCAGCAACTTGCCAAGGCTTCTTTGGCAGCATCTCCCAAACCCACGACCTCTACGGCCGAGAAGGACAAGGGCAGCAGGTGCATGGGAAAACCTGCAAGTTCCCCTCCAAGTTTCACACCATCCTGACTTTGAAATATACTGCTGTTCCTTCATCGTTGCTGGGTCACAATCCTGGAATGCTCTCCCTAACAGCACCGAGGGAGTCCCTTCACCACAAGGACTGCAGCAGTTCAAGAAGGTGGCTCACCACCACATTCTCAAGGGCAATTAGGGATGGGCAATAAATGCTGGCCTTGCTACTGTTAGTGAAGATAAGAATTTCATCCCTATAAAATAGCAATATCTGGAGACTACACAGAAACTATGGACTGTGCAGAAACTCTACAAGATATATGTTCAAGTGAACTAATTTGAGGAGGACTCAGTGCTTGGTGATGAGTGAATAGAAATATTAAGCAAGGAGGTGGGGGGTCCATAAATAGCTGCATTAAAAGGGACCAAAGTCTCGTTCCATTAGGATAATATAAAATTTTCTAAAATCCTATAAATTAAAATAAATCATAAACAATTATTTTTGTGATGATTTAAATAATTTTACTTATTTTTCACAAATAAACCTATTTAAAGAATTGAGGCCAGATAGGAAATGTCCCATCAGAATTTTGATGTAAGTCATGATATAGATTGAATTGTTTGCCTGGGGTATGATGTTTTTGTCCTAGAGAGCTAATAATTCTTGAATGTTATCATTTATGAGGCTTCAAATATCAAGGTTTAAACATTAGAGTTGTCACATGTTCAAACTTTGTCGTCACACATTGATACTGAAGAAGTCCTTGCTTGGCTGGATATTTAAGCAGTGAGGTATAATTAATTTTTATAATTAAACGAAGCAAGGCAATCCTCTATGGTGTTGCACATGAGAAGTGAAGGCCAACTATGGTTTTCAGCTGGAAGGAGGCAGGTGGGGGCGAGGGGTTAGAGGATATGTAATCTGATCCACATTCACACACTCTGTCCTTATTTTTATATATTTTTATAAAACATATGGGAATTTTGGAAGCAGAGAAGTAGAGAAGGTCACCACCTAACTGTTCTGTACAGTACAGGCTGAGTAACTGGTAAATGCAAAACTGAGGCACTACAGCACCACCACTGGTGAGAGGACATAATTACAATGTAACAGGTTTACAAAGGTCGTTTCCATTATAAATATAGTTGTAGGAATTTATAATGGAAACCTTGACACAGGAAATTTACATAGATGTAAGATTTTTCATATATTACCAATTGATCTGTGGCACTGACAGGGAGTCAAGATCAAATGTCTTCTCTTCTCTTCTTCTTAGGCAGTCCCCCTGAGTCGAGGATGACCTGCTTCCACACTAATATAAGTTCTAAGGTGACTGATGAGACCGTGCTGGATCTACAGTGTCTGTCACAGGTGGGGCAGATGGTAGTTGGTGGGACGGGTGCTTGGGGTGCTTGATTTGTCAGACACTCCCTCCGCTGTTTGTACTTGGTTTCCGCATGCTCCCGATGAAGAGACTCGGAATGTTCGGCACCTCCTCGGATGCTTCTCCTCCACTTTAAGCAGTCTTGGGCCACGGATTCCCAAAAGTCGGTGGGGATGTTACATTTTTTCGCGGAGGCTCTGAGGGTGTCTTTGAAGCGTTTTCACTGCCCTGATGCGACTCGCTTGCCGTGATGTTGCTCGGAGTAGAGTGCTTGTTTCGAGAGTCTAGTATCAGACATGCGGACAATGTGCGTGTCCATCGGAGCTAATCGAGTGTGGTCAATGCTTCGATGCTGGGGATGTTGGCCTGAGAGAGAATACTGGTGTTGGTGCACCTAATCTGCCAATGAATTTGCAGGATTTTGTGGAGGCAGCATTGGTGGTACTTCTCCAGTGCTTTGAGGTGACTACTCCACATAGTCAATGTCTCTGAAGCATATCGGAGGGCAGGTATCACTACTGCGCTGTAGACCATGAGCTTGGTGCTGGATTTGAGATAGAAACATAGAAACATAGAAAGTAGGTGCAGGATTATGCCATTCGGCCTTCGAGCCTGCACCACCATTCAATATGATCATGGCTGATCATGCAACTTCAATACCCCATTCGTGCTTTCTCTCCATACCCCTTGGTCCCTTTAGCCGTAAGGGCCACATCTAACTCCCTTTTCAATATATCTAAGGAACTGGCCTCAACTACTTTCTGTGGTAAAGAATTCCACAGGTTCACAATTCTCTGAGTGAAGAAGTTTCTCCTCATCTCGGTCCTAAATGGCTTGCCCCTTATCCTTAGACTGTGACCCCTAGTTCTGGACTTCCCCAACATCGGGAACATTCTTCCTGCATCTAACCTGTCCAATCCCATCAGAATTTTATATGTTTCTATGAGATCCCCTCTCATTCTTCTAAATTCCAGTGAATATAAGCCTAGTCGATCCAGTCTTTCTTCATATGTCAGTCCTGCTATCCCGGGAATCAGTCTGGTGAACCTTCGCTGCATTCCCTCAATAGCAAGAATGTCCTTCCTCAGATTAGGAGACCAAAACTGCACACAATACTCAAGGTGTGGTCTCACCAAGGCCCTGTACAACTGCAGTAAGGCCTCCCTGCTCCTATACTCAAATCCCCTCGCTATGAAGGCCAACATGCCATTTGCTTTCTTCACCGCCTGCTGTACCTGCATGCCTACCTTCAATGACTGATGTACCATGACACCCAGGTCTCGTTGCACCTCCCCTTTTACTAATCTGTCACCATTCAGATAGTAATCTGCCTTCCTGTTTTTGCCACCAAAGTGGAGAACCTCACACTTATCCACATTGTACTGCATCTGCAATGCGTTTGCCCATTCACCTAAAATGTTGAAGTCTCCCTGCAGCCTCCGAGCATCCTCCTCGCAGCTCGCAGTGCCACACAGCTTAGTGTCATCTGCAAACATGGAGATATTACATTCAATTCCTTCGTCTGAATCCTTAATGTGTATTGTAAATAGCTGGGGTCTCAGCACTGAACTCTGCGGCACCCCACTAGTCACTGCCTGCCATTCTGAAAAGGACCCGTTTATTCCCACTCTTTGCTTCCTGTCTGCCGACCAGTTCTCTATCCACATCAATACAATAACCCCAATACCATGTGCCTTAATTTTGCACACTAATCTCTTGTGTGGGACCTTGTCAAAAGCCTTTTGAAAGTCCAAATACACCACATCCACTGGTTATCCCTTATCACTCTACTATTACATCCTCAAAAAACTCCAGAAGATTTGTCAAGCATGACTTCCCTTTCATAAATCCATGCTGACTTGGACCGATCCTGACACTGCTTTCCAAATGCGCTGCTATTGCATCTTTAATAATTGATTCCAGCATTTTCCCCACCACCGATGTCAGGCTAACGGGTCGATAATTCCCTGATTTCTCTCTCCCTCCTTCTTTAAAAAATGGGGTTACCCTCCAATCCATAGGAACTGAACCAGAGTCCATGGACTGTTGGAAAATTACCACCAATGCATCTACTATTTCTAGGGCCACTTCCTTAAGTACTCTGGGATGCAGACTATCAGGCCCTGGGGATTTATCGGCCTTCAGACCCTTCAATTTCCCTAACACAATTTCCTGCCGAATAAGGATTTCCCTCAGTTCCCCCTTCTCGCTAGACCCTCGGTCCCCTAGTATTTTCGGGAGGTTATTCGTGTCTTCCTTAGTGAAGACAGAACCAAAATATTTGTTCAATTGATCTGCCATTTCCTTGTTCCCCTTTATGAATTCACCTGATTGTGACTGCAAGAAACCTACATTAGTCTTCACTAATCTTTTTCTCTTCATATCTGTAGAAGCTTTTACAGTCAGTTTTTATGTTCCCTGCAAGCTTACACTCATACTCTATTTTTCCCCTCCTAATTAAACCCTTATTCCTCCTCTGCTGAATTCCAAATTTCTCCCAGGCCTCAGGTTTGCTGCTTTTTCTGGCTAATTTATATGCCTCTTCCTTGGATTTAACACTTTCCCTAATTTCCCTTGTTAGCCACGGCTGAGCCACCTTCCCTTTTTTATTCTTACGCCATACAGGGATGTACAATTGTTGCAGTTCATCCATGTGATACTTAAATGTCTGCCATTGCCAATCCACTGTCAACCCTTTAAGAATCATTCACCAGTCTATCCTAGCCAATTCACGTCTCATACTGTCAAAGTTTCCTTTCTTTAAGTTCAGGGCCCTACTCTCTTAATTAACTGTGCCACTCTCCATCTTAATGAAGAATTCTACCATATTATGGTCACTCTTCCCCAGGGGGCCCCACACGACCAGATTGCCAATTAATCCTCTCTCGTTACACAAGACCCAGTCTAGGATGGCCTGTTCTCTAGTTGGTTCCTCGACATATTGGTCTAGAAAATCATCCCTTATACATTCCAGGAAATCCTCCTCCACAGTATTGCTACTAGTTTGGTTAGCCCAATCAATATGCAGATTAAAGTCACTCATGATAACTGCTGTACTCTTATTGCACGCATCCCTAATTTCCTGTTTGATGACATCCCCAACCTCCCTACTGGTGGTCTGTACACAACTCCCACTAACATTTTTTGCCGTTTTGTGTTCCACAGCTCTACCCATCTAGATTCCACCTGATCCACGCTAATGTCCTTCCATACTATTGCGTTAATCTCATCTTTAACCTCCTTTTCTTTCCTGTCTGACCTTCCTGAATATTGAATACCCCTGGATGTTGAGTCCCCAGCCTTGGTTACCTTGGAGCCATCTCTCCGTAATCCCAATTACATCATATCCGCCAACAGCTATCTGCGCAGTCAATTCATCCACCTTATTACAAATGCTCCTCGCATTCTCAGAGCCTTCAGGCTTATTTTTTTAACACTCTTTGTCCTTTTAGAATTATGTTGTAATATGGTCAATTTTGATTTTTGCTCTTGATTTCTCTGCCCTCCACTCTTGCTTTTCTCCTTCCTACCTTTTGCTTCTGCCCCTTTTTTACTTCCCTCTGTCTCCCTGCATAGATTCCCATCCCCCTGCCTTTTTAGTTTAAACCTTCCCCAACAAACTAGCAAACACTCCTCCTAGAACATCGGTTCCGGTCCTGCCCAGGTGCAGACCATCCGGTTTGTACTAGTCCCACCTCCCCAGAACCAGTTCCAATGTCCCAGGAATTTGAATCCCTCCCCCTTGCACCATTCCTTAAGCCACGTATTCATCTGAGCTATCCTACAATTCCTACTCTGACTAGCACGTGGCACTTGTAGCAATCCTGAGATTACTACCTTTGAGGTCCTAATTTTAATTTAACTCCAGCTCCCTAAATTCAGCTTGTAGGACCTCATCCTGTTTTTTACCTATATCGTTGGTACCTACATGTACCACGACAGCTGGCTGTTCACCCTCCACCTCCAGAATGCGCTGCAGCCACTCCGAGACATCCTTGACCCTTGCACCAGTGAGGCAACATACCATCCTGGAGTCTCGTTTGCAGCCGCAGGAATGCCTATCTATTCCCCTTACAATAGAATCTCTATTGCCTATGGACTATAGCTCTCCCATTCATTTTCCTGGCCTCCTGTGCAGCAGAGACAACCATGGTGCCAGGGATTTGGCTCCTGCTGCCTTCCCCTGATGAGTCACCTCCCCCAACAGTACCAAAGGTGGTGTATCTGTTTTGGAGGGAGATGACCACAGAGGACCCCCGCACTACCTTCCTTCCAGTGCTCTGCCTGATGGTCATCCATTCCCTATCTGTCTGTGTAACCTTTACCTGCGGTGTGACCAACTCACTAAACCTGGTCTTCGAACACTCTTTTCCTCAGGCGACCAAAGGTTACACTGACACACTGAAGGCAGTGTTGGACTTTGTCATTGATGTCTGTCCTTGCTGATAGTAGACTCGCATTGTAGAAGTAGTTCACATTGTCTAAGTTCTCTTCATGGATCTTGATAATTGTGGCAGGGGCAGGTTTGTAGAGAACCTTTGTCTTATGGATGTTTAATGCAAGGCCCAGATGCTCGTATGCTTCAGTGAAGGTGTCAAAGATGTTTTGGCGTTCGGCCTCCAAGTGTGCACAAACACAAGTATTGTTTGCTTATCATAATTCAATGACAGATGTTGGAACAACCTTGGGTCCGGATTGGAGGTGACAAAGGTTGACCAATTTCCCTCTTGTCCTGTAGATTAACTCCACACCAGCGGGGAGCTTGTTCAAGGCAAGATGAAGCATTGCAATGAGGAAGAATGAGAAGAATGTTGGTGCAATGACACAGTCTTGCTTGACCCTGGTCTACACTTGTATGGGTTTGTGGTGGATCCATTGGTAAGAATCACATCTTGCATGTCACTGTGAAGCAGGCGGAGCATGGTGACAAATCTTTGAGGACAGCCAAATTTAGGAAGGACACTCCATAATTCCTCACGGTTGACAGAGTCGAAGACATTTGTGAGGTCAAAGAAAGCCAGGTACAGAGGCTGATGCTGCTCCCTACACTTTTCTTGGATTTGTCGCGCGGTAAAAATCATGTCCGTCGTGCCCCTTAATGGGCAGAATCCGTATTGCGACTCTGGGATGAGCTCTTCAGCCATTGGGAGGAGACGATTGAGGAGGATTGTTGCGATGGTTTTCCCTGTGGCAGACAGCAGGGAAACTCCTCTGTAATTACCGCAATCGGACTTGTTGCCTTTCTTGAAGATGGTCAATATTACGGTGTCTCTGAGATCCCCTGACATGTTCTTGTCCTTCCAGATATGAGAGACAAGGTCATGGATTTCCGCCAAGAGTGCTTCTCTGCTATTCTTTAGTATTTTGGCGGGAATTCCATCGGAGGCCATCTTGTTTTTCAGTTGTCGGATGGACTTTTCAACCTTATGCCAGGCTGGGACTGTACCGAGGTGGTCGGGGCAGGGGGGTAGGATGCTTTGAAATGGAGTCAAGGACACTCACGTCAAAGGCAGAGGGCCCAAAATTGGTGGCCTTATCGACCACTGCCGCCGGCTACCGCTGAGTTTTTTAGCCGCTCTCCTCTGGGTGACAGATTCCACCAGATCTGCATCCGACGGGAGGGGAGTACCGCGGGGAACCACCCGCTGACACCCTCTGAGAGCTTCTGGTGGCCAAGTCGCGTATGTGACGTCCCGCCCGCCAAGCTGGAGCCGACGGAAGTCAGCAGCAGTAGGGAGAAGGACCGCTGCGTGGAGGCAGGTCTAACCCCAACGGTAAGTAAGAAGACCTGCAAAAAAAGATTAGTGAACATTTTTTAATGTTATTTATTTCAGGGTTTTACCTGTATGTGTCCCCTGAAGGTGTTATGTTGTTTTTTGTTTATTGTGAATAATTTTATTTTTCAGTGTTCCCCCTTTCTGGGCCCATAAGAACATAAGAACATGGGGCTAGATTTTACACTTTTGTGCTTATTGCCCAAAAATGGGCGTTATTTCCGGTGTGGGAGATAAAAATGGGTTTTCAGATCGCCGGCTTCTCGCCCATTCTCAAAGCACTTAGTCTCCATTTTTGAAATTGGGTGTTACCGCAAGCGATTTGAAATAGGCGGTAGCGTTAAATCTCGCTGACCTTCTGCCGTAAAGTGTCGCCACCCTTAGCAATGGCATGGCAACACTCGATTCCCATGATTCAGGAGGCCAAGGGTCATCATGACATGCGCAGAAGAGGAGACAGAGAGAGAGGGAACTGAGAGGGACTGAAGGCGTATCTGGGTGTGGTGTGGCTGCTTTGGGAGGAAGGAGGGAGACTTTAGAGCGTTAGAGCAAATAGGGAAACAAAAATTAGCTGCTCCCAGCCACATATTTGCCCGAATCTGGCCTATAATGGAGGGAGAGGAGGAGGCAACACAGCACGCTGTGGAGACTGATGCTGGAGAGAGCAGTGAGGTGTGAGAGGAGCACATTGGAGGGCTCAAAAGAGCGATGAGGTTCTCGGAAGAGGCAGATGCCTCCCTCCAGAAGGAGGACGAGTTATGCTGGGGTGATTTGACACAGGAAGGGCATGAGAAGCCCACACCAAAGGCCTACCAGAGGATATGGACCGAGATAGCAGAGGTGGTCTCATCAACGACCAACGAGATGCGTGAGAGCAACCAATGCCGCAAATGATGGAACGACCTTGTGGGATCCGCAAGAGTAAGTATTACATTTATTTACCTGTACTTATGTATTTATATAATTTGATTTATAATAGTCATGAGTGACTATCAGCAGATGTGAGTTCTTCCACTTTTACCGGGAATGTTTTACTCAAAGCCTGCGGTCACGCTGCACGTCTTTAGGTAAAGAATGATAATTATCATAATAAGCATGATTATATGTGTAGGTTATGTGTTGTATCAGTCTCTGTGACAATGATATTATGCAATGGTCTCATGCCATGTCGTCCTGTCATCTTTTATAGAAGAAGCTATCAACGATTAGGTCGGTGCAGAGGCGAACGGGTGGGGGGCCACCAGTCCCCAGCGACATCACTGACATGGAGGAGCGGGTGCTCGCACTCATGGGGAAGGACACCCAGACAGCCACGGAAGCAGCTGCAGACCCTGAAGTGATGCCACGTGGGTAAAGCTTACACCATTGCGTGATGTAAAGTCAATAGATTTCACATCCACTCATATCTGAACAATCATATATGATAGAAGATTTCTAAAATTGTCCTCAAAATAATGGTGACCAAATGAAAATCATTGCAATCCACAATGTGTTGATGATCATGAAATGTGATGTCTGTGATGATTTTGATAATGGTGGTGCTTTTGTCGTGCATATGTTGTGTGTAGCACGGGACTCACCTTGTGACCCTTTTCCTCTAATAACCTCATTTGTGTTTTGCAGTTCAGCCAGCAGCGCAGCCCCAGGCAAGATCACAGAGGCCAGAAGGTGGGAGTGCGGGGCCCGACTCTCCAGACAATCCTACATCTGGTGCTAAGGAGCTCCGATTCTCACCCATCAATCTGCTGGGTCTGTTCTCCACGGATGAGAGTGCCGACTTCGAGGAACCTGCATCGCCAGGCTCCTCGTGGATGTGGCAGGTCTGGTCCACGAGCGCCACATGAGAGCGGCCACATGACAGCTGTCCAGGAGGACTGTAAGCATTGGTGACGATCTCATCGAAGCTTTCAGGGCATATTTCGTCAGCTGGCCACCATGACTGAGTACATTCCACGGATGGTGGAGGCTCTGGATGCCTCCCAGTGGCCCCAGAGCTTGGCACTCCACCCCTAGATTTGCACCATCATTGCGAATGACAGATGAGAGCAAGGACCAAGATCCTGCTTCTGCATCAGAGAATGTTGCCCCCTCGGCACCCCCCGCTCCTGTACCCGTACAACCACTGACTCTAACTTCAACCCCCCAAATGAGGCACCACCTGAGTAGCTCCTCGGCCAAGCACCATAGAACGGGGAGGGGAAGGGGTAGAGGTGGGGAGAAGAAGGGGAGTGGGGAAGGAAAGTGAGGTGCATGTCCGCAGGTGATGGCTGTGTTATATCTCCATCTGGGTGTATGCAATTTGTTGTAATGTATGGGGGGAGGGATCCACCCTCCTGCTTTGCCTTTGTATTCTGTGTTGCTGGACATGCTGAACATTTGATTCATGTCAATGGTGGAAAAAATGGGGTGTGGGTGGGGGTTGGTGTTTTGCCTGTGAAACTTATGATTTCAGACCAATGTTGGTATAAAACATTTTTTATTGCACATATCCTTGTTGCGCCTTGACTCAGATAGCTGGATTGTAACACACTGCAGATTCCTTAACATGAAATGGTAAATAAAACTTAACTTCAATCAACGTAAACTTTAACTGGCTCCAAGGTGATGAGCGCCATTGATGTCTGAGCTGCACACACACAGCGGTGTGTCAGCGTTGTCACTCACATCAACGTTCTTTCAGGCAAATCGTTCAGATATCAGCTCCTCGCGTAAGAATCTTGCAGCTATGTAGCTACCACAGGCCCTTTCCTGCGGTCTGGAGGGGGTCGTGGGCATGGTTGCATAGCCAGGCTGATTGTCTGGCCCTAGGTCAGCGTCCAGCCCCTTGTAGACCTCTTCCTCGCTCTCCTGAGGTGGAGCATCAGACCCTTCTGACAATTCTTGGCCCCTCCTGATAGCCAGATTGTGCAACATGGAGCACACAACCACGAATTTACTTACTTGCTCAGGGTTGTATTGTAGCTCCCCTCCTGAGTGATCCAGACATCTGAAGCGCTGCTTAAGCACAGTTATTGTTTTGTAGACCACATTGCGTGTGTCTCTGTGGCTCTGGTTGTATCGCTTCTCTGCCTCGGTGTGGATGTCACGCAGGGGGGGTCATCAGCCAGGTGGCTAGGCATCACCAAGCATCCAGCATTGTCCATATGGCTGACTCTTAAAGATTGACAGAGACAGCACTCTCACGCAGGATGTGAGCCTCATCGAGGGTGCCCGGACATATGGCATTCACTGTCATGATGATCTGGTTGTGGTCGACAACTAGTTGGACCTTCAGGAAGTGAAATCCTTTTCTGTTACAAAAACGTTGTGGGTCCTGAGGAGGTGGCCGCATGGCGATGTGAGTGCTCTGTATAGCTCCCTGCACCCAGGGGAACTTAGCAATGCAGTAGAATGCTCCAGCCCTATCAGTCTGAACCTCTGTGTTCATTGGGTAAGCTGTTAAAGTCCATCCTTCTTGTGTATAGGGCCTCCGTGACTTGTCTAATGCAGCAATGGGTTGCATAGTGAGATAGAGGGCAAATCTCAACCGTGGGGGCCCGAAAGGAACCGGATGCGAAGAAAGACAGTGCCGCAGTGACCTTGACCTCGACCGACACTGATGTCCTGATAGCAGGCTGCATATGTAGCCTGATGAGCTCATATATTTCATTGATCACCATCTTATGGAAGCGCAGTCTCCGAAGACAGATGTGGTCAGAGACGTCGAGGTAAGACCTCTTTTCTCTAAGTGCGGGGTGTGTATGGTCTGGCCCTCCTCCTCATTCTTGCATGTCTTAAACTGGGGACATAATGATGTGCATCACACATTGAGCCATCTGCACTCTGCAGCATCTGCATGATAATCGATGCAGGCTGAGAAATGGCTGGTCCCATTGCAATGAAAGTATAATAGCAATTGATCAGAAGCAATAATTTCCTCACTAAAATACACCTAGAATAAACCCCCAATAGTCCAGAGTCTGAAAATATGTCTGTTGAGATGGTCACTTCACCTGAGAAGAACTCCAGAGTCAATGCAAACTCCCCCAAAATTGAAGCAGCCTTTTGAATGAAGCGAACTGCAATTTAAAAAATGCCAGCCACATCGCTGGCGTTAGTTCAGAACAGTTCCACTTTTTCCGGGCGTTTTTTTGGGTGAGCCATATTGTAGCCGATATGTGTGCGAGGTGATGAAAGTGATGGTGGCCGATCTCCTGGGCGTTAGTTTCGCCAAATGTGCTCTTTACGACAAAATAAAATGGGCGGGCGATATTATTGAATCTCAGCGTTAATTCCATGCAGAAAGCAATGCTGGCTGACATAATGGTCGTTGATTTCGCCCATTCTGATGATTACGCCCAAAAAAAGTGGGCGGACGGTATTATTTTTTTCCCTGCGTTACGCAAATGGGGAAAGTAACGCTCGCCGATAAGTTTCCGAAAAATGCCCGTCAGTTTCCATTTTGTGGCTAAATGGGCGATATATGGGCGTTACACGTCATTTCAGTGGTAAAATGGACGTTAAGTGGGCGTTAAGCATGCAAAAAACGTGGAAAATTTAGCCGATAAGAACTTTGAACAGGAGTAGGCCATTAGGCCTCTCGAGCCTGCTCCATCATTTAATAAGATCATGGCTGACCTAATCTTGGCCTCAGCTCCACTTCCCAAGCCACTCCCCGTAACCCTTCACTCCCTTGTCGATCAGAAATCTGTCTATCTCCACCTTAAATATGTTCAATCACTGTGCCTCCACAGATCTCTGGGGCAGAGAGTTCCACAGATTTACGTCTCTTTGAGAGAAGAAATTCCTCCTCATCTCAGTTCTAAATGGACGATCCCTTATTCTTAAACTATGCCCCCTAATTCTGGATTCCCCCACGAGTGGAAACATCCTCTCTGCACTTGCCTGTTGAGCTGCCTCAGTATCTTACATGTTTCAATAAAATCACCTCTCATTCTTCTAAACTCCAATGAGTATAGATCCAACTTACTCATCCGTTCTTCACAAGTCAACCCCCTCATTTGTGGCAAACATTCCATTTGCCTTCTTGATTACTTGCTGTACCTGCATACTAGCTTTTTGTGTTTCATGCACAAGGACCCCCAGGTCCCTCTGAACTGCAGCATTTTGCACTTTCTCTCCATTTAAATAATAATTTGCTGTTTTATTTTTTTCTGCCAAAGTGGATAACCTCACACGTTCCCACATTATACTCCATCTGCCATATTTTTGCACACTCACTTAGCCTGTCTATATCCCTATGCAGAGTTTTTGTGTCCTCCTCACAACTTGCTTTCCCATCCACCTTTGTATCATCAGCAAACTTGGCTACATTACACTCGGTCCCTTCATCCACGTCATTAATATAGATTGTAAGTAGCCGAGGCTCTAGCACCGACCCCCGCGGCAATCACCAGCCACCGTTCACCAAGCGGAAAACGATGCAGGACATTGCCCCAACCCAGCCCAGGGAGCGTGCAGGACTTCTCTCAGTTTCCGAGTGAGGGTCAGCACCACCCCCGTGGCAGCTGCCCGGCCTGTGACGCTGATGAGGCCTGCCACTCTGTCCTCAATGTACGTGAGTGGCAGGGTCTGAGGCAGACCGCCGCCTGTCCTCACCTGCTCGCCCCGATTGTGTGATTTCTTTGCCTGCAAAGATGAAAATGGGAATGGTTACAAGAGGGTCCATCTGCTCTTGTGGCACAGATAGCCACCAAAGCACTTATACCATACTGTCTGAATGTTTAATGGCCCTGAAAGTTGCACGTGGTTCATCAGGAGGACATTGAAGTGGGGAGAAATCTTATGAGATTTCAGAAAGCAATCTTAATAATGTGTAAAGATCATTCATGGCAAATAGGCCTACCTGTGTGTCATTCTTTTTTGGGAGGCAACCCACAGAGTGCTGAGAGGCACCAACAGCATGCGAACAAATCGTGTGTCAGATTTATCCTTGAAGTAATGAAGGAGTGCATGAATGAAAATGGTATTCACTCTGACGACTCTGGTGAGATTGTTAAATATCTTTCAGCATTGTGTGTCAGTCCTGACCACAGTGTCCGAGGCAGAAACCTCCTCAGCAATTTCTCTCCAAATCCTCTTGAATATGGATGGCAGTAGCCTAGACCACCCCAAAGATGCAACTCCTGCCATCTTCTTTCATAGCCCCCACTAGAGCTTCATTAGCCTCGTGGCTGAATCGCCTGGCATGCTGTCTAGAATCGTCGTCCTCCATGATCAAATTCAAAATGCGAAATGGCTGATTCAACCCCGGTTGCACTGCGCATGCACATGCAGGAAGTGGCCGTGCCCTGCATTAGCGTTTGAGACAGGAGACAAGACTAGAAGCGGGGAGGAAAAAAAGAAAATTGCACACGCACAGAACGGCAGATTGCATCAGCAGCAGAACTTCCAGCTCCGGTGCACAAAGTCTGTGGTGCAACGCTGGAGTTAACGCAAACTCTCCTCGTGAACTTTCATTCGGTGAAAATCCCTCGCTCTGGTGCTAACATTATCCCGGTGCTAAATTTTTCGTTCCGCCGCGAATTGCGCTCGGAAACGGGCGAAAACGCAAAAAGCCGAAAATCCAGCCCGTTAACTCTGTTTCTATCTTAACGGATGCTGCTTGACCCGCTGAGTATTTCCAGAAATTTTTGTCTTCTCAATGGCTTTACTTTATCATCCGAGGCATTGTAAGCATCCAGCAGCACTACCTGCACTCCCTGCACACTTTAAAAACTTTTAATATGTAATGTTACTACTTCAATAAAATTTTAAAAACCCAGTCCAAAAGCTGAAATGCAAACTTACCTGAAAGATGTGTGTGACCCTTTAAGAAATTTTGACATAGTCTCTGTCAGTCTGTTGCACTCTCACTTTTTAGGACCCAGCACTAAACTCAGCACAAATGTACAAGTTCACAGACTATGAAATTAAGTTAATGCACACTAACTGATGTCACGCACTCCATATTTGCATCTCCGGGGCCAGAGTTGCTGCCATTTTTTTCAGGAAACCGACAGTAACTTGTGGCGGTAAGGTAAACATAGAAACATAGGAACATAGAAAATAGGTGCAGGAGTAGGCCATTCGGCCCTTTCGGTAGGAAATTTCTAGGCCCTAAAGTCTGCGTACACTTCCTGCCTGTGTCTATTTTATTGTTGTTGTTGTATTTTTTGTGAAAGGTTTTAATATTATAAATTTCAAATTCCATATTTTTAATGGAAAATGCTTATGTAGACTCATCTGGCCACTGGGTCATGCAATCTGGTCATCAGGTCTCCACAATTTTCTCAAAATGCTTTCTCCATTTTCTTAATCCGTCATTTTTTTCTTAGTAACAGAAACTTCTCATGTCCAAAATAAAGGCTTAAACAAAATATAAAAATTTAAATTTGCACATTTCACAATATCATTATTAAATTTATGTAATGAATTGCCTTTTAATGACTTCATTAAAGTTTTTGCTTGAAGGTCTCTACCTCTCCCAAAATGCTGGGATTGGATCTAATATTTTTGCCTAGAACTGTGAATTGTGAGCTGAATTTGTATTGTACAGTCCGAGCAAGTGCAGTCTACCGACTGTCCCAGGATGAATCAATACTGTTCTCAGCTCTATTGCTGGAATATTTTCTTTTTAGCTTCTAGCAGTTGCTGCTCGGAAGTTCTTTAAAGTTATTTGAAGAAAAGCTAGAGGTCAAATTTCAGAAGCTTTACTGAGATAAAATTAATATTGAATGTTTTTGTGGGTGTATGTGTGTTTTCAAAAGACACTTCTCATTATATACCTGGTGTAGCTTTTGTTTTGCATTCGAAAAACTTAAGTAAGGCAGGCTGGCTGTCTGTCACAATGGAAAGCAGGCAGGGAGCAGATGGCAAGTAAGTCCAACATTGCGGGGAGATCGGATATCAGGTGGGATCGAACATCACAGAGATCGTCCATCGCGGAGGAATTGAAAATCACGGGATGGGGGGTGGGGGGGGGGGCGGCAATGAAGTTTGTGGGGGGCGGGGGAAGCGCCCAATTCTTGGGTGTTTGAAAGATAAGCTTGGTTTGCCGGGGTGAGGATTGGGGGAGCAGTCCTGCTCCTCCTGGCCCACAAGCAGTGCAATAAAGATACTTGCTGTTAAGTGTGGAAGAACTCCACAAGACTGAGTACTGTGAGCTAAAACTGATGTGACCTTAGTCTCTTTAATACAACTCCAGAGTGCCTAAGCAACATAGCAGACAACCTTTTATACACCCTTGCACAAAGTGTGCAGGTGACCCTTGGGCCTCCAACAGTTGCGCCCTCAGGTGGCAAGTCTTACACAGTTACAACGTTTACATACATAACATCACTTCCCCCCCCTCCCCTCCAAAGTCTTTGATACAAATTATTTACAAGTTGAGACGATCCGGGGCCCTCTGCTCCCTGGTTGATCATCTGAGTTCAAACTCTGGCATGGGTGAGTTGGTCGGACCATTGCTGCACTCCGGTGCAGCTGGTCTGACAGGACTATTGGGAATGGTGGGTTCATCCTCTTGATTGACAGCGAGATCGATTGCTGGTTGGGTGTGCGTTGGTGGATCGATCATGGTGATGTCCTCTTCAGGTTGTTCCTGGTTGTCAATGAACCGCAGTTCGGTCTGATCCAAATGCTTTCTGCACGTTTGTCCATTCAATAGTTTGACTACAAACACACTATTCCCCTCCTTGGCCAAGACAGTGTCAGCAACCTATTTAGGACCATGACCGTAATTAAGGACAAACACAGTGTCGTTAACATCAATGTCACGCAATACAGCCGCGCGATCGTGGTACATGTTTTGCCAGTGACGCCGGGTTTTCACATGATCATTTAGATCCAGATGGACTAGGGAGAGCCTGGTTTTGAGTGCTTTGTTCATTAACAATTCTGCAAGGAGAACCCCAGTGAGCGAGTGGGGTCGCATCCGATAGCTGAACAGAACCCGAGATAAGCAGGTCTGTAAAGAGCCTTCCGTCACGCGTTTCAAGCTCTGCTTGATAGTTTGGACTGCCCGTTCTGCTTGACCATTGGATGCAGGATTAAACGGGGCTGACCTGACATGCTTGATGCCATTGCGGATCATAAACACGTTGAATTCCGAGCTGGTGAAACACGGTCCATTGTCACCGACAAGGACGTCGGGCAAGCCATGGGTGGCGAACATAGCCCGGAGGCTTTCAATGGTAGCAGTGGATGTGCTGGATGACATGATTGCACATTCAATTTATTTAGAATAAGGGTCCACTACAACTAAAAACATCTTTCCGAGAAAGGGCCAGCAAATTCTACGGGGATCCTGGACCATGGTTTGGAGGGCCATGACCACAGACTCAATGGAGCCTCCCTTGGTGCATTGCTCAATTGTGAGCACGTGTTGCACTGGTGTACGCATGACTCTAAGTCCGAGTCAATGCCAGGCCCCCAAACATGCGACCTGGCTATCGTCTTCAACATGACTATGCCATGGTGGGTACTGTGTAGGTTGCGTATAAACATGTCCCTGCCTTTTTTTGGCAAAACCACGCTATTACACCATAAGAGACAATCCGATTGGATGGACATTTCATCTTTGCGTCGGTGAAACTGCTAAATTTCATCTTGCATTTCCCCGGGAACGGCCGACCAGCTTCCATTGAGGATGCAACTTTTTACAAGTGATAGCACAGGATCCTGGCTGGTACAGGTCCTGATCTGGTGAGCAGTGACAGATGACCCCTTAATCTCAAAAGCATCCATGACCAGAAGCAAGTCTGCAGACTGCGTCATTTCCACCCCGGTAGTGGGAAATGGTAGCCGACTGAGGGCATCAGCACAGTTCTCCGTGCCTGGTCTGTGGCGGATAACATAGTCATTGGAGGACAGTGAGGAGGTAACAAGGAGGGTTGATGAGGGTGGTGCATTTGATGTAGTCGACATAGATGTTAGCAAGGCTTTTGTCAAGATCCCACATGACAGACTGGACAGAAAAGTAAAAGGGAAATAAAAGTAAAAGGATCCAATGGAAAGTGGCAACTTGGATCTAAAATTGGCTCAGTGGCAGGAAGCAAAAGGTAATGGTCGATGGGTGTTTGTGCGACTGGAACGCTGTTTCCAGTGGGGTTCCGCAGGATTCAGTACTAACACCTTGCTTTTTGTGGTATACATCAATGATTTAGACTTCAATGTAGGGGGTAGAATTAAGAGGTTTGCAGGTGGTACAAAAATTGCCCATGTGGTTGATAGTGAGAAAGAAAACTGTAGACTGCAAGGAGATATTAATGGACTGGTCAGGTGGGCGGAAAAGTATCAAATGGAACTGGGGAAGTGTGAGGTAATGCATTTGGGGAGTGCAAGGAAATACACAATAAATGGTAGGATACTGAGATGTGTAGAGGAACAGAGGAACTTTGGAATGTATGTCCACATATCCCTGAAGGCAGCAGGACAGGTACATAAGGTGGATAAGAAGGCATATAAGATACTTTCCTTTGTTAGCCGAGACATAGAATATAAGAGCAGGGAGGTTATGCTTGAACTGTAAAGAACACTAGTTAGGCCACAGCTAGAGTACTGCGTACAGTTCAGGTTACCATATTACAGGAAAGATGTGATTGCAATAGGGACGGTACAGAGGGGATTTACGAGGACGTTGCCAGGATTGGAGAATTTTAGCTATAAGGAAAGATTGGATAGGTTGGGTTTGTTTTTTTTGGAATGCAGGAGGCTGAGGGGAGACTTGATTGAGGTTTATAAAATTATGAGAGGTCTAGATAGAGTCTATCGGAAGGACCTATTTCTCCTAGCAGAGACGTCAATAACCAGGGGACATAGAAACATAGAAACATAGAAAATAGGTGCAGGAGCAGGCCATTCGCTCTTCGAGCCTACACCACCATTCAATATGATCATGGCTGATTATGCAACTTCAGTACCCCACTGCTGCCTTCTCTCCATACCCCCTGATCCCTTTAGCCGTAAGGGCCACATCTAACTCCCTTTTGAATATATCCAACGAACTGGACTCAACAACTTTCTGTGGTAGTGAATTCCACAGGTTCACAACTCTCTGGGTGAAAAAGTTTCTCCTCATCTCGGTCCTATATGGTTTACCCCTTATCCTTAGACTGTGACTCCTGGTTCTGGACTTCCTCAACATCGGGGACATTCTTCCTGCATCTAACCTGTCCAATCCCTTCAGAATTTTATATGCTTCGATGAGATCCCCTCTCATTCTTCTAAATTCCAGTGAATATAAGCCTAGTCGATCCAATCTTTCTTCATATGTCAGTCCAGCTATCCCGGGATCAGTTTGGTGAACCTTCGCTGCACTCCCTCAATAGCAAGAATGTTCTTCCTCAGATTAGGAGACCAAAACTGCACACAATACTAAAGGTGTGGTCTCACCAAGGCCCTGTACAACTGCAGCAAGACCTCCCTGCTCTGATATTCAAATCCTCTCGCTATGAAGGCCAACATGCCATTTGCTTTCTTAACTGCCTGCTGTACCTGCATGCCTACTTTCAATGACTGATGTACCATGACACCCAGGTCTCGTTGCACCTCCTCTTTTACTAATCTGTCACCATTCAGGTAATAATATACCTTCCTGTTTTTGCCACCAACGTGGATAACCTCACACTTATTCACATTATACTGCATCTGCTATGCATTTGCCCACTCACCTAGCCTGTCCAAGTCACTCTGCAGCCTCTTAGCATCCTTCTCACAGCTCACACTGCCACCTAGCTTAGTGTCATCTGCAAACTTGGAGATATTACATTCAATTCCTTTGTCTAATAGATTTAAAGTAATTGGTAGAAAGATTAGAGGGGAGTTGATGAGAACTTTCTTCACCCAGAGTGTGGTGGGGTTCTGAAACTCATTGCTTGATAGGGAGACATATCCAGGATCTGCCAGTCAGCTGCCTATAAATGTATAAGACAGGTAACTGATGGCTTGTTTGCCAGGGCTGGAAATTATGTCAACTTTGCTACCAATGATGCCAGTAATAATGAACAGGTGCTTGGCTTTGCAGCTCTGGCTGGCTTACCACAGGCGCAGGGTGCCATCGACTGCAGACACATGGCAACCCAGGCATGCCAGATCAAACAGGAGTATTCGTCAACCACAAGGGCTTCCACTCCATCAATGTGCAACTGGTGTGCACCACAAAAAGATGTTTATGCAGGCATGCACAAGATTCCCAGGCAGCTATCATGATGCTTCTGTCCTGTAGCACTTCAAGCTCCCTGATCTCTTCAGACCTGGAAGCAGACTTAAAGGGTGGCTGCTAGGTGCCAAGGGATACCCACCGCTAACTTGCCTTTTGACTCCTGTCAGAAAACCAACCAATGAAGCCCAACAACACTACAATGAATATCATATCATCAGCAGATGTATCATCGAACAACCAACGGCATGCTGAACATAAGCTTCAGGTGCCTTGACAGATCTGGAAGCGCAATTTAGTACGCACCAGCTAGGGTCTCCAGATTTGTCTTGGCATTCTGCACTCTGCACAACATTGCACAGCTGCAAGGTTTGAACTTGCAGGAGGAACAAGGCAAAGACCTCAGATCCTCCTTGGACGATTCAAAGATGGAGGAGGAAGAATAGGAGGAGGAGGAGGAGGGTGATGACAGCAATGCGCCTTCAGCTCCTCACATTGCTCTCCAGGATGCCAGGGATGCCCTGATGAATGCCAGGTTCACTTGGACTGCACCAGTGGACTCACGTCACTAAGGAATACAAACAAAACTCTTCCTGCTCCTGCCTCCACCAATGCCACTGACACAAAACAGTCCTGCAACTAGCCAACTTTCCTGTCAACATCCTCCATTGGTCCCCATCAATTCATGTCCTCACATTCATCATCAAACAAGTTAGAAGGCCATTTACCACGCAGCACCCAAGAATGGACATGATGGGTAAGTGCCGAAAAAGAATTACATTTATGTGATGTAAATAAAGAATATATACTTATCAAAACAACATGTTCTGAGACACCCATGTGCATACCGTTGTGCAGCTACAAAGCCAATCTCTTCCTTTTTCTGCTATTCCTACGTGATGCAGGTGTACGCAAGATTCGCAGGGAGTTGCCTTGAGGCTTTCGGCCAGCGGCAGTCCAAGCTTCCTGATCTCTTCGGACCTGCAAGCAGACTTACAGGGTGGCTGTTAGGTGACAAGTGATGTCCATTGAAGACCTGGCTCATGACACCCAGTGGCTTCAGCAGAGATCAAGGCAGGCTACTCAGAACCCTGACTGTTGACTGCTGAGATGCTCTTTGCCAATGTCCTTTGGATCTTGAAGCCTGTGAGGGCTCTGCAGGGGCAGTTTCGGCCATCACGAATCGAGGCAGCATGTGGGCTACAGACTGAGAGGTGGGCTATGGGTGAGAATTGGAATCTCTTTGAGTGGATTCCTCGTTTCTATGTCCCCTTTCACCATTATCGCTCTCATGGGCCAGCCGCACTTCACTGTGCTGAAGAACACTGGTGCAGATCAGTGTGGCCCTTTCAAGCCAAGGCTAAGGTATCTGTCAACCTATTCAAGGTGGCAGACATGTTGGCATTCAGAGTGTGCTCAGTGATGTTGAATGCGTGCATGAACTCATGTGTTTGGAGCATATGATGGTCCATGGCACTGGCCACTTTATCCATCGAAGAAGACATCATCTCAGTGGCCTACGACATCACACCCCTCATGCTGAGTTGGACTTCTCCAATCTCTGCAATGGTGGTGAGTGTGCTTTGAGGGCCTGTCAGTACACCACACATTGGGGGCTAAATTGGACAGGGCCATAAACAGGTACGGGGTTCGCGATGCGGAATTAACCCGCACCCGTTGCTTCTGATGCAGGTAGCATGCCAACTTTGTGTCATCTGCTAATTTACATGATTGTAGCGTGCAGCCAGCATAAAACACACTGTTGAGTGGCTACACACCTGAGGACGCAAAGGTCTGAGGCCAACACCACTTACAGCTAGCCTGCACTACTTAAAGCCAGCCTGCACCTCTTAAAGGGAAGGTGCATTATGGCTGGAGCAGGGCTGGAAATCATTGTGGAAGACATTCTGACCTGGAAGAAGACGTAATAATGGCACAACAGGGGAGAGAGCTGGCTCCAAAAATTTCAAAGGCAGCTCTGGAGGCCTTGTTGGAGGAGGTGGAGAGTAGAAGAGATGTGCTCTATGCAAGGGGGCCAGGTGGCCCTCCAGCCAAACTTTGCAAAGGCAGTGGGATCAGATAGCCATGGTGGTCAATGCCAGCCATCAAGCCTCGATGACCTGGATGCAGTGCTGCAAAAAGTTCAATTACATCACAAAAGTGGGCAAATTCCTAAATGTATCTTCAAATGTCATATCCCACCTACTGCACCACTTGCCTCACACATTGCTTAATGCATCGCACAACCATCTCTCACCTACCAACAATTAATCAGAATCATACCTAAGATTCACATCACCCTCACACAGTTAACACTGCTGCAAGCCTCATACCCACACATCTCACAGCTTGCACACACTGCCAGCTATTCAACCATGACAGGCACATCACCCAAACACATTGCACCACATTCACTGACACAATTCTGTCTCTCTTGCAGGAGAAGATGACGCACAACGGTAGGCAGTAGGAGTTAAGTGGTGGTGGACAGGTGAGGTTACATAGCCTCACCTCCATAGAAGCCATGGTCAGCAGGAGGGCTGAAACAATAAGAACATTAGAATATAAGAATTAGGAGCAGGAGTAAGCCATTCAGCCCCTCGAGCCTGCTCCGCCATTCAATAAGATCATGGCTGATCTTCTACCTCAACTCCACTTTCCTGCACTGTCCTCATAGCCCTTGATTCACTTAATATTCAAAAATCTATTGCTCTCTGTCTTGAATATACTCAAAGAGTGAACCTCCACAGCCCTCTGGAGTGGAGAATTCCAAAGATTCAGCACCCTCTGAGTGAAGAAGTTTCTCCTCATCTCAGTCCTAAATGGCCGACCACTTATTCTGGGGCTGTGACCTCTGGTTCTAGACTTCCCAGCCAGAGGAAACATCCTCCCTGCATCTGCCCTATTAAGCCCTGTAGAATTTTGTATGTTTTAATGAGATCACCTCTCATTCTTCTAAACTCTGGAGAATATAGGCCTAGTCTACTCAATCTCTCTTCATAGGACAATCGCCCCATCTTAGTAATCAGTCTGGTGAACCTTTGTTGCACTCCCTCTATAGCAAGTTTATCCTTCCTGAGGTAAGAGACTAAAACTGTACACAATACTCCAGGTGCGGTCTCACCAGAGCCCTATATAATTGCAAAAAGACTTCTTTACTCTTATACTCAAATCGTCTTGTAATAAAGGCCAACATACTATTTGCTTTTTTAATTTCTCGTTGTACCTGCATGTTAACTTTCAGTGAATAGCTGGGGCCCAAGCACTGATCCTTGCGGCACCCCACTAGTTATAGCCTGCCAACCCAAAAATGACCCGTTTATTCCTACTCTCTGTTTTTTATTCGTTAACCAATCCTCAATCCATGCTAGTATATTACCCCCAATCCGATGAGCCCTAATTTTGTTTAATAACCTTGTGTGGCATCTTATCGAATGCCTTCTGAAAATCCAAATACACCACATCCACTGGTCCTCCCTTATCTATTCTACTAGTTACAACCCCAAAAAACTCTAACAGATTTGTCAAACATGATTTCCCTTTCATAAATCCATGTTGACTCTGCCCAATCCGATTATTATTTTCTAAGTGCCCTGTTTCCACGTCCTTAATAATAGATTCTAGCATTTTCCCTACGACTGATGTCAGGCTAACTGGTCTGCAGTTCCCTGTTTTCTCTCTCCCTCCTTTCTAAAATAGCGGGGTTACATTAATTACCTTCCAATATGCAGGAGCCGTTCTAGAATTTATGGAATTTTGGAAGATGCCAGCCAATGCATCCACTATCTCAAAAGCAAAATACTGCAGATGCTGGAACCTAAAATAAAAACAGAAAATGCTGGAAATCTCAGCAGGTTAGGCAGCATCTGTGGAGAGAAAAACAGAGTTAACGTTTCAAGTCAATGACCCTTCACCAGAACTGGCAAATGTTCGAAAAGAACAGATTATTAAGGAGCACTGAAAGGGGGAGAGGAAGAAAGAGCAAAAAGGAAGGTCTGTGATAAGGTGGAAGGCCTAGGCCCAGAATTGCTCGAGGATGTCCTCCAAGGCCATCTGCAGTATCTTTCATTGAAAGTCAGAAGCCTTCCACCAGCCATACTGCAGCCACTGGAGCAGCACTGCGTAGGACGTGGATTGTGTCTGTGGTGGATCCATTGGTCATGATCACGGCTTGCATGTAATTGTAGTGCAGACAGAGGATGGTGACAAACTTTTGAGGGCAGCTGAAACGGAGGAGGACGCTCCATAATCCCTCATGGTTGACAGTGTCAAAGGGCTATTTGAGGTCAAAGAAAGCCATGTACAAGACAAACCCACCACAGACCCAATCCACATCCAGACCGGGGTCAAGCAGGGCTGCGTCATCGCATAAACGCTTTTTTTGATCTTCCTTGCTGAATGCTATATATCAGCCTTAACAAGCTCCCCGCCAGAGCGGAGCTAAATTATAGAACAGATGGGATCTGTTCAACCTCCGCCACCTCCTGGCCAGATCCAAGGTCATCCTATTCTCTGTCATTGAACTACAGTAGGCAGACGACACTTGCATCAGCGCACACTCGGAGGTCGAACTCCAAGTCATTGTCAACAACTTCCCCAAGGCGTATGAGAGCATAGGCCTTACACTAAACATCCATAAGACAAAGGTCCTTTACCAACCTGCTCCCACCACACAGCACTACCCCCGGTTATCAAAATCCACGATGAGGCCTTTGACAACATTTTCCATACCTCAGGAGCCTACTATTAACAAGGGCAGACATCGACGATGTGGTCCAACATCGCCTTCAGTGTGCCAGTGCAGCCTTCAGTCGCCTGAGGAAGAGAGTGTTTGAAGACCAGGACCTCAAACCCAGCACCAAGCTCATGGTCTGCAGAGCAGTGGTGATACTCGCCCTCCTATATGGCTCAGAGACATGGACTATGTACAGCAGGCACCTCAAAACACTGGAGAAGTACCACCAACACAGCCTCCGCAAGATCCTGCAAATCCATTGGCAGGATAGGCGCACCAACGTCAGTGTCCTCGCTCAGGCCAATATCCCAAGCATCGAAGCACTGACCATGCTTGATCAGCTCCGCTGGACGGGCCTCATCGCCCACATGCCTGACACAAGATTCCCAAAACAAGTGCTCTACTCAGAGCTTCGACACAGCAAGCGAGCTCCAGGTGGGCAAAGGAAATGCTTCAAGGACACCCTCAAAGCCTCCTTGAAAAAATTTAACATCTCCACCGACACCTGGGAATCCTTGGCCCAAGACCGCTCAAAGTGGAGGAAAAGCATCTGGGAAGGTGCTGAACATCCCGAGTCTCTTCACCAAGAGCAAGTCGACAGCGGAAGGAGCGTGTGGCAACCCAGGCACCAACCCACCTTTTCCTTCAATGACTGTCTGTCCCACCTGTGACAGAGACTGTAATTCCAGTATTGGACTGTTCAGTCACCTAAGAACTCACTTTTAGAGTGGAAGCAAGTCTTCCTCGATTTCGAGGGACTGCCTATGATGATGATGATAAACGTAAGAACATAAGAAATAGGAGCCGGTGTAGGCCATGTGGCCCCTCGAGCCTGCTCTGCCATTTCATACGATCATGGCTGATCCGATTATGGAATCAGGTCCACTTCTCTGTCCGCTCCCCATAACCCGCTATTCCCTTATCGTTTCAGAAACTGTCTATTTCTGTCTTAAATTTATTCAATGTCCCAGCTTCCACAGCTCTCTGAGGCAGCGAATTCCACAGATTTACAACCCTCTGGGAGAAGAAATTTCTCCTCATTTCAGTTTTAAATGGGCGGCCCTTTATTCCAAGATTATGCCCTCTAGTTCTCGTCTCCCCTATCAGTGGAAACATCCTCCTTATCAAGCCCCTTCATAATCTTATACGTTTCGATAAGATCACCTTTCAATCTTCTGAATTCCAGTGAGTAGAGGCCCAACCTACTCAACCTTTCCTCATAAGTCAACCCCCTCATCTCCGGAATCAACCGAGTGAACCTTCTCTGAACTGCTTCCAAAGCAAGTATATCCTTTCGTAAATATGGAAACAAAAACTGCATGCAGTATTCCAGGTGTGGCCTCATCATACCCTGTATAGCTGTAGCAAGACTTTCCTGCTTTTATACTCCATCCCCTTTGCAATAAAGGCCAAGATTCCAAGATTCCATTGGCCTTTCTGATCACTTGCTGTACCTGCATATTATCCTTTTGTGTTTCATGCACAAGTACCCTCAGGTCCCGCTGTACTGCAGCACTTTGCAATCTTTCTCCATTTAAATAATAACTTGTTTTTTGATTTTTTTTCTGCCAAAGTGCATGACCTCACACTTTCCAATATTATACTACATCTGCCAAATTTTTGCCTACTCACTTAGCCTGTTTATATCCTTTTGCAGATTTTTTATGTCCTCCTCACACATTGCTTTTCCTCCCATCTTTGTATCATCAGCAAACTTGGCTACGTTACACTCAGTCCCTTCTTCCAAGTCGTTAATATAGATTGTAAATAGTTCGGGTCCCAGCACTGATCCCTGCGGCACCCCACTGATTGCCAACCAGAGAATGAACCATTTATCCTGACTCTCTGTTTTGTTAGTTAGCCAATCCCTTTGTAATTTTATGCTTTAATTTACACTGCCTACAATAACACCTATCTTTGTGTCTTCGGCATATTTGGATATATTTCTGTGTCATCATCTAAGTCATTAATAAATACTGTGAATAGTTGAGGCCCCAGCACCCAACATAAATCTTTGTGGACACCACTAGTTACATCCTGCCAATGTGAGTATTCCCTGTCTCCTGCCGCTCTGCCAATTCCCTAACCAGGTCAACAATATACCCTCAATTCCATGGGCTTCTACCTGCAGTCTCTTATATGGACTTTATCAAATGCCATACAAATAATATCCATAGACATTCCCCTATCCATTACTTTAGTCACCTCCTCAAAAACTTCACTCATGTTTGTCAGGCATGACCTGCCTTTCACAAATCCATGCTGGCTCTACTGATCAATTGAAAATTTTCAAGGTGCTCAGTCACCCTATCTTTAATTATAGACTCTAACAATTTCCCGACAACAGATATTAGGCTAACTGGTCTATAATTCCCAGGACAATGAGGGAGACATTGCATTAGCATGATGGTGAGTGGGCATGTGGCTGGATAAATGGGGATGTGAGGAAGTAGATACAAAGAGAAAGATGGGTGGGTGCACCTGCAAGGTAAGTGTGTGTGAGGAGTGATGTGACGGTGTAGGCTTGAGAAGGTAGAGTGAGGGAGTGGGGTGATGTGCACATAAGGATGTAGGTGAATGTGCTGTTTCTCTCACCTTTCCTGCCCTGGTTAGATAATTAAACCATTTTCTGCATTCAATCTAGGAGCGTGGTCCCACACTGCTGCTGATCTCCTCGGCAAGCTCCAACCTCGCCTTCTTTGTCTCAGTAGCATGCTTCTTCCTCCTGTTGCTCGGGATGAGTATTTCCCTCCAGTTCCTCGCAGTCCCCAGCAGCAGATCCAGGGAGCATTTGCCCATCTTGACGACATTGCAACACTTCCAGTTCTCTGACAGCCAACTCCAACTCCTTCAACTTGCATGTTTCGAGTATCCCTTTAAATACTGGAGTTATGATTGCATCATGCGGGTCCAAATCATAGCAGTTACCGCTAATTAAACGGGAACCCAGAAGGGAAATGATAATGTGGTGTTGGAGTTAAAAAGGCACTTAGCATATTTTCAGGTTTCCCACGTGCTACCGGAACTCACACTACCCCCCGCCCCCCAGTTGTATACACACTTCACTTCCAGCATGTCTGCACAATAAAATCCAGTCCTATGGGGCTGATTTAACTTGCAACAGTGACAGAAAATGTCCGGTAGCAGATCGACCACCCGTTATAGACTCTGCATAATTTTACTGGAAATTTGGACTGGGTGTATAATGGACTGCCATTCCTGTACCACCTGGAATCTGCCACTGCCACAAGTCCTTGGGCCTAGATTTTAAACCCCGCTAGCTTAAAAACCCGGCTGGAGAGTGGAGTGCTGGGGGGGGGGGGGTGGGGGGCGGGGGCGCGGTGGCTGCTGGATGGAGGCAGTTAAACTGGAGCAACATACTTATCCAGTACTTTCCCGCCCCAATCTGTCCAACTGCAATTTTAAATTGCAGGCGGCAAGGACACCCACCCGAAGCCAATGGGATCTGGGGATGCCCGGACTTGCCATAGAGGGAGTGCAACTAAGGTTCACCAGGCTGATTCCTAGGATGGGAAGATTATCCTATGAGGAGAGATTGAGTAGACTAGACCTATATTCTCTAGAGTTTAGAAGAATGAGAGGTAATCTCATTGAAACATGCAAAATTCTTACAGGGCTAGACAGGGTAGAAGCAGGGAGAATGTTTCCTCTGGCTGGGGAGTCGAGAACCAGGGGTCACAGTCTCAGAATAAGGGGTCAGCCATTTAGGACGGAGATGAGGAGAAACGTCTAAATTCAGAGGATGGTGAATCTTTGAAATTCTCTACCCCAGAGGGCTGTAGAGGCTCAGTGTTCGAGCAGTCTTTCAAAACAGAGATGGATTTTTGAATATCAAGGGATATGTGGATAGTGCTGGAAAGTGGAGTTGAGGAAGAAGATCAGCCATGATCTTATTGAATGTCGAAGCACTCTCGAGGGTCCGAATGGCCTACTCCTGCTCCTAATTCTTATGTTCTTATAATTGGCACATGTGTGCGGTCGATGATGCTCTTCACCTGTGCCAAGCCACCCTGAGTCTTCTTCTAGGAAGGTGCAGATGTCTGCCACCACCTGATGCGAAACCCTGAACCTCCTGAAGCACTGCTGTTCTAAAACATCAAGGAAACTCAGCCTCTGCCATTATACCCTGTGCCGTGGGTAGTGCCTCCTGTGAGCTGCCCCTTTCTGCTGCTCCCCTCTCTGCTGCTCCCCTCTCTGCCACTCCCCTCTCTGCTGCTCTCTGCTGCTCCTCTCCCTGCTGCACCCCTTCTCTGCCACTCCCCTCTCTGCCATTCCCCTCTCTGCCGCTCCCCTCTCTGGCGCTCCCTTCTCTGCCACTCCCCTCTGCCGCTCCCCTCTTTGCCACTCCCCTCTCTGCCTCTGCCCTCTGTTGTCCAGCTATAGGTTTGTGAACAGCAGGCTGCTTCTGGTGCTGGTCATATTGCTCCTTGTCCGTGATCCAATCTAAGGCAGTCAAGGCATCATCCTTCCTGCTGTCATTCTGAAAACCTCGAAAGTGTAGAAATCAAGCACTCAATTTTGCCCAAAGCCATTTTTTGGCGTATTGCCAGAGTTACACCCACAACTGCTCCAAAAATAAATGTGCCCAGTTTCCCTGCTCTGTTTTTTTTAATTGGCACCATGCAGCCTGTCCTGTAGCCTCGTCGGGGGATGGGGGGTGGGGGGTGGGGAGGAGGTGGAGCCAAATGTCTGCGCCGAAAAAACGATGCTGCCCCTTCTACGCTTGCGCAAAAAAGAAAGGACGTTTTTGACAGAGTTCCGATGAGCGCGCATGTGCAGTACAGCTCCCGGTCTGCATTTGGCCATGTTGAAAGAGCCAGTTGTGTGTGAGAATTTTAATTCTCATTGGAAAAATCGGAACTGCAATACAAGATGCAAAGCGGCTCAAGGACCAAGAATTTCTTACAGGATGAAGTGGAGGCTATAGTTACTGTGATTGAGAACAGATGGCAGGAGCTGGACACCAGCAGAGGTCACATAAAAGTTCCACCAAAAGAAATGAAGAAACGCTGGAAGCAACTTGCAGAAGATTACTGTGCAATGGTGATCACCCCGAGGTCCGGAGGCCAGTGCAAAAAGAAATGGCAGGACCTTGGTCAAGCAGTTGGTGTAAGTAATATTTTCATTTATTCACTGGGATTGCAATTGTAAATGTGACCATCTGTATATGTCCCACCCAGCAGACGGACACCCTCTCTAAAAAGTTATATTTCCATCTTTGCAAACGAAGATGGCCGACAACAAAAGAGAGAGAACTCTAACAGGAGGAGGCTCGGCGAATTGCACCCGCTGACACCCATGGAAGAGAGGGTCGCTGCTTTGACGGGTCCTGCCTGGAGAAAAGCAACCACCACTGCACAAGCTGGGCCCACATTCGAGGGAGAGGGTAAGTCCTGCAAATTCCACAGTCTGGCTTTCATAAATGTTAAGCACTGCGCAGGCTAGCCATGCTTCGGTTCATGGGAATGTCTGCGTCAGCTACGCTTCGGTTGATGTAATGTGCTATCATTTATTGTGGTCCTTCAAATCAGCCTGCTGCCTGCACTGTGTGAGCCTACTCATACCACCCTGCCCCCTCTGCTGCTAACCATTTGTCTGTGTTCTGTTATATTTTGCAGAACTTGAGGCCAACCCTGACGATGCAGAAAAAGATTCAGACGAGGATGAGCCTGAAGAGAAGAACATCTTCCAATCCCACCTTCCAGACCAAGAGTATGGGGGTGAGGGGGAGGGGGAGGGGATGGATGAAGTCCCCAGTGTTGTACTTACTTTAGAGGAAGTGCATGTGCTGCCCATTGAGGTGCTAGCCCCTTCCCTGAGTACTGGTTTGAGCATTGGTGGGACATTCCATGCTTTCCCACTATCCGAGGCTGGGGATTCCAGTAGAGTGCAGCGAGGCACATCCAGGGCCCCACCGTCCGAGTCTGCGGGTCCCAGTGGGATGCAGTGAGGCACATCAAGGACCCCACTATCCGAGGCTGCGGGTTCCAGTGAGGTGCAGCGAAGCACACCCAGGGCCTCACCGTCCGAGGCTGCATGTCCCACTGGGATACTGCGAGCCACATCCAGGCTGAGGAGTAGAAGAACATCTTGACTGCGCTCTCCTGAGGTGCAGGATCTAACAGATGTGAATCACATGATGACAATGAGTGCGGAGATTAGTGATCTTACACGATCACTCCTGGACACCATCAGTGGGGTGGGTGATGAGGTATTGGGACTGTCGGGAAAAGTAACAACACTCTCACGAGAAATGGGAACGCTGTCCAGGAATATCTCAGTCAGCAGAAACAATGTCGGTGCACATGAGGGAGGGAATGTCGCAGGTAGCTGATGCGCTGTCAGTGAGCATGAGGGAGGGAATGTTGCAGGTAGTTGGCACACATTTTCTCAACATGAGGGAGGGCATGTCACAGGTAGGTGAGGCACTTTCGAGGCACATGAGGGAGGGAATGTTGGAGTTAGGTGCTGCAATAAAGGAACACGCCCAGATTCCGCACCCATTGACAGAATCAATTGTCACTCCCACTCCAATCCCCAGACCAATCTCTGAAGAGGCTCAAGCCAGGCCTTCCACATTACCAGCTGCAGCGCCCCCCCCGAATCAAGAAGTGCTCATTACCCGAGATGTTCGAAAGTATAAGCTTGGTACCAACCCGAGAAACGCTGCGGGCAGTGGTGGTAGAGTCACCAAGACCAAACGCAGCGGGCGGTCTTAGAATAGGGTGGAGAGAGATGGGTGCAGTCTTTCTTCGCTGCTGTTGTTGTTGTTATTATTATTGTCATTACTGTTGTAACTGTTCTCAACTTAAAAGTTGTTTGTAAGTTATGTAAACTTACAAGTTAGTAAAAGTTAGCAAGTGGTCTTAAAATGTTGAAGTGATCTTAGTGTTTGTAAGTGATTTTAGAGTTTTTCAGTGATCTTAAAGTTTGTAAGTGATATTAAGTGAAAACTTTAAAGTTTGATATAAGAATATATTTATTAAAGTTAAGTTAATTACAAACAAATGTTTGTTAAACTTTTGAATAAAATATATATTAAATTATAACTGCATCATTTACATTATTTGTTCCAGTATTAACACAACTTTTTTAAGCAAACAAGAATCATTTCCATCATTTGTTAACACAACATTACGGAACAGGTCTAAACAGTAAACATGGTCCATGTGGAATAGTTGCCGCTGAGCCTTCAGGCAGCAAAGTGTTCACGGATCAGCTGCTGGCACAAGGCTCAAGCAATCGTTAAAGGGGCATGATGGCCCACCCTCCTCCGCCATCGTGCTCCGGGTTCAGGTAGTTGCATGGCTTCCTCGTCCTCATCCTCCTCCTCATCATCTGCATGTTCCTCATCATTATTATCAGCCACTCTCACCTCCAGTGTGTCTTCTACTACCAGCTGCTGCTGCCTCATGATGGCTAAGTTATGCAGCACGCAGCAGTGAACTGACCGACAATCTTAGGGGAGTATTGCAAGTAGCCTCCAGAATGGTCTAGGCATCGGAAACACTGTTTCAAAATGCCAATGGTCCTCTCTATTATGCTGCGTGTTGCAATGTGCGACATGTTGTATTCCCGGTCAGCTTCCGTCGGGGTTACGTGTAGGGGCATCATGAGCCAGGTGGCGAAGCCATACCCTTTGTCTCCCAGTAGCTGAAACATAATAATAATAATACTAACTTTTATTTATATAGCGCCTTTAACATAGTAAAACGTCTCAAGGCGCTTCACAACAGTGTTACAGACAAACAGACAAATTTGATACCAAGCCACAGAAGAAATTAAGGCAGATGATTAAAAGCTTGTTTAAAGAGGTAGGTTTTAACAAGTGTCTTAAAGGAGGAACAAGAGGTAAAGAGGTGTAGATGTTTAGGCATGGCAGATATAACGCTCTCGCGTAGGATGAGCACATGCTGCGTGCTCCCAGGGTATCTTGCATCTGCTGACATGATGCAATGCATGTCGTCACACACGAGCTGCACATTAATGGAGTGGAAGCCTTTGCTGTTCCTGTACATCTCAGAATCCTCCAAAGGTGCTCCCAAGGTGATGTGGGTACAATCAATGCAGCCCTGTACCTTTGGGAAGCCAGCAATCCTGGAGAAGCCCACAGCCCTGTCATGCATTGCCTGGGTGATCATGGGGAACTTTATGTAGCCATTCTCCCGGACATATAATGCAACAGTTACCTGCCGAATGCAGACATGTGTTGCATGTTAAGAAATGGTGCACACATCCTCAGTTGTAGCTTGGAACTATCCAGATGCATAGAATAAAAGTGCAGCTACAACCTTCACTTCAACTGACAAGGCAGTGCTTTGAGGTGGCAGGTCTGCTTTTACTAACTCACAGATCTCAACTAAAGTTACAACTTCATTGCGGAAACACAGCCTTCTGACACAGTCTACATCACTGAGGTGCAAGTACGAACGCCTGTCTCGATATACCCAATGTGGGTAAGGCCTCCTGCCCATCACCCATGAGGTTCCTCATGCGATGATGTTGATTCAATTGTCTCCTCCGTAGCACCATCATAGCCTTGAGGAAGAGTTCATAGTGCATAAGGGACGGGTTCCTTGAGCAGTATGTAACGGAACCAACCAGGGGGCAGGCTATTTTAGATCGAGTCCTGTGTAATGAGACAGGATCAATAAACAATCTCCTCGTAAAGGATTCCCTTGGAATGAGTGATCATAGCATGATTGAATTTCAAATTCAAATGAAGGGTGAGAAAGTTGGATCTCAAACCAGTGTACTAAGCTTAAATAAAGGAGACTATGAAGATATGAGGGCACAGTTGGCTAAAGTGGACTGGGAAAATAGATTAAAGTGTAGGACAGTTGATAAACAATGGTGTATATTTCAGGAGATATTTCATAACTCTCAAGAAAAATATATTCCAGTGAAGAGGAAACAGTGTAAAAGAAAAGATAGTCACCCGTGGCTAACTAAAGAAATAAAAGATGGTATCGAATTAAAAACAAGGGCATACAAAGTGGCCAAAACTAGTGGGAGGACAGAAGATTGGGAAGCTTTTAAAAGCAAGCAAAGAATGACTAAAAAAATGATTAAGAAAGGGAAGATAGACTATGAAAGTAAACTAGCACGAAATATAAAATATATAGCAAGAGTTTCTATAGGTATATACAAAGGAAAAGAGTGGCTAAAGTAAATGATGGTCCCTTAGAGGATGAGACCAGGGAATTAGTGATGGGGAACATGGAGATGGCAAAAACTCTGAACAAATATTTTGTATCAGTCTTTACGCTAGAGGACACTAAAAAATATCCCAACAGTGGTTCATCAAGGGGCTATGGAGGGGGAAGAACTTAACACAATCACAATCACCAAGGAGGTAGTATTCAGTAAGATAATAGGACTAAAGGCGGATAAATCCCCTGGACCTGATGGCTTGCATCCTAGGGTGTTGAGAAGTAACGACAAGGATAGTGGATGCATTGGTTGTAATTTACCAAAATTCCCTGGATTCTGGGGAGGTCCCAGCAGATTGGAAAACTGCAAATGTAACACCCATATTTAAGAAAGGAGGCAGACAAAAAGCAGGAAATTATAGACCAGTTAGCCTAACATCTGTGGTTGGGAAAATGTTGGAGTCCATTATTAAAGAAGCAGTAGCAGGACATTTGGAAAAGCATAATTTAGTCAGGCAGAGTTAGCATGGATTTATGAAGGGGAAGCCATGTTTGACAAATTTGCTGAAATTCTTTGAGGATGTAACAAACAAGGTGGATAAAACGAAAGCTATGGATATGGCATATCTGGACTTCCAGAAGGCATTTGACAAGGTGCCACATAAAAGGTTACTACACAAGATATAAAATTTCATGGGGTTGGGGGTAATATATTCGCATGGCTAGAGGTTTGACTAACTAATAGAAAACATAGAGTCAGGATAAATGGTTCATTCTCTGGTTTGACAATCAGTAACTAGTGGGGTGCTGCAGGGATCAGTGCTACGATCCCAACTATTTACAATCTATATTAACGACTTGGATGAAGGGACCGAGTGTAACATAGGCAAGTTTGCTGACGATACAAAGATGGGAGGAAAAGCAATGTATGAGGAGGACACAAAAAACCTGCAAAAGGACATAGACAGGCTAAGTAAGTGGGCAAAAATTTGGCAGATGGAATATAATGTTGGAAAGTGTGAGGTCATGCACTTTGGCAGAAAAAATTGAAGAGCAAGTTATTATTTAAATGGAGAAAAATTGCAAAGTGCTGCAGTACAGTGGGACCTGGGGGTCCTGGTGCATGAAATACAAAAGGCTAGTATGCAGGTACAGCATGATCAGGAAGACCAATGGAATCTTGGCTTTTATTACAAAGCGGATGGAGTATAAAAGCAGGGAAGTCTTGCTACAGTTATACAGGGTATAGGTGAGGCCACATCTAGAATACTGTGTGCAGTTTTGGTTTCCATATTTGAGAAAGAATATACTTACCGTGAAGGCTGTTCAGAGAAGGTTCACTCAGTTGATTCCGGAGTTGAGGGTGTTGACTTATGAGGAAAGGTTGAGTAGGTCGGTCATCTACTCATTGGAATTCAGAAGAATGAGAGATGATCTTATCGAAACATATAAGATTATGAGGGGGCTTGACAAGGTGGATGCAGAGAGGATGTTTCCACTGATATGGGAGACTAGAACTAGGGGACATAATCTTAGAATAAAGGGCCACCCATTTAAAACAGAGGGTTGTAAATTTGTGGAATTCACTGCCTCAGAGAGTTGTGGAAGCTGGGTTATTGAATAAATTTAAGACATAGACAGACAGTTTCTTAACCGATAAGGGAATGCCATCCGTATACTTTCCACAGCACCCCCCACCCCCCCACCAACCTGGGCTTGATTTGATGGATAGTGTAGGCTTCTGATGCCTTCCGTATGCCTTCCACAGCCCCCCACCCATCCGGGCTTGATTTGATGGGCAGTGCAGGTTTCTGATGCCTTCCATATGCCTTCCACAGCTCCCCCCTCCCCATCCCCCTGGGCTTCCTTTGCAGCTGAGCCCCGAGCACCCGTGTCTGGCACGGGACCGATTCTGTCGGCCTACGCTCCGACCCTCGAGCCTGGTTTGCAGACGTTCGGTGGTGGCGTGTCTTTTGAAAAAAAATGAAAACTTACAGAATTCCATCAAACTTCCATTTACTGCGTTATAAGGTAAAAAAAATAATCTTTATTATGCATATTTAAGTGTTCTTGACTCCCTCCAAAACTTCGCTGAGAAACAATGGCGTCTTTCTGCGCCGCTTTTCAATGCGCACTGGTTTTTCTTAACTCACCAGAAGGTTTTTCACATATGCCAACCTAGGAGAAATTTGTTTGGGGCAAACTTACATAATTGACAAAAACTGGTGCAGACATCATGTTACGTCCCTTATGACGCAAAAAAAACGAACCTAAAAAAATCATAACTAGCTGAGTTATGCTGGTGCACATTCCTTGGGGAAACTTTAATTTTTTAACTTATGCCAAAAAAAGCGGCACACACCAAAAAACTGCGCAAATCACTGGGGAAAATTGAGCCCTAAATTCTCAGCAAAAATACTGTGAACAAATTCTTTCTCACGAGTAGGTAAGAAAGCAGCTGTGAGTACTCAGTATTTATTGCAGGATTTCCATGAGTTTTAATTAGCTCCCTCAATTGCCATTGTGTTCACACCCTGCTTTCACTGCCAAGTTTCAGGGGAATCGGAGATGGCCCTCCACAGATCTTGCAATTAACAGTTGCAGAGAAGGAGGGGAGATGGGGACCTACTGGCTACCTGGTGACAGAATTAAATATCAGACAGTCACATGACATAAAACACTCAGTCATGAAGACTTGATGTCAACAGCCACTGAAAGATGATCATATGCATAATAACTCAAAGCATTCTTACATTCACATTACTCATTCATGACTTTCATCTCACACAGGGGCTTCCCGCATCCATCAGGTGGTGGACGAGGTCGCCCAGGCAAACAATGACTCCTCAGAAGAGCTCAATCACTCTGATGTTGCACCATCATAGGATTACTGGAGATCATGCACCAGTTCAGATACTCGCAATTCAGTGGCAGGAGTTAGAGAGATAGTGGGTTTTCAACTGGTGACATTTCACAAGTGAGCAGGAGCATAAGGTAGAGTCAGGAACAGCAGTGGAGAGACTCCAAGTGTCATGTATGCTTGGGTTTACTAGCCACCAGGTGGCGCCACTGTCGGAGGTCATTGGGCTGTGCGCACATGTGTGTAGCCCAGGTATAAAAGGCCAGCCATCTTGTAATGTAATCACTTTGGGCCCTAAAAAGTAGAGCCAGGTTTGTACCTGTTTGGAGTTTACAGTATTCAGACTATTGAGTTATTGCATATACAACATTTGGCGATGAGGTAACAAGAAACTTCTCATGCAAAAATGAGCACAATTGGAATTCTGGAGCGATTCGTGGAGGGAGAAAATTGGGCAGATTTTGTAGACCCTTTGAACCAGTACTTCGTGGCCAACAAAATGGAGAAAGAGGCAGACGCAGTTCGGCGCTGGGCAGTCCTCCTCACAGTCTGCGGTCCGAAAATCTATGGACTCATAAAGAATCGCCACTCGCCCTTAAGTCCAACGGACAAGAACCATGAAACATTGTGTGCTCTGGTACGTGACCATCTCAAACTAGATGAAGGCATCATCTTAGAAACATAGAAAATAGGTGCAGGAGTAGGCCATTCGGCCCTTCGAGCCTGCACCGCCATTCAATGAGTTCATGGCTGAACATGCAACTTCAGTACCCCATTCCTGCTTTCTCGCCATACCCCTTGATCCCCATAGTAGTAAGGACTTCATCTAACTCCTTTTTGAATATATTTAGTGAATTGGCCTCAACAACTTTCTGTGGTAGAGAATTCCACAGGTTCACCACTCTGCGTGACGAAGTTTCTCCTCATCTCAGTCCTAAATGGCTTACCCCTTATCCTTAGACTGTGACCCCTGGTTCTGGACTTCCACAACATTGGGAACATTCTTCCTGCATCTAACCTGTCTGAACCCATCAGAATTTTAAACGTTTCTATGAGGTCTCCTCTCATTCTTCTGAACTCCAGTGAATACAAGCCCAGTTGATCCAGTCTTTCTTGATATGTCAGTCCCGCCATCCCGGGAATCAGTCTGGTGAACCTTCGCTGCACTCCCTCAATAGCAAGAATGTTCTTCCTCAAGTTAGGAGACCAAAACTGTACACATTACTCCAGGTGTGGCCTCACCAAGGCCCTGTACAACTATAGTAACACCTCCCTGCCGCTGTACTCAAATCCCCTCCCTATGAAGGCCAACATGCCATTTGCTTTCTTAACCGCCTCCTGTACCTGCATGCCAACCTTCAATGACTGATGTACCATGACACCCAGGTCTCGTTGCACCTCCCCTTTTCCTATTCTGTCACCATTCAGATAATAGTCTGTCTCTCTGTTTTTACCACCAAAGTGGATAACCTCACATTTATCCACATTATATTTCATCTGCCTTGCATTTGCCCACTCACCTAACCTATCCAAGTCACTCTGCAGCCTCATAGCATCCTCCTCGCAGCTCACACTGCCACCCAACTTAGTGTCATCCGCAAATTTGGAGATACTACATTTAATCCCCTCGTCTAAATCATGAATGTACAATGTAAACAGCTGGGGCCCCAGCACAGAACCTTGCGGTACCCCACTAGTCACTGCCTGCCATTCTGAAAAGTACCCATTTACTCCTACTCTTTGCTTCCTGTCTGCCAACCAGTTCTCAATCCACGTCAGCACACTACCCCCAATACCATGTGCTTTAACTTTGCACATTAATCTCTTGGGTGGGACCTTGTCGAAAGCCTTCTGGAAGTCCAAATACACCACATCAACTGGTTCTCCCTTGTCCACTCGACTGGAAACATCCTCAAAAAATTCCAGAAAATTTGTCAAGCATGATTTCCCTTTCACAAATCCATGCTGACATGGACCTATCATATCATCTCTTTCCAAATGCGCTGCTATGACATTCTTAATAATTGATTCCATCATTTTACCCACTACCGATGTCAGGCTGACCGGTCTATAATTCCCTGTTTTCTCTCTCCCTCCTTTTTTAAAAAGTGAGGTTACATTGGCTACCCTCCACTCCATAGGAACTGATCCAGAGTCTATGGACTGTTGGAAAATGACTGTCAATGCATCCGCTATTTCCAAGGCCACCTCCTTAAGTACTCTGGGATGCAGACCATCAGGCCCTGGGGATTTATCGGCCTTCAATCCCATCAATTTCCCCAACACAATTTCCCGACTAATAAGGATTTCCCTCACTTCCTCCTTCTTACTAGACCCTCTGACCCCTTTTATATCCGGAAGGTTGTTTGTGTCCTCCTTAGTGAATACCGAACCAAAGTACTTGTTCAATTGGTCTGCCATTTCTTTGTTCCCCGTTATGACTTCCCCTGATTCTGACTACAGGGGGCCTACATTTGTCTTTACTAACCTTTTTCTCTTTACATATCTATGGAAGCTTTTGCAGTCCGTCTTAATGTTCCATGCAAGCTTCCTCTCGTACTCTATTTTCCCTGCCCTAATCAAACCCTTTGTCCTCCTCTGCTGAGTTCTAAATTTCTCCCAGTCCCCGGGTTCGCTGCTATTTCTGGCCAATTTGTATGCCACTTCCTTGGCTTTAATACTATCCCTGATTTCCCTTGATAGCCACAGTTGAGCCACTTTCCCTTTTTTATTTTTACGCCAGACAGGGATGTACAATTGTTGTAGTTCATCCATGCGGTCTCTCAATGTCTGCCATTGCCCATCCACTGTCAACCTCTTAAGTATCATTCGCCAATCTATCCTAGCCAATTCACGCCTCATACCTTCAAAGTTACCCTTCCCAAGATATCGATTCTATACGCACGTTCGTTCTGAGGGCCAGAATGTATCAGAATTCGTTGCCGACCTAAGATGTCTAGCAGGACCATGTAAGTTCGAAACTGCATTGGCAGACATGCTGCGGGACTTCTTTGTAATCGGCATCAATCACGAGGTGATCCTGCGGACACATGCGCTGGTGATGCCCCACTCTTGAACAGCCTTTACAAATCTACTGTTCAAACCGACACTGATGATGCCGATGATTTCCCCCACAACGCCAACAAAGTGATATCAGATTCATTCCCGTTGGCGGACTTTGAGCTTCTCAGGTTTCACGTACGCAGTTGGGTAGGCACTGCCATATGCAGCTCTGCCAAACGACGATACTATCTTGTTTACAATACTTGCCGAGTTCCGATTTTTCAATGATATCTACTTTAAGCTGTCCCTGACTCTACCATATGCTCCTGCTCACTTGTGAAATGTCACCAGTTGAAAACCCACTATCTCTCTAACTACTGTCACCCCGAATTGCGAGTATCTGAACTGGTGCATGATCTCCATAAATCCTATGATGGTGCAACATCAGAGTGATTGAGCTCTTCTGAGGAGTCATCGTTGTCCTGAGCGACTGGCGGTGGGGACGCTGGATTTGAGCAAGGCCATCATGATTGACCAGGCACGCATGACGATGGACAAAAGCTTAAAGCAGATATCACTGAAAAATCGGAACTCGACAAGTACTGTAAATAAGATAATATCGTCGTTTGGCAGAGCTGCATATGACAGGGCCGACCCGACTGTGTACGCGATACCTGTGGCTGCTCAAATTCTGCCAACGGGAATTAATCTGATATCACCTTGTTGGCGTTGTGGGGAAAATCATCGGCCTCATCAGTGTTGGTTTAAACAGTATATTTGTAAAGGTTGTTCGAGACTGGGGCATCTCCAGCACATGTGTCTGCAACTGAGCAAGCGTGCTGCGACACACCACGTGGAGGATGATGACCAGTCTAACGCGGATGGATATGCAATCCGATATACAGAGGAGGAAGTGTATGGACTGTATTTGTTCCTAACAAAGAGCCAACCGATAATGATTAATGCAAAACTTAATGGTGTGCCGGTATCGATGGAATTGGACACGGGTGCGAGTCAATCAATAATGAGCCAGAGGACATTCGACAGGCTGTGCGATACTAAGGCTGTGAGGCCTATGCTTAGTCCAGTCAATGCCAAGTTGCATACGTACACTAAAGAACTCATAACGGTGATTAGTAGTGCAGTAATCAAGGTGTCGTATGATGACAAGGTTCACGATTTACCATTATGGATTGTTCCAGGCAATCGTCCAACGCTGTTTGGCAGGAACTGGTTAGAAAAAATCAAATGGAACTGGAATGAGATCAAAGCGTTGTCGTCGGAGGAGGATACTGCATGTGCTCAAGTGCTGAGCATGTTCCCCTCGCTGTTTGAACCAGGCATCGGCAATTTCACAGGAGCCAAGGTGCAGATCCACGTAGACTCAGATGCAAGACCCATCCATCATAAAGCTCAGCCAGTTCCATACAAGATGAGGGAGAAAGTCGAAATCAAACTGGACAGACTCCAGTGTGAAGGGATCATATCACCGGTCGAATTTAATGAATGGATCAGCCCCATTGTCCCCGTGTTGAAAAGTGATGGCACTGTTAAGATTTGTGGAGGCTACAAGTTTCCCAAGTTTCAACCAAGTTTCGAAACAGGATCAATACCCGTTACCGAAGGCTGATGACCTCTTTGCAACGCTAGCCGGGGCGGAAGTCGTTCGCAAAACTGGATCTGACGTCGGCCTACCTGACACAGGAGCTGGTCGACATATCAAAGAAACTTACGTGCACCAACACTGATAAAGGACTGGTTATCTACAATAGGTGCCCTTTTGGAATTCGCTCAGCTGCAGCCATATTTCAGAGGAACATGGAGAGTCTACTGAAGTCGGTCCCCAGAACTGTCGTGTTCCAAGATGACATACTGGTCACAGGTCGTGACTCCGCCGAACATCTGAACAGCCTGGAAGAGGTTCTACATCGTCTGGACAAAGTGGGAGTCAGACTGAAACGTTCAAAGTGGGTCTTAATGGCACCGGAATTCGAATTCCTGGGGAGGAAAATTGCTGCTGACGGTATCAGGCCTACGGACTCGAAAACCAAGGCCATCAAAAATGCATCCAGGCCTCAGAATGTGAAGGAGCTGCATTCGTTCCTTGGTCTACTCAACTACTTCGGTAATTTCTTACCTAGATTGAGCACCTTATTAGAGCCATTGGACATGCTGCTAAGAAAAGACGACAAGATAGAGCTTTTGAGAAAGCTACTAATCGGCTTTGCTCTAACAAGCTGCTGGTACATTATGATCTATGTAAGCGTCTAGTATTGGCCTGTGATGCTTCGTGATATGGAGTTGGTTGCGTGTTCCAACAAGCGAATGAGTCGGGCAAATTACAACCTGTTGCATATGCTTCAAAAAGTTTGTCAAAGATGGAAAGAGCCTGCAGCATGATAGAGAAAGAAGCACTAGCCTGTATGTATGTGGTTAGAAAGATGCATCAGTACCTGTTTGGTCTTCGGTTTGAACTGGAAACAGATCACAAGCCACTCATTTCATTGTTTTCGGAAAGCAAAGGTATCAATACCAATGCATCATCCTGCATCCAGAGATGGGCGCTGACATTATCTGCCTATGATTATGTCATTCGCCATAGACCTGGCACTGAGAATTGTGCCGATGCATTGAGCCGTCTGCCATTGCCCACACCGGAGGTGGCAATGCCACAACTGGCAGACCTACTGTTAGTCATGGATGCTTTTGAAAGTGAAGGAACCCCTGTCACGGCCCAACAAGTTAAGACCTGGATCAACCAGGACCCGATATTATCAGTTGTGAAACGTTGTATCCTTAGTGGTGATTGGTCTGCCATACCCAAGCAAATGTGTGAGGAGACCAAACCTTACATCTGTCGCAAAGACAAACTATCCATTCAATCAGATTGTATACTGTGGCGTAATCGTGTTGTTATGCCTAAGAAAGGCAGAGAGAAATTTGTGCATGATCTACATAGCACGCATCCCGGTATTGTCATGATGAAAGCCATTGCCAGGTCTCATGTATAGTGGCCTGGAATTGACTCTGATCTGGAATTATGTGTGCATCAGTGCAACACTTGTATGCATCTTAGTAAAGCACCAGCGGAATCGCCGCTGAGTCTGTGGTCGTAGCCATCTAAACCATGGTCCAGGATCTACATCACCTTTGCAGGTCCCTTCCTGGGAAAGATGTTCTTAGTTCTGGTGGATGCTTATTCCAAGTGGATAGAGTGTACAATCATGTCATCCAGCACATCCACAGCTACCATTGAGAGCCTTTGTGTCATGTTTGCTACGCATGGTCTGCCTAAAACCATTGTAAGCGACAACGGATCTTGCTTCACCAGTATGGAGTTTCAAGAGTTCATGAGACTCAATGGTATCAAACATGTGAGGTCAGCACCATTCAAACCCACATCTAATGGACAAACAGAGCGTGCGGTCCAAACCACCAAGCAGATTATGAAACGTGTAACTCAAGGTTCATTGCAAAGTCGCTAGTCACGCATATTGCTTAGTTACAGGACAAGACCCCATACACTTACCGGGGTCTCCCCTGCTGAACTATTGATGAAGAGAGGTCTCAAGACCAGGCTCTCTCTTGTCCACCCTGACTTGAATAATCATGTCGAATACAGACATCAAAGTCAGCAAGGGTATCATGATTGCGCTACTGTGTCACGTGACATTTCTATCAATGATCCTGTGTATGTACTGAATTATGGTCAATGTCTCAAATGGATCGTCGGTACTGTAAGGGGGGGGGGTGTGTGTGGTCTTTATGAGGGGATCAGGTTCCCTTCTGACCAACTTGAGCCCATGGTGTCCCTAGCGTTTGGGGTGTATAGGTCTGCTTTGTTTACATTTCCAAAGTCTAACTAATAAAATTTCTTGAACATGTCTCTAAGTAGGGCCTGGTATAGCAGCTCTGTTTCCTTCGGACACCATGCAGGCAGGTGTACCTCGGTAAGGTTTAGTATAACTGAAGCTACTGCATAATGTACCTCCTGATATAACACCTTTTCGGTCGGTACCAATACTAATCCGTTCCCAGGTCCCTTAGTGGTGGTAGGACACCTTTCTATTACTGTGCGTATTGGCGGGGTTGTGGGCAGGGGTTTCTTAATGTGTGCTCTTAGTTTGGTGGCATTAATTGGGAGTGGGGAGTGTGGGAGCGCGCACCCGTGTAGGCTAGAATCCCACCCCATCCCTTCCCCTACATTTTGCATCGCCTGGCGAAGGCAATCGATATGCCTGCGGGACAAATACTCTCTGATCCCCACATGCAAACATGAATTCTTTGTTCGGATTCCCACCATTTGTCCCAACACACTTTTACTCCTCCCCGTGTCCCCGTGATGGTGCGGTACGTATCATTACCGAGTCTTTCCCAGTCCGATTCCTGGTCCCATGCGTCCTTGCTGAGTTTTCTGAGCCACCACCATCTTCCCAGGGGAATGTTCCCTTTGCAAGTCAAACATACACGTTTTCCCTCTGTAACACTGACTCAGGCAGCGATGATCCGTATCGGGGGGCATGGAACTGAGGCCTTCCCATAGGTAAAACCTTCCTGGCTGGAGTAGCGGGTAGAATTAGGTCACAGCCACCCGGCCATCTTCCCTCGTGGGCGTAAACGGCGAGTTCTTCCACGTCTCGGGGGCCACCCCAGGCGGTTACGATCGGTGCTCTTTCTCCTGAACACCCGTAAATGAGGGATTCTTCCACATCTCCTCGTCGCCGCTGCTCATCCCTATCAGGGAGAGCAGGAACAGGACCCTTCTCAAGCTGCTCTCTCTCCTGTAGGGGCACATAAAACAGATTGTCCAGCCCTGAGAAAGTTCTCTGGCTTGACAAAGGTGACCGAGTTCCAATTTGGGCTCATAGTCTTTAATTGACTGGCTGTCTTATTCAATTCCTTGTGGGCTGATGTCTGCTTTTAACTTTTATCTCACAGCCATTTTGCTTGTTATCTTACCGGTGCTTCCTTAATAGCCATACCAGTAGATTTTAACAGCTGCACAGGTAGATTCTTTTCCTTACCCCAGTTAACTAATACATATATACTTATCATTACACAGATAAATCTTACACTATTCTAAAATATCACTAAACATTCTTAAATTCATATTGCTAAACATCCTTAAATTCACATCGCTATATATATACATCTGCCACCTGTCTCCGGGTGGCCAGGTTAATTCCTGCCTTCTCTCTTTCTTCTTCTCCCGCTGAGTGTCCAACGAGGTAGGTAATAGGTCGGTCTGCACCATCTAACCCTAAGTACCCTGACCAGACGTGGGTTTGAGTCCCACACTATCGGGGGAACGTCCCCTCTGGTGCTGCAGCAAACCGTTCCTTTGGGGGTGGCTGCATGGTTCATTTCTTCCCCTGGGGGTTCTGCCTGGCTGAGGGCTATGGGCTGGGGACTCTCACTTGGTGGCTGTTCCATCGCTATCTCTTCTGGGGGTCCCTTGTTGCCCGAGGCTACCGGCTGGGTGTCCCTGCTCGCAGGCTGGTCTCTGACCTTAGGTGCCCTTTTGCGGCTGGTCCCTTTCCCAGGGCTAAACCATTTAAATTGGAGCGTTGGTGACCACGGTGTCTTTGGCCGTGGTGTGCGGGGAGTCCTTCTTAAGGCTCCGGCTGCTGGAGGTGTGTCCAAGTCCCAAATGATTAGAGGGACAGCTCCTCCAGTAACACAGTCCACCGCCCCTCTAGGTGCAGTCTGTGGGTCTGCCACATCCCCTGTGGGATTTCCACAGTCGGGGGCTGTTGGCTGGGGGTCCCTGTCCTTAGTATGGTTTACAGGTTTTGGTTGTCCCTTACGTTTAGCTGCTGCCCCTGGGCTGAAAAGTTTGCACTGATTTATGTGGAACCACTTTGTTCGGCGGGGCAATTTTATGGCATAGACCATGGGCCTTGCCTTGTCGACAATGTGGTATGGTCCCATGTACAGTGCCTCAAAGACCCCTACTCTAGCGTAGTTCCTTACCATAACCTGGTCCCCTATCTCCCACTCGTGGTGCTTGCGGGGTTCTAGAAGCAGTCGGTTGCTCCGATGCTGTTTTCCAATGTTGTTAGCAGCCTGCCAGTGAATCTGTTTAAGGTGTTCAAACAGATTCCTGACAAAGCTGTCCCGGTTCGCTTCCCTAAGCTGACCTTCCATGAGTCCCGGGGCTAACACATGGGTGGGGGATCGCATGGATCTGCCGGTCATGAACTCGTACGGGGAGTACCCCGTGCTCTTTGACTGGCTGGCCCGGATCCCCATGAGGACCAATGGTGGGACCTCTCCCCACCCTTTGGGTGAGTCCCCTGTCTCTTTACGCAGCCCTTCTTTGACAGTGCGGTTTAAACACTCTACAGGCCCGGATAACTGCGGGTTGTGTGCGACATGCCATTTTCCTTTGATGCCGAGTACCTTAAGGGTTTCCTGCATCACCTGCCCGGTATTGTGGTAGTCCACATCGAGAGAACACTTCTCTGACCAGGATCCTAGCTGTTCCCAGGACAGTGGCTGTTCGGCATGGGAAGGCTTCCACCCATTTAACGAATACATCCATTAGTGCTCGGCAGTACTTGTAACCTCCCTGGACAGTGGGTAGGGGCCCGATGTAATCGATTTGGATCGACTGCCAGGGTCCCTCTACCCTCCTGATATGTCTCATAGACACCTTTCTTTTCTGGGCTGCACATGCCAGACAGCTAGCGCAGAACTCGCGGACATCTTCCCTGAGTTCTGGCCACCACCCTGCCTGTTGCCAAGTGGTCTCAGGTCCGGGGTGTCCTGCTCCTGGACCCTCGTGGGCCAGTTGGAGGAATTCTCTCCGGTGTTGTTGCGGCACTACCCATTGCTCCCCCCTGAACAGCATGCCTTCTTTAATGGCAATTGCTGCGGTGCCGTACGGGCCGTCTATCCTTTCCCCTTTAGCTAGTGTGTTCAGGACAGTTTTGAGGATGGGGTCTTGGGTCTGAACCGTTTTTAGGTCCGGGGGCAAAGCTATCCCTGCCTTCCCTGCCATCCCTATCCTGCCCCTGAATGCTGCGATGGGTCCTGGCTTGTACGGATCCCGATGCTTTCCTGTGCGGGCTCCCTGCTTGGCCAACATGCCAGCCTGCTGGTTTCCCTCGCTATGGGGTTCAGTAGTGGAATGAGCCTTCACCTTATGTATGTAGATGTTCCCTTCCTCCCCTACGGCTTTCATGATCTTTTCCAGTAGGGGCTTAATTGCCAGGGGTCTCCCGTCTGCGGATGTGTATCAGCAGGGGGACAAGATAGCCAGGTACTCTGTACACGAATTGCATGTGAACATACTGTCCGAGCAAATTGTGCATGGAGTAGGGAATTCTTCGGGGTGTGTGACTACGTACACCACCGCAGACAGTTCAGTGTGCTGGGCGCTCATAGTACTGGGTCATAAACTCCGCAGCCTGTGAGTCGTTCACCTGCAGATGCCGTGTTTGAACCGTCCACATAGATCTCTCGGCCTGTGGGGTGTAACCCAGCCCGAAAGCCTATGTTAATTTCCCATACCACTTCTACGGAACACCGGTGGGCTGTCCCTGGATAAATCATGTTGGCTGCGAGTCTTGGCTCGCAGAGACCCTTTACCCTTAGGTCCATTTGAGAGAGGAGCAGGGTCCAGCGAGCAGTGCGGGCACTGCTCACTGTCCCGTCCTTGATTCTCCCGTCCAGGAGCATTTGGGTGGGCGTATGGTGGGTAAGGAGTGTGATAGGGGACCGCCCGGTGAAGATCACTGATCTTTTCACAGCCCAGTGAGTGGCTAGGAGGTGCCACTCACAGTTGGAGTATCCCTTCTCCACGTCCGTGAGTATCCTGGAGGAGTAGACCACTGGTCTCAGCCGGCCTTGCCGTTCTTGGAGCAGTAGTGCGCTAAGGCTGTCCCTGTTGTGTCTCTGCACCTTGTTACAAACTCACACGAGGCATGGATATATCAGACACGGTCACTCTGTGACCTTCACTTTATTCCCAGGACTAAAGAGTGCTGATCCTGGGTGGGACCTCCCATTTTATACCTGGAAGCCCAGGTAAGGAGCTCACTCCCTGTGGTCAGGGTGTGCATTACAAGGGTACAGGTACAGTATGCATGAGTTACAGTTACATACTTATAGTCATTGCAAGATGGTGAAATACATGACATGACCTCCCCCCTTAGGTCTTTTAGTTTCAGAGGTTAAGTCTATAGGGGGTCGGCACTCTCTCGTGGAGCACCGCAGTTGTGGCTCTGGTGGCTGAGCCTCAGCACGTGTCTCTGTCACGTGAGGTGATTCCGGCCTGTCCGGGCTGGCCGCAGGGACTGTGCATGCTGAGAGCTATCTTTGTTGCTTGTATGCTGGCAGTGGTGTGGATGCTATCTCATCATGCTCTTCTTCCGGTTCCTTCGTGTCTGCACTGGACCTTGTCTTTACTTGGTCCAAGTGTTTGCGGCATATTTGCCCATTGTTTAGTCTGACCACCATGATCCTGTTTCCTTCTTTGCCAATTACGGTGCCCTCAAGCCATTTGGGTCCCAAAGCATGGTTAAGAACAAATACTGGGTCATCTATTTCTATACACCTTCCCCTTGAGCCTCGATCATGGAGCTTGGTTTGGGCTGGCGCTTGCCCTCAACAATGTCTGCCAGGGCTGGCTGAATAAGGGACAGCCGTGTCTTGAGCATGCGTTTCATGAGGAGTTCCGCTGGCAGGACTCCCGTGAGCGAGTGCGGCCGGGACCTGTAGCCCAGCAGGAGGCGCGATAGGCGGTACTGAAGGGAGGGTCCTTGGATGCGTAGCATGCCCTGCTTTATGATTTGGACCGCCCGTTCCGCCTGGCCATTGGAGGCCGGCTTGAACGGCGCTGTCCGGACGTGCTTGATCCCATTGCCCGACATAAACTCCTGGAATTCATGGCTGGTAAAACACGGGCCATTATCGCTGACCAGGATGTCCGGCAAGCCGTGAGTCGCGAAAACCGTACGCAGACTCTCCACAGTGATGGATGTCATGCACGAGTTCAATATGATGCACTCGATCCACTTTGAGTATGCATCGACTACGATCAGGAACATTTTTCCCATGAATGGGCCCACATATTCCACGTGAATACGTGACCATGGCCTGGTGGGCCAGGGCCACGGGCTGAGTGGGTCCTCCCTGGGGGCATTGCCCAGCTGGGCACACGTTGTGCACCTGCGAACCCAGTGTTGCAGGTCTGAGTCAATCCCTGGCCACCACACGTGTGACCGGGCAATGGCCTTCATTAACACGATGCCAGGGTGCTCGCTGTGGAGTTCCCTGATGAACGCTTCCCTTCCTTTCTCGGGCATGACTACCCGGCTGGCCCATAACAGGCAGTCGGCTTGGACGGAGAATTCATCCATCCGTCTCTGAAACAGCCTGACTTCCTCGGGGCACGCCCTGTATGCGGGCGCCCAGTCCCCAGTCAGGACACATTTATTTATCATGGATAGGAGGGGGTCCCTGTTGGTCCAGAGTTTGATCTGGCGGGCTGTGATGGGGGAGCCCGCAGTGCCAAAAGCCTCAACGACCATGACCATCTCGGTGCTCTGCTCCGACGCTCCCTCAGTGGTGGCCAGTGGGAGCCTGCTGAGCGTGCCAGCGCAATTTTCGGTGCCTGGCTGGTGCCGTATGGTGTAGTCATACACAGCCAGTGTGAGGGCTCATCGCTGTATGCGAGCTGACGCGTTAGCATTGACAGCCTTGCTGTTGGACAACAGGGATGTTAACGGCTTGTGGTCCGTCTCTAGCTCGAACCGTCGACTGAAAAGGCACTGGTGCATCTTTTTCACACCGTACACACACGCGAGTGCCTCCTTCTCGACCATGCCGTATCCACGCTCTGCCTGGGAGAGCGACCTGGAGGCGTAAGCCACTGGTTGGAGTCGGTCGTCATCATTATCCTGCTGCAAAACACACCCAACCCCGTAGGATGACGCATCGCATGTTAAAACCAGTTTTTTACAGGGGTCATACAAAGTCAACAGTTTGTTGGAACACAGCAGGTTCCTCGCCTTATTGAAAGCCCGTTCTTGACAATCCCCCCAAGACCATTCACAACCTTTATGGAGGAGCATGTGTAACGGCTCCAACAATGTGCTTAAGTTCGGCAGGAAGTTCCCAAAATAGTTCAAGAGTCCCAGGAATGATCGCAACTCCGACGTGTTGCCGGGCCTGGGCGCCCGGCGAAACGCCTCAGTTTTTGATTCAGTGGGCCGGATCCAGTCTGCGGCAACCCTCCTGCCCAGGAACTCGACCTCTGGGGCCATAAACACACGCTTGGCCTTTTTCAGCCGCAGGCCTACCCGTTCCAATCGGCGTAGCACCTCCTCCAGGTTGCGGAGGTGTTCCGCAGTGTCTCGACCCGTTATAAGGATGTCGTCTTGGAACACGATCGTTCCAGGGATGGACTTGAGCAAACTTTCCATGTTTCGCTGACAGATAGCCGCTGCCGAACGAATGCCAAACGGGCACCTATTGTAAACAAATAATCCTTTGTGTATCGTGATGGTGGTCAGAAACTTGGATTCTTCAGCCAGTTCCTGAGTCATGTAGGCAGAACTGAGGTCCAGCTTCGTGAACAGCTTACCACCTGCCAGCGTGGCAAAAAGGTCCTCCGCTCTTGGGAGCGGGTATTGGTCTTGCAGCGACACTCGGTTGATAGTGGCTTTGTAGTCGCCACAAATCCTCACCGAGCCATCTGCTTTGAGGACGGGAACAATGGGACTTGCCCATTCGCGGAATTCAATGGGCGAAATTATGCCCTCTCTGAGCAGCCTGTCCAGTTCACTTTAAATTTTTTCACGCATCACGTACGGCACCGCTCTGGCTTTGTGGTGCACTGGTCTGGCGTCCGGAGTCATGTGTATCACTACTTTGGTGCCCTTGACCGTTCCGACACCGGGTTGAAAGAGTGACTCGAATATTTGCAATACCTGCGAGCATGAACTTCGCTCTATGGATGAAATGGCGTGCACATCTCCCCATTTCCAATTCATCTCAGCTAGCCAACTCCTCCCCAAGAGCGCGGGGCCATTTCCCGGAACAATCCAGAGTGGCAGCCGGTTCTGTGATCCATTATGCGTTACCACCAAGTTTGCACTGTCCAGCACTGGGATGATCTCTTTGGTGTACGTACGTAGCTGCGTCTCAATGCGCTCCAGTTTGGGCCTGCTAGCTCTGTATGGCCATAGTCTCTCAAATTGTTGGGCGCTCATGAGTGACTGGCTAGCTCCGGTATCCAGCTCCATGTGCACCGGGATGCCATTCAGTAAGACTTTCATCATCATGGGAGGCGTTTTGGTGTATGAGCTGTGGACGTCAGCCACATGAACTCTCTGAACTTCAGCCTCCATGGTAGTTCCCCAGGCCTCATCCTGCATTTCAGACTCTGCGTCTGGTTCCTCTGTCTCACAGACTAGCCTCACTACTGCCTTTTTGCACATCCTGCCCAGGTGTCCCTTGACATTACAAATCCTACAGGTGTAAAGATGGAACCTGCAGATTTTTGCAGTGTGTCTGCTCCTACATCTCCTCCATGAGCTGAGATTGCTGTTAACAAAAGGACTATTCCCAGGCATTCCTCTCTGATGGCACTTTTGGCTGTTTCTAAGCACTCTGATGGGGGATGTTAATTGAACCATCACAGGATGTATTGTTCCTCGTGATAGCGTGAATTGCCGATCCCCTTTCCATTGTCCTGTTGCCAAGAGCTTATTGCTACCTGGGTGGTGTCAAATTGCCCTTGCCTGCCTGCCTGGTCGGTGTCGAATTGCCCTTGCCTGCCTGTGGGGTTTTGTGTCATTTTTATAACATTGATTCCCTGGTTCAATGCAACTTTAAAACCAGGGCTGTGTGCGTAGATTACTTAGTCTCCTCTTCCCCTTCCAGAAAAGTCTGAGCTATCAACGCCGCCCCTTCTAAAGTCAAATCTTTCGTCTTTATGAGCTTCCTGAAAATGCTGGCATGATTAATGCCCTCGATGAAAAGGTCCCTTAATATCTCCCCCCTGCAGGCATTGGAGAACTTACAGAGACTGGCCAAACGCCGCAGTTCCGCCACAAAGTCCAAGATGTTTTGACCCTCCCGACGCCGGTGAGAGTAGAACCGGTGCCAGGCCATGTGTACGCTACTTGCCGGCTTGAGATGCTCACTGATCAGCTGGCTGAGCTCTTCGAAGGACTTGTCTGCTGACTTTTGGGGTGCGAGCAGGTCTTTCATTAGCGCATACGTTTGTGGACCACAGCTGGTCAGTAGATGCGCCCTCTGCTTGTCAGCTGCTGCCTCTTCCAGCCAGTCCTTTGTGACAAAGCTCTGCTGGAGTCTTCCCACAAAGTCGTCCCAGTCCTCACCCACACAGTAGCGTTCCTCTGTGCTGCTGGTGGCCATCCTCGTGGTTCGGTGATTCCCGATTCTCGTCGCCAGATGTTGTGTCTCTGCACCTTGTTATAAACTCACACGAGACATGAATATATCAGACACGGTCACTCTGTGACCTTCACTTTATTCCCAGGAGTAAAGAGTGTTGATCCTGGGTGGAACCTCCCCTTTTATACCTGGAAGCCCAGGTAAGGAGCTCACTCCCTGTGGTCAGGGTGTGCATTACAAGGGTGCAGGTACAGTATGCATGAGTTACAGTTACATACTTATAGTCATTGCAAGATAGAAACATAGAAACATAGAAAATAGGTGCAGGAATAGGCCATTTGGTCCTTCGAGCCTGCACCGCCATTCAATGAGTTCATGGCTGAACATGCAACTTCAGTACCCCATTCCTGCTTTTTTGCCATACCCCTTGATCCCCCTAGTAGTAAGGACTTCATCTAACTCCTTTTTGAATATATTTAGTGAATTGGCCTCAACAACTTTCTGTGGTAGAGAATTCCACAGGTTCACCACTCTCTGGGTGAAGAAGTTTCTCCTCATCTCGGTCCTAAATGGCTTACCCCTTATCCTAAGACTGTGACCCCTGGTTCTGGGCTTCCCCAACATTGGGAACATTCTTCCTGCATCTAACCTGTCTAAACCCATCAGAATTTTAAATGTTTCTATGAGATCCCCTCTCATTCTTCTCAACTCCAGTGAATACAAGCCCAGTTGATCCAGTCTTTCTTGATATGTCAGTCCTGCCATCCCGGGAATCAGTCTGGTGAACCTTCGCTGCACTCCCTCAATAGCAAGAATGTCCTTCCTCAAGTTAGGAGACCAAAACTGTACACAATACTCCAGGTGTGGCCTCACCAAGGCCCTGTACAACTGAAGTAACACCTCCCTGCCCCTGTACTCAAATCCCCTCGCTATGAAGGCTAACATGCCATTTGTTTTCTTAACCGCCTGCTGTACCTGCATGCCAACCTTCAATGACTGATGTACCATGACACCCAGGTCTCGTTGCACCTCCCCTTTTCCTAATCTGTCACCATTCAGATAATAGTCTGTCTCTCTGTTTTTACCATCAAAGTGGATAACCTCACATTTATCCACATTATACTTCATCTGTCATGCATTTGCCCACTCACCTAACCTATCCAAGTCACTCTGCAGCCTCATAGCATCCTCCTCACAGCTCACACTGCCACCCAACTTAGTGTCGTCCGCAAATTTGGAAATACTACATTTAATTCCCTCGTCTAAATCATTAATGTACATTGGTGAACACTGTAGAGATGGTGAAATACATGACAGTCCCCACTGGCTGCTACCTCCAGGACAAACTCTTTACCCCCATCTATGGCCCCTAGAGCGGTCTGCAGGTCTTTCTTGAGTTGGATAAATGCTGCCTCGCAACCTTTGTCCCATTCCCACTCCACTCCCTTGTGTAGGAGTCGGAGCAGAGGGGCTGCTGTGACTGCATAATCCTCAATGAAATCTCTGCAGTACCCGGTTAGCCCTGGAAAAGATCTTACTCCTGTCACTGTGTTGGGGGCAGGTAACTTCTGCACTGCTTCCCTTCTAGCTTTGTCAATGGCTCTCTCCTCAGCGCGCACAGCCAATCCCTGGAATTTTACTTCCTTCAGGCCGATCTGTGTCTTCTTGCGGCTTACTTTAAATCCTTCTTCTTTCATCAGCTCCAGCAGTTCAGCCAGCAGTGGGCCATGCTCCTCCCCCTCATCGGTGAACAGGAGCAGGTCATCCACATACTGTACAAGCTGCTGGGGTCTGTTGAAACCCGTTAAACAGTTGGCCATACACTGATGGAAAATACTGGGGCTGTTGTGGAAGCCCTGAGGGAGACAGTTCCAAGTGTATTGCTGTCCCTTAAAGGTAAAAGCAAACTTGTACTGATCTTCCCTTTTTAAAGGTATGGACCAGAACCCGTTGGAAATATCCAGCACCGTGAAGGTGGTCGCGGAGGCTGGGATACTTCCAATAAGGTCAGCGACAGCAGCAACGGTGGGTGCACAGGTGGGGATGTTACGGTTGAGTACTCAATAGTCCACCGTGTCTCTCCAGGAGTTGTCCGGTTTCTTAACCGGCCACAATGGAGAGTTCACGTGAGTAGCTATTGGTCTCAGTACCCCCTGTTTAACCAGAGAACCCAAGGCTGTTTCCTTGTTTGCCTCCGCCTCCCTGGGGAAGTTGTACTGTTGCTGTGGTCGGGTCATGGGGTCCCTATCTATGCTAACCTCGACCCCGTTTATTTTCCCACAGTCGTGTTTGTGAGAGGCAAAAGCTGCAAGGTGTTTGCTCACATAATCTTGATATTCTACAGAGGTGTTACTGACCGGTGATTCAAGGTCGTAACCCTCCTTTGGTTTCATGGTGCACACTGTCCCTTTTCCCTGTTTTCCTGGGATAACCATCACCTCACTCTCCTGTCCCATACAGACTGACCCCCAAAGACAGTGGTTTCTTAAATCCACTAGGATCCCGTGGCCTAGGATGAAGTCAGCCCCCAGGATCCCTCTCCCTTCCTGCTCTCACTTCATCAGGACACAGGTCCACTTAGTGTGAAGCATACCTAAATGAAAGGAGAGCGGAACAGAGAATGAGCCAGTCTGTTCAGTGCCTGTGAAACCCACCAAGCTGTAGGGGACCCCGTTAGACAGAGGTGAGGTGGTGGGGTTAGCTGCATAGACAAGGGTGCTTGAGGCACTGATGTCCAGCCGGTAAGTCCCTTTCACCTTTTCCACTTCCATCTATATGGTCGGTCTCCCCCACGCATCATACTCGAGGGCACACAGGTGGACAGGCTGCGCCTGTCCTAGTCACGGTTTTGGTTGGGAGGGGGCAGATGGAATTTCGGTACCAATGGCGGTGGCTACCTTCCCAGAGCCATCGAACATGACTTGAAACGCAGTTAAAAAGTTATCAAACGAGTGGAGAGGGACTGGCTTATCTGTCTCGGTCTTTTGGGCTGGGGCTGGAGAATTCTTTCCTGTGCTATTCTTTCAAGGATTTTTACAATCACTTCTCCAGTGCCCACTCTTTCCGCACCCGAAGCAGGTACGTTCTGTATCGGAGGGGTTACCCCCGTCGTGGCACCATTCCCTCTTGTCTTGGTTAGGTCGGATTTCGTGAACCCTTCCTTTTTGTGGGTGCTCTTCTGTCCCTCTGCTGTTTCTGTAAGCTGGGGTCAGCTGCTCAAGCACTCCCTGTTCTATGGCTTGGGGATCTCTGGGGTCGAACCAGGCCTCAGTCTTGGTTCTTATTCTGGGTAAACTCTTAGCTACTAGGCTTTGGAGCCAGTGTGCTAATTCGTCTGGGTTTAAGTGATCCATGTCTATGTCCCCACTACAGGCGCTTTTGTACACAGGCCACAGTCGGTCTGCGAAAGCCTGTGGGGTTTCTCCTGTGAGCTGCACCGTTTTCTCTACTCTAGAGAAGGGACTCCCGTCATTGCAGCCCATAGCTTCTAAAATGTCTTTCTGGATGGCAGCAAATGTTTTCTGTCCTCTTTTGTTCTCAGTAAAGAGGGACTGGTACAGTTTGCTGTCTAGCGATAGGAGAAGCAGCTTTGCCATTTATGCATCATCGCACCCATTAATATCCCCTGCCTGTTCCATTTCCACAAAGTGAATCGAGGAATCTCCCTTTGGAGTTAGCTTTCCCAGGTGGCTTATCATAGCCCTAAGCTGGTGGGGAGAGTGGGGGACCATAAACTGACTTTTTCTGGGGCCCTGGACCCCCGTTAAGGGTGGGTGGGCCAAACTTCTGTTGCCGGACTGGGCACGTTGGCCCTGGTTCTGGCTCTCCCTGTTCTGGCTCGCCTCCCTCTCTTCCCTGTGGCCAAGCCGAGCTGAAACTCGGTGCCACAGGTGGTGGTGGTTCACTATCCCTGTCCGCTCCACAACTGGTTTGCCCCTCCTGCTGCTGCACCGGTGTAGTCACCAGTGCCACAGGTGGTGGCCAGGTAGTTTCCTCCTTCTCTTCCAGGTTTACCTGGGGCGTACCCGGGCTTATTAGGCATTCCATACCTTTGCCTTGGATAGAGCAAGGTTTAAACTTTTAATTTGTTGCTGGCAGGGACCGTGGTCTCCCGATTCAAACCCATTAGTGCTAGCTACTTTATAGGCTGCTTGCACATCTTTTAATCTTTCCTGGAGCTCTTTTACTTATAGGGTGAGGTAAGTGCTTTTCTCCCTCAGTGTCTCTTCATTACTTTTGGCCTCACTAACCTGACATTGAAAATAGTCCTGACTGTTTTTAAACCTTTCCATTATTTGGGTCCTTTCATGTTTTAGCTTACGGAGTTCTCCTGATAATCTTTCTTCTGACATAACCCTTTCCTGATAGTTCTCTGCGCATTCCCATAGCTCTGACTGCAATGTTTCATTCATTTTGTCTAGGAGTTGGACCTGTCACTGTAGGTAGACAAACCAAATTGCTTTCTCGACTGCTTGTTTGTGATCTTTGCTTGCTGTCCACTGGGCTGCAGCGTCAGCTGGATGCTCAGCACGCAATAGACTAAGCACCCATTCTTTAGTTACATTGACCTTCTTATACACATAGGAGGAAATCCTCTCTTCCATTTTGGTTCTTTGCCCCAACCAGTACTCTCCACATCACACCCCTTGTACCAGAGTCGTGCCACAGTCGCCATTTTGTAAGGGGGGGCGTGTGTGGTCTCTATGAGGGGGTCAGGTTCCCTTCTGAGCAACTTGAGCGGTTCAAATTGCTCCCACTCCCTTGGGTTCTGTACTCTGGATTTATTTGGGAGGTGTGATAAAAGTGCAAAGGACACTGGTTTGATGCAAAGAACTTGGTTTTATTACAGTCAAGGTAATACAGACTTATTACTCTAGTAAGAAAATACAAACTTACAATCACTCTAATGAAGGACAATACAAGGAAAGGTACAAGGTCAAACTTATAATCACTTTAATGAAGTACCGTACACTACACATTCAAAGGGGGTTGCAGTAAAATTATACCTCCCACCTCCCAATACCTAATTCTAGCTAGGTTAGACTCCAGGACAGGCAGGGACTTATGCTTACCAATCCTTTTGATTGTTAATGGTAGATCGCGGTTGTGTTTTCCCTTGATACCACGTTGACTGTGGTTGGTCTGCGATGGTGATGTTCTTCCTTTCTTCAGGACTTCAGGACTTTGAGGCTGGGGAAGTTAGTTTACAACTGTTGCGTTGGTTTCTCTCCTTGCCTTGATGATGTAGTAACAGCCTTGTAGCTACCTAGCAACCACCTACCTCACCTCTATTGAAAACAGTGGCCAGTTATACGATTTCAGTGGTTCTAATCTTAGCGCCAAATCTCTTCAAAATCCTTTATAGAATTTTGACGGGCTTGGTTCTTCTTTGTAATATTTTGTCGGGCTCATTAAAAGTTGATATGTCTTGGGTGGGTTGATGTTCGAAAACTGTTTCCTGATGGAAATATTAGTTTGGTAATTGCAATGTCCGTTTGTGTTTAGTCTTTCGCTTATAGGCTGGATTGGGCTCTTTGTGATGTATATGCTGAAATGGTTGTCCAGACCCATGTTGATGAGTAGCTATTTTGTAATGTTAATGTTCCTTGTGGCGAAAGATTCTTGACTACTCAATTCTCCAGAAAAGTTACTTCAGTTCCAAAACCTAGGCAGACCCATTAATCAGGGTGCCTCCTGTGGGTTCTTTAGGTCCGCCACAGCCTTGAATTTGTCTTGTAAAAATTCATAATTCTATTAAAGTTCGTAGTTTCTTCCATAAGCACTTTAGCATTCCAACCTTTTCGGTAGATAATCCCAAATTAAATTTCCTTTCGAATGAGCCCAAACACAGGAGGGGTTTCTTATGAATTTTGCATTCCTTCTGTGCTGTTACAGCCAAGGAGGGTAACAAAGTGTTTATCGTTAAGCACAAGAATGGACAGACATGCAGGAAACATGTCGATCAGATAGCTGCGGCACACGGATGAACGGAAGAAGACACAATCAGTGGCCAACCAACCCTCAGTCATCAGAGGACTCCGCTGTCATCAATGAATTTGGACTTTCAATCACTGACATGGTCAATTAATCTGGACTTTCAATCCCTGACATGGTCATTGCCATTCCCATCAGATCGGTTACCCAGCCGCCAGTCATAACAGACTCAGAACGCTCGCCTAAGGCTGGAGTTGAACTGAGATATTCAACTTGGGAGCAGAAAGCCCCGGACCATCTCAATTTGTAAAAAGATCGTTACTAATATCTTAAAGGGGGATACTGTCATGTATGTATGCTTGGTTTACTAGCCACCAGGTGGCACCACTGTTGGAGGTTATTGGGCTGTGTGCACGTGTGTGTGGCCTAGGTATAAAAGGACAGCCATCTTGTAATGTAATCACTTTGGGCCCTAATAAAGTAGAGCCAGGCTTGTACCTGTTCAGAGTTTACAGTATTCAGTCTATTGAGTAATTGCATACACAACACCAAGCTCTGCTTAGCAGGATGCAGATGCTATCCCCCGGGGGCTATCGATGAAGAGGATACTTCTTGAGCAGCAGCAGAGAATGTGTAATGTGCTGACAGACATTACAAGTGCACTGTCTATGATTGCAAAGAGATTGGAGGAGTCTCTCTCAAGCATGAGTGGCATGATGTCACAGGATATTCCGATGGAGTCTTCTTCCAGGGATAGACTGACCAACTGCATGGAACATCAAATACAGCAATCACATGAGTGCATGCAGGCTTCAACAATGGCTCGTACACTCTAAATGCCACCTTAAATCGGATTAAGGATACCCTGGCCTTGGCAGTTCCATGCCCACTGATCTACAGCAAAGTTTTCTCCAGCACACTGCAAGCAGTAAAGTGCGACAGGGCCATGAGAGGGATGATGGAGAGAGGGGCACTGGAAATGGAGACTCGACTCAAAGTGCTTTCGCATCTCACCCATTGCCCTCCCTCCCCCCCTCCCAGTCAGTACCCACAAGCTGCCTCGTGTCCTGATGGCCGAGTTTGCCCCTCCAAAACCAAGAGGACATCGGCCAAAAGCAACTCAACAGTGAGAGCAGGGATCTGACAGCCTTCCTCTACCTTTGCTGAAGCCACAGAGGTTGCACCTCCCTAGAAGTGCCAGAAAAAGGAAGAGTAAAGATTTGTAGCTGCACTAGGGTAGGCACATGGGTGTGTTACACATTGTTAGATTGTTAAATTTCTGTTGTGTATGTGAAGCACATAAATGTTATACTTTTGCACCACTTTCCTGGATAGCCCTTTCTTGATTGCTGGCTGAAAGGTGGTCATTTTAGTTGTTTCATGATGATTGGGAAGACATGAATTGATGGCGACCAATAGGCGCTGCGAAAGGGATGCTTGGTTGTTTGCAGGACTGCTTTGTGTTAGTGCCATTGGGGGGGGTGTGGGCAGGTGGTAAAAAGTGGTTTTTGCATGTGGTTCTTAGATGGATGGACTGCTGGAATCTAAGTGAACCTCACAATAATCAGGCCATCCCGGCCAGTAATGTGCTCCGCATTGCCCGTATCACCATCCTCCTCCTCCTCGGAATTCTCCAAAGAGACTCTGCGCTCTGCACCTTGTTCCTCCTGCAGGTCCAAACCTCGCAGCTGCACAACGCAGCAAACCAGGACCATTCTGGAGTCCTTGGCCAGTGCATACTGAATGGTGCCTCCAGATCTGTCCAAGCACCTGAAGCGCAGCTTCAGCATGCCGATGGCTTGTTTAATGACACATCTGGTGGTGATATGGCATTCATTGTAGTGCTCTTGGGCCTCATTTCTTGTGTTTCTAAGAAGTGTCATCAGCCACATTTTAAGTGGGCATCCCTTGTCTCTGAGCAGGCAGCCATTAACTCTGCTTTGAGGTGCAAAGACGTCCGGAAGGTTGGACTGCCGCAGGAGAAAAGCATCATGGCAGCTGCACGGGAATCGTGGGCACACTTCCATATTTTTGTGATTGCAAACAAGCTGCACATTGATGGAGTGGAAGCCCGAGAAGTTGAAGAATACTCCTGGGTAATCTATGAGTGCCTCAACTGCAGTGGATGACGCCTTGCACCTGTGGGAAGCTAACCAGAGCCGTAAACCCAATCACCCACTCATTCCGACTGGCATCTTTACAGGCAAAGTTGAATTAATTGGCAGCCCTGGTAAACAAGCCATTGCCCTGGTAAACAAGTCGAATGCATTTGTGTGTTATCAACTGCGACATCCTGCAAATGTCTCCGACAGATGCAAAACATGGCCACAGTTGGCAGCAGATCCTGTTCCAGCAGGCTGCAACTGTCTGCCTCCACCTGATGCGACATCCTGAACATCCTGAAACACTAATGTTCAGACATGTTGAGGAAGCTTATCTTCTGCCCGTAGACCCTGTGTGCTGGGTATGGCCTCCTGCAAGCTGCACCTCTCCGCTGTTCCCTTCTCTCCTGTGGAGCCATAGGCCTGTGAGGAGCAGGCTGTTTCTGCTGCTGCTGGTGCTGCTCTTGTTGCTGTGCATTTTTGATGGTGCTCTTGCTGGTTATCGTGGTCCTCATCAGAAGTTCAATCTAAGGCAGCGTAAGCGGCACTCAAGCTGAGCTAATAGGGCAGAGCTCCAAAGTACAGATCAGATCTCAAAATCTCCAAAGTGTAAATGATACCTCCAACGTGTGCAAGAAATCTCCCATGGGTAGAAAGTATCTTCTCAGGAAAAGTACTGTGAACAATCCCTCTCCCACAAGCAGGTAACAAAGCAGCTGTGACGACTGAATACTTATTGGCATGGTTCACAGTGTCAACTGTGGCTCAGCGGGTAGCGCACTCGCCTCTGAGCCAGAAGGTTGTGGGTTTAAGTCCCACTCCAGGGGCTTCAATCCCACTCCAGGGATAAATCTAGCCTGACACTCTAGTGCAATGCTGAGGACATGCTGCACTGTTGTGGGGGCCGTCTTTTGGATGAGACGTTAAACCGAGGTCTCTTCTGCTCTTTCAGCAGGACATAAAGGATCCCATGACACTATTTCAAAGAAGAGCAGGGGAGTTATCCCCAGTGAACTGGCCAATATTTACCCTTCAATCAACATAACAAAAACAGATCATCTGGTCATTATCACATTGCTGTTTGTGGGAGCTTGCGTGTGTGCAAATTGGCTGCCCCTTTCCCAAATTACAACAGTGACTACACTTCAAAAGTACTTCATTGACTGTAAAGCACTTTGAGATGTCCAGAGGTCGTAAAAGGTGCTATATAAATCCAAGGGCTAGAATTTCAAAAAAATCCATCAACTCTGGATAGCCACCCGAAATACCGCTAAGATTTAAAAATTACCGCATGCAAAAAGTTCCATTAAAAAAAAGAAAAAATTCTGCCCGGTGGAAAAAAATGGACCTTACACCCCGATTCTTAGTAGAAAACTGAATCTTGGGCCAATTGGGCCTGATGAAAGACCTGCTCGCACCCGAGAAGCCGGCTGACAAGACCTTCGAGGAGCTCAGCAAACTGATCGGTGAGCACCTCAAACCGGCAAGTATATACACATGGCCCGACACCAATTCTATATACACCGACGTCGGGAAGGGGAGAGCATACCAGACTTCGTTGCGGACCTTCAGCGCTTGGCCGGCCTCTGTAAGTTCACAGGCGCCTGCAGGGGGGAGATGATTTCTTCATTGAGGGCATTGGCTCAAACCTTCATGGCGGGGGAGGAGGAAACCAAGATCATATACGTGCACAACTCTGCTCCCAACGTGGCGATGGAGCAGGGAGTTAACATGGTAAATGCGACTCAGAACTTCGCAGGCATGCAAGGGCAATTCGACACCAACCAGGCAATAACAGACTCTAGGGTGGGCCCGCAACAGAGACAATGGCAGGTTGAACGGACATTTACACCATCACAAGGGACAATACGTCCCGGGATGGGATCATTAACACCCACAAACAGGGTGCTCAAGAGTAATCAAAGAGGCAATCAGAGAGGAATGCCTGGTAACAGCTCTTTTGTTCACAACAATCTTAGCTCATGCTGGAGCTGTGGGGGCAAACATGCTGCAAAGACCTGCCGGTTTCAACAATTCATCTGCAGGAATTGTAACTTGAGTGGACATTTAGCCAAGATGTGCAGGAAGCCCACAGCGAGGCTGGTTTACAAAATGGATGAACCACAAGAGGGGTCTTCAAGGCAGGGGTATGCCTGGGACACAGCAATGGACGCTGAAGTTCAGTGGGTCCAGGTGGCAAATATCCACAGCTCATACACAAAAACGCTACCTATGATGATGAGAATACTGTTAAACGGCATCCTGGTACGCATGGAGCTGGACACAGGAGCCAGCCAGTCACTTATGAGTGTCCAACAATTTGAGAAACTATGGCCACTCAGAGCTAGCAGACCCAAACTAGAACGCATTAACATGCAATTACGGACGTACACCAAAGAGATCATCCCAGTGCTAGGCAGTGCAATGTTGGTGTTCACACATTATGGATCTCAGAACCGGCTGCCACTCTGGATTGTCCCGGGAAATGGTCCCACGCTTTTGGGGAGGAGCTGGCTAGCTGAGATGAACTGGAAATGGGGGGATGTGCACACCATTTCATCTGTGGAGCGAAGTTCATGCTCACAGGTCCTACTAAAGTTCGAGTCATTATTTCAACCTGGCGTCGGGACTTTCAAAGGTACCAAAGTAAGGATACGCATCACCCCGGACGCCACACCAGTGCACCATAAAGCCAGAGCTGTGCCGTATGTGATGTGGGAGAAAATTGAAAGTGAGTTGGACAGGTTGCTAAGAGAGGGCATAATTTTGCCTGTTGAATTCAGCAACTGGGCAAGCCCCATCGTCGCTGTTCTAAAAATGGATGGCTCGGTCAGGATCTGTGGCGACTACAAGGCCACCATCAACCGAGTGTCCCTTCAGGACCAATACCCACTTCCGAGAGCAGAGGATCTTTTTACCACGCTGGCAGGCGGCAAGCTGTTCACCAAGTTGGACCTCACTTCGGCCTACGTGACCCAGGAACTGGCCGAAGAATCCAAGCTACTGACCACCATCACCACACACAAGGGGCTGTTTGTCTACAACAGGTGTCCGTTTGGCATTCGTTCAGCAGCTGCTAGTTTTCAAAGGAACATGGAAAGCTTGCTCAAATCCATCCCCGGAACAATCGTGTTTCAGGACGACATCCTTATCACGGGTCGAGACACCGAGGAACACCTCCACTACCTGGAGGAGGTGCTACGCCGACTAAAGAAGTCCAAGTGTGTGTTTTTAGCCCCAGAGGTCGAGCTTTTGGGCAGGAGGGTTGCCGCAGACAGGATCCAGCCCACCGAATCCAAAACGGAGGCACGCGCCCTGGCCCGGCAACACATCAGAGTTGCGTTCATTTCTGGGACTATTGAACTATTTCGGGAACTTTCTACCGAACTTAAGTACATTGCTGGAGCCACTACACGTGCTCCTGCATAAGGGTTGCGATTGGTTTTGGGGGGACTGTCAGGAACGGGCTTTCAATCGGGCGTGGAACTTGCTTTGTTCTAATAAGTTATTGACCCTGTACGACCCCTGTAAGAAATTGGTTTTGACATGCGATGCATTATCCTATGGGGTTGGGTGCGTGTTGCAACAGAGTAATGATGAGGGCCAACTCCAACCTGTGGCTTATGCCTCTAGATCGATCTCCCAAGCAGAAAGGGAGTATGGGATGGTTGAAAAGGAAGCACTCGCATGTGTCTACGGGGTGAAAAAGATGCACCAGTACCTTTTTGGCAGAAGGTTCGAGTTAGAAACGGACCACAAGCCATTAACATCCCTGTTGTCCGACAGCAAAGCTGTCAATGCCAATGCGTCAGCTCGCATACAGCTGGCTGCATATGACTACACCATACGGCACCGGCCAGGCACCGAAAATTGCGCTAACGCGCTCAGCAGACTTCCACTGGCCACCACTGAGGGGGCAGCGGAGCAAAGCCCGAAGATGGTCATGGCTGTCATTGTCTTTGAAAGCGCAGGCTCCCCATCACAGCCCACCAGATCAAAACCTGGACAAACAGATATCCCCTCCTATCTCTGATTAAGAAATGTGTCATGGCTGGGGATTGGGCGCCCGCACATGGAGCATGTCCTGAAGAGGTCAGACCGTTTCACAGATGGATGGATGAACTCTCCATCCAGTAGCCGGGTAGTCATGCCCCAGAGGGGTAGGGAAGCATTCATTAGGGAACTCCACAGAGAGCACCCAGGCATCGTGCTTATGAAGGCCATTGCCCGGTCACATGTATGTTGGCCGGAAATTGAAGCAGACCTGGAACACTGTGTTCGCAGGTGCACGATGTGTGCCCAGCTGGGCAATGCCCCCAGGGAGGCCCCAATCAGCCCGTGGCCCTGGTCCATCAAGCCATGGTCACGTATTCACGTAGACTACATGGATCCGGTTCATGGTTCCTCATTGTTGTTGATGCATACTCAAAATGGATCGAGTGCATCATGTTGAATTCGTGCACGACATGGAGAATCTGCGTGCGGTCTTTGCGACCCATGGCTTGCCAGACATCCTGGTTAGCGACAACGGCCCGTGTTTCACTAGCTATGAATTCCGGTATTTCAGGTCGGGTAATGGCATCAAACATGTCAGGACAGCGCCGTTCAAGCCGGCTTCCAATGGCCAGGCGGAACGTGCGGTCCAAATCATAAAGCAAGGCATGCTCCGGATTCAAGGACCCTCCCTTCAATACTGTCTATCGTGCCTCCTGCTGGCCTATAGGTCCCGACCGCACTCACTCACGGGAGTCCCGCTAGCGGAACTACTCATGAAATGTACACTAAAAACTCGGCTGTCCCTCATTCATCCAGTCTTGTCAGACATTGTTCAGGGCAAGCGCCAGTCCCAAAATGAGTGCCACGATCGTAACTCAAAGGGGAGATGGATAGAAATCGATGACCCTGTATTTGTTCTTAATCACGCTGTGGGGCCCAAGTGGCTCGAGGGTACTGTAATTGGTAAAGAGGGGAATAGGGTCATAGTGGTCAGACTCAACAATGGACAGATATGCCGCAAGCACCTGGACCAAGTTAAAAAAAGGTTCAGCAGGGACACTGAGGAACCTGAGGAAAATCATGAGATGCTGCCCACACCACTGCCAGTGAACAAGCAACAAGAACCGTCAGCAGCATGCACAGTCCCTGCGGTCAGTGTGGACAGGCCGGAATCACCACAGGTGACAAAGACGCACGCCAAGGCTCAACAACCAGAGCCCCAACTGCGGCGCTCCATGAGAGAGCGTCGACCGCCTGAAAGACTCAATCTTTGACCCAAAGACATTTGGGGGAGGTGATGTCATGTTTGTAACCTTCATATAACTGTAACCTTTATGCAACAACACTGTACACTGTATACACCTGAGAAATGCACACCTTGACCACAGGGGGTGAACTTGTGGGAGACATTCCTCACCTGGTCATCCAGGTATATAAAGGGAGGTCCCACATAGGGTCATCACTTCTTGGTCCTGTGACTAAAGGTACAAGTCACAGAGTGACCTTGTCTCCAGTATGTGCCTCGTGTTGATTTGCTGTAGTGCATAAGGACATAACACTTCCAATGCACTCCTGACTGGCCTTCCACATTCTACCTTATGTAAACTTGAGGTCATCCAAAACTTAGTGGCTCGTGTCCTAACTTGCACCATGTCCCTTTCACCCATCACCCCTGTGCTCGCTGACCTACATTGGCTTCCGGTCAAGCAATGCCTTGATTTAAAAATTCTCATCTTTGTTTTCAAATTCCTCCATGGCCTCGCCCATCCCTATCTCTTTAATCTCCTCCAGCCTCACAATGCCCGCCACCACCCCACCACAGCCACCGCCGCCCCCCCCCCCCCCACCCCCCGAGATCTTCGCTCCTCTAATTCTGCCTTCTTGAGCATCCCTGATTTTAAACGCTCTACCATTGGTGGCTGTGCCTTCAGCTAGTTAAGTCCTAAGCTCTGGAATTCCTTCCCTAAACCTCTCTGCATCTCTACTTGAAGATGCTCCTTAAAACCTACATCTTTGACTGAGCTTTTGATCATCTGCCTTAATGTTTCTTATGTGGCTTTTTGTCTTACAATGCTCCTGTTAAGCACGTTGGGACATCTTACTATAGAGGCACTATAGAATTATAGAATGGTTACAGCACAGAAGGAGACAATTCGGCCCATTGAGCCTGTGCCAGCTGTCTGTAAGAGTGCTTCAGCTAGTCCTACTCCCCTGCCCTTTTCCTGTAGCCCTGAAAAGATATTTCCTTCATGTATTTAACCAATTCCCTTTTGAAAGCTACAATTGAATCTGCACCCACCAAGGTTTAAACAAAGAAAGAAAAATTACCTATTTCACCACTAAAATTATTACATTTAACCATTGAATTGTCTTTTTTTTAATGCCTTCATTAGTGTTTTTACTTGACGGCCTTACCCTCGCCCAAATATCAGGGATCAGACTTGCTGGGCTGGATTTTAATGAGCAGGAGCGAGTGGGTTTGGGAGCACCCACCAGCATCCTCTCAGGCAGTGAATTCCAGATTCTAACCACTCGCTGCATAAAAAAGTTTTTTCTCGTGTTACCTTTGGTTCTTCTGCCAATCACCTTAAATCTGTGTCCTCTGGTTCTTGATCCTTCGGCCAATGGGAACAGTTTCTCTCTATTTCCTCTGTCTAGACCCCTCTTGATTTGAACAACTCTATCAAATCTCCTCTCAATCATCTCTGTTCCAAAGGGATCAACCCCAGCTTCTCCAGTCTATCCACATAACTGAAGTCCCTCATCTCTGGAATCATAAATCTTTTCTGCACCTTCACATCCTTCCTAAAGTGTGGTGCCCAGAATTGGACACAATACTCCAGTTGAGGCCGAATTGTGTTTTATAAAGATTCATGTGTATGGCTTAGTTTTGTTTTATGCATCAAGCTGTAAATCATTTTTTTACTTGCTTTTTGGTGGTGACTGCTTGCTTGGCTACAACCGTGACAGGAAAATGTGAGCAGTGCAGGCCCGGTGCCTGCTCCATTCAGCGCAAACCAAATTGGCAAAGGGGTCCAAAAACAGGTTCAAGGAGTCTACCACCTGTTAGGGCGGCTGACAGCAATGCCTAAAAAATTGACAAACCCAATATGGGGAATTTGGTACTTTTTATCTGTTTTCCACCCAGATATTGGGCACAACGATGACAAATTTCTACACCAATTTTTTTTTGCAATTAGAAATGGTGTCAGTTCAATAGATTTTTTAAATTGTTTTAATCAACACTGTTTGTGGACACAGATGTGGCACAAAGATTGGATTTTACATCTTATTTTATGGCACTGTACTTTACAGATTACTTTTCTTAAAATGTAATTTTATTTCTATGGCTATTCAATCTTTCAGTTCAATTAGAAAGAATGAAGAGATGAATTAAAAGCCTTGGGAATTATCTCTTTCAGTATGGGAGACCTGTCCAAAGATACCAATCAGAAGCATGTACAGAGATAACAGACATTTCTATATAGGTTTTAATGGGCATCTTACATTCCTTTTAGAGTTTCATGCAGTACTGGAATAGGGGACAGCTGTTCGAAGAGTGCATGACCTTAACATAGATTAACAGCTGCTCAGCAACCAATCAGATCACATTTTTTTAAATTAATCCATCGCGAGTATTAATCCTAAATCAATATTTAGGATATAGTTTCTTTCAACCCAGCCAACTTTCATAAATCAAATAAGGTGTGGCTCTGTTAATCAGTTTTAAAATTATTGCATGAATCACAACTGATTTCCTGTGTTGTTTGTGTCTTTGTTTAAACTGTTATGACTTAATAACAAAGAATCAAGCTTTACAAAGAAAATATGGCTGGAGCAACACTTTATTTAAATATGTTTCATTTTCAGTTGTACAAAATGGCGTAATTTTCAAAAATGCAAGCAGCTGTAAAATGCCGAACGTGTTTTTTTTTGAATGTGAGAAAGGTAAATTCAATTTGTTAATTTGCATTTTTAATTGGATTTTAATTCTTCTTTGCAAAAGTAAACAATTCTGTTCATCTTTATAAGTTATTAATTTGCATGTACATGCTGAAAGACTGTAGTAAACACAGAAGTCATTTATGATACAATCTATTCTCTTACAATCAGTCTGGTACATAAATATTGTAAAACCTGTAATTAAACAACTAGGAATATTTGTGCTATGACCTTATCCCTGACATTGTTTATTAATGCTTCGGCCTATTTGCAATCACTTTTTATTGTAGTTCAACAGCTGATCAATAATAATGAATTACACCAAGAGGTTCAAAATATCTGAATGCGATATTCTAAAAATGGGTGGACCAGGAAAATCATGTAGGAAATGATCACAAAATGACAAAAAAGATGCTTTGCAGGTTTTCACAACATTCTCCCAGATTTATGTGCTTTTTTAAAATATGATTTTTAAGTGTCATAGCAAAAACCTTCATATATTAATAATTGTGTTGCAAACAAAGTATTTATCAGTTGTTTACTGCTGTGAGTGCAAATATTAAATAGTAAAACTGGTTAGTTATATTGTTTCATCACATATGGCATAACTTTGCAAGGCTCCATGCCACTGATGGGGCCTTGTGCATAGCTGTTGAAAATCGCACAGCGATCTTCTGATAAGCCATCCATTACACGTGAGATCAAGCTGGTGGTGTGGGGCCACAGAAAGGTTTGCCCAGTGTGTTCTCTCTCTCAAGATAAAAATGTTATGGTACAATGTGACGTCCGACATCCAGAAACATCGGGTTCTGGGAATTTCCGGATTTCGGAACGTCTTTGCCTGGACCGAGGGAGGTAGGTAAGTTGGGGGGGGGGGCAGTCGGGCCGCCGGAGGTCGGGGGGAGGGGGGGATGGGTCGGTCGGGCCGCCGGAGGTCGGAGGGACAGAGGTCGGACCGAGTCCGGGGGGGAGGGCGGTGTTGGTTGGGCTGAGGCCGGGAGGGAGGTCAGTTTTGCCAAGGCCGGGGGGGGGGGGTCGGTCGGGATGCCAGAGGTCGTGGAGGGGTCGGTCGGGCCGCCAGAGGTCGGGTGGGAGGTCGGTTGGGTCACCGGAGGTCGGGGGGGGACAGTCAGAAAACCGGAGGTTGGAGGGTCAGTTGGGCCGAGGCCGGGGGGTGGGAGGTCAGTCGGGCCGCAGGAGGTCGGGGGTGGCCGGAGATCGGGGGACGGCTGGAGGTCGGGCCGAGGCAGGGGGAGGTCGGGCGGCTGGAGGTCAGTGGAGGTCGGGCCGGAGGCCGGGGTAGGTCGGGCGGCCGGAAGTCGGGCGGGAGGAGGTCGGGCAGCCAGAAGCCGGGGGAGGTCGGGCCGAGGCCGGGGAGGTCGGGCAGCCGAGGCAGGGGGAGTCCAGATTTCAGAACATTTTCCTGTTTCCGGACAACCCCGCCACAGATTGGCCCAGTGTCTGAATTCTGGAACATTCCAGATTCTGAAACTCCGGATTTTGGACATCGCACCTATATTCAGTTGAGCAGTAGAGAACGAGAATTTTAAATGAGAGGTGAGAGGAGTGGAATAACGTGAGATGCTCAAAGGAGGAGAAAGTGCTAGAGGAATAGGGGGACAGACCAAGGTGTGTTATGGTGATGAGAGCCACACTGCGACCACGACGGTCTGGACGGGGCAAGTGATGGAAGGTATAGCCAGACTGGGAGGCTTCATTTAGGGGTGTCATCACCCCTCAGTCAAGTTTCCATCGGAGCCATGATGCCGATACAATCATCCATGATAAACTCATTAATGGCAAGAGCTTGTTCACGTGAACGGACATTCTGGAGGGAGATTAGGAGCGGGTCAGTTATGGCTGGTCCATTGCCAGCATCCACAGGGTCAGTACATTATCCTAAATTTCCTGATTGATTATGAGTATAAATTGGACTCAATTATTGGCAAAGGGGGAAGAGATCCATCGAATTGGTTCTCCATCCACACAGCGGCAAATCCAGTTTTGTGGTTGGGTTTCACACCAGTGCAAGAAATGCCCATGTTTGTAATATCAATATAAGGCCAAAATGAATAGTGACCTTCCTACAATTATCCATTGGTTCTACAAGGATATTGGGGATTAATTTATCTGATAATGTAGCCATTTCTGAATGTATGCTTTTTCCCCCTTTCTCCACTTAGCTTTCAACATATCGCTGTGCCAACTGTTGGGGCACTGACAACTTTTGGCATCATCAACAATAGCAGCACAATGAGTTTTTCCTCTGCACTTATGTTTTTTTCTGGGCAAAAGAAGAGAAAGACTGATGCAGGGTTGCTCGGCAGGTCACGATGGCACCTATGCCTGATTCATTCAGTCCAACATGTACAGACATAGGTATAAATACAACCAATGGTCAGAGGAGCAATGGATGTCGAGGATTAGATTTATAAAAGCCACAACAGAGTTGTGCTGCATGCTCCAAGGTAATCTGTAGCCAAATTCTTCCATGTCAGTGGCCATCAAGGTCATAAAAGCCCTTAACTGATAAGCATCTGGATAATTTCAGGCTGCCATTGAGGACATAAGCCAATCCGTTATCTTTAGATGTATAAAGCAAATGATTGGTGTCTTGTTTAGTTGAACATGCATCTCTTAACCCATGGCCAACCAGCCGCAGCTTGAGGATGTGATGTATGGAGAGAGTCAGACTGAACACTGTGAGCTCAAAGTAAAGTGTGACCTTAGACTTTTATTGCAGGTCTCCAGAGTGCCCCTCCAACCTGTGAGGCCTCCTTAAATACCTGTACTCCCAAAGAATTATGGGATCCCTTGGGACTCCAGGGGATGAGCCCTCTGGTGGCTGTACAGAGTAAATACAAGTTTACATATACAACAACACTCCCCCCCCCAAAGTCAAGAGTGCATCTATTTACAATGTGAGTCGATCTGGGGCTCTTCTTGCCCTGGTTGATCGTCTCGGTGTGAAAGCTGGTATTGGTGAATCATTTGTTGGGCCCTCGCTGGACTGCTGTGCAGTTGTGCAGCTGGCCTTGCTGGGCTGCCTGGTGTGTTGGGTCCTGCTGGGCTGCTGTGGATTATGAGTTCTGCTTGTTGATTACCACTGGTGTGTATGTTGGGGGATCAAAAAAGGTAAGGTCCAAGGTGGGTTGCTCAGGATAGTCCGTAAATCTGAGTTTGATTTGGGCCAAGTGCTTCCGGTGAATGAGTCCATTTGAAAGTTTGACCCGAAACACCCTGCTCCCCTCTTTGGCCACGACAGTGCCGGGAAGCCACTTGGGACCTTGTACATAATTTAATACAAATACAGGATCATTGATTTCAATCTCGCGTGACACATTTGCGCTATCATGGTATGTACTTTGTTGAAGCCGCCTGCTCTCTACCTGTTCATGTAGATCAGGGTGAACTAACGAGAGCCTTGTCTTAAGTGCTCTTTTCATGAGCAGTTCAGCAGGTGGGATCCCAGTGAGTGAGTGGGGTCTCGTGCGGTAGCTAAGCAGGACTCGGGATAGGCAAGTCTGCAGTGAGCCTTCAGTTACCCTCTTCAAGCCTTACTTGTTGGTTTGCACTGCTCTCTCTGCCTGACCATTGGACGCTGGTTTAAACGGGGCAGATGTGACAATTTTGATCTCATTGCGGGTCATGAATTCTTTGAACTCAGCACTGGTAAAACATGGTCCGTTGTCGCTCATCAGGACATCGGGTAAACCGTGAGTGGCAAACATGGCCCGCAGGCTTTCAGTAGTGGCAGTGGACATGCTAGCCGACATTATCTCACATTCAATCCACTTGGAGTACGTGTCTACAACCACAAGGAACATTTTGCCCAAGAACGGGCCTGCATAGTCGACGTGTACCCTACACCACAGTTTGGAGGGTCAAGACCATAAACTTAGCGGCGCCTCCCTGGGTACATTGCTTAGCAGCGAGCATGTATTACATGCCTATAAAAGGCACAGCAGGGAGTCCGGGGCCCAGCGTCGGCGGAAGTCGGAAGCAGCGTCGAGGAGGTGCGTGGACATGCCTATAAAAGGTACAGCAGGGAGTCCGGGGCCCAGCGTCGGTGAGAGGTGCGTGGAGAGGCGTCGGGAGTTCGTTGGTGAGGCCTATAAAAGGTACAGCAGGGAGTCCGAGGCCCAGCATCGGCGAGAGGTGCGTGGAGAGGCGTCGGGAGTTCGTTGGTGAGGCCTATAAAAGGCACAGCAGGGAGTCCGGGGCCCAGCGTCGGTGAGAGGTGCGTGGAGAGGCGTCGGGAGTTCGTTGGTGAGGCGTGCCGGTGCAGCTACAGGGAGAAGGCAAAAAAGAAGTAGAAAGAAACAGAAAGGTGACGTCACAGCCAAGGGGGTAAGTGATTGGCTGGTGATTGATGAGTAGCTTTTCTTTTTTCTCTTGTATAACAGTGAGTAAATTTTAGCATTGTTGTTGCTTATCTAAGGGTTAAGTCATGGCAGGACAGCTCTGTCACGTGTTATGCTCCTCCTGTGCCATGTGGGAACTCAGGGACGACTCCAGTGTCCCTGACGACTACGTGTGCGGGAAGTGTATCCGCCTCCAGCTTCTGACGGACCGCGTTGCAGAGTTGGAGCTGAGGGTGGATTCACTCTGGAGCATCCACGATGCTGAGAATGACGTGAGTAGCACGTGTAGCGAGTTGGTCGTACCGCAGGTAAAGGGTCCACAGCCAGATAGGGAATGGAAGACCAGCAGGAAGAGCAGTGCAAGGAAGGTAGTGCAGGGGTCCCCTGTGGTTATCCCCCTTCAAAACAGATACACTGCTTTGGGTACTGTTGGGGGGGGATGACTCATCAGGGGAGGGCAGCAGCAGCCAAGTTCATGGCACCGTGGCTGGCTCCATTGCACAGGAGGGCAGGAAAAAGAGTGGGAGAGCAATAGTGATAGGGGATTCAATTATAAGGGGAATAGATAGGCGTTTCTGCGGCTGCAACCGAGACTCCAGGATGGTATGTTGCCAAGGATGTCTCGGAGCGGGTGCAGGACATTCTAAAAAGGGAGGGAGATCAGCCAGTTGTCGTGGTGCACATTGGCACCAACGACATAGGTAAAAATAGGGATGAGGTCCTACGAAACGAATTTAAGGAGCTAGGAGCTAAATTAAAAAGTAGGACCTCAAAAGTAGTAATCTCGGGATTGCTACCAGTGCCACGTGATAGTCAGAGTAGGAATCGCAGGATAGCGCAGACGAATACGTGGCTTGAGCAATGGTGCAGCAGGGAGAGATTCAAATTCCTGGGGCATTGGAACCAGTTCTGGGGGAGGTGGGACCAGTACAAACCGGACGGTCTGCACCTGAGCAGGACCGGAACCAATGTCCAAGGGGGACTGTTTGCTAGTGCTGTTGGGGAGGAGTTAAACTAATATGGCAGGGGGATGGGAACCAATGCAGGGAGACAGAGGGAAACAAAAAGGAGACAAAAGCAAAAGACAGAAAGGAGATGAGGAAAAGTGGAGGGCAGAGAAACCCAAGGCAAAGAACAAAAAGGGCCACTGTGCAGCAAAATTCTGAAAGGACAAAGGGTGTTAAAAAAACAAGCCTGAAGGCTTTGTGTCTTAATGCAAGGAGTATCCTTAATAAGGTGGATGAATTAACTGTGCAAATAGACGTTAACAAATATGATGTGATTGGGATTACAGAGACGTGGCTCCAGGATGATCAGGGCTGGGAACTCAACATCCAGGGGTATTCAACATTCAGGAAGGATAGAATAAAAGGAAAAGGAGGTGGGGTAGCATTGCTGGTTAAGGAGGAGATTAATGCAATAGTTAGGAAGAACATTAGCTTGGATGATGTGGAATCTATATGGGTAGAGCTGCAGAATACCAAAGGGCAAAGAAACGTTAGTGGGAGTTGTGTACAGACCTCCAAACAGTAGTAGTGATGTTGGGGAGGGCATCAAACAGGAAATTAGGGGTGCATGCAATAAATGTGTAGCAGTTATAATGGTTGACTTTAATATGCACATAGATTGGGCTAACCAAACTGGAAGCAATACGGTGGAGGAGGATTTCCTGGAGTGCATAAGGGATGGTTTTCCAGACCAATATGTCGAGGAACCAACTAGGGGGGAGGCCATCTTAGACTGGGTGTTGTGTAATGAGAGAGGATTAATTAGCAATCTCGTTGTGCGAGGCCCCTTGGGGAATAGTGACCATAATATGGTGGAATTCTGCATCAGGATGGAGAATGAAACAGTTAATTCAGAGACCATGGTCCAGAACTTAAAGAAGGCTAACTTTGAAGGTATGAGGCGTGAATTGGCAAGGATAGATTGGCGAATGAGACTTAAGGGGTTGACTGTAGATGGGCAATGGCAGACATTTAGAGACCGCATGGATGAACTACAACAATTGTACATTCCTGTCTGGCATAAAAATAAAAAAAGGAAGGTGGCTCAATCGTGGCTATCAAGGGAAATCAGGGATAGTATTAAAGCCAAGGAAGTGGCATACAAATTGGCCAGAAATAGCAGCGAACTCGAGAACTGGGAGAAATTTAGAACTCAGCAGAGGAGGACAAAGGGTTTGATTAGGGCAGGGAAAATGGAGTACGAGAAGAAACTTGCAGGGAACATTAAGACGGATTGCAAAAGTTTCTATAGATATGTAAAGAGAAAAAGGTTAGTAAAGACAAACGTAGGTCCTCTGCAGTCAGAATCAGGGGAAGTCATAACGGGGAACAAAGAAATGGCGGACCAATTGAACAAGTACTTTGGTTCGGTATTCACTAAGGAGGACACCAACAACCTTCCGGATATAAAAGGGGTTAGAGGGTCTAGTAAGGAGGAGGAACTGAGGGAAATCCTTATTAGTCGGGAAATTGTGTTGGGGAAATTGATGGGATTGAAGGCCGATAAATCCCCAGAGCCTGATGGACTGCATCCCAGAGTACTTAAAGAGGTGGCCTTGGAAATAGCAGAAGCATTGACAGTCATTTTCCAACATTCCATTGACTCTGGATCAGTTCCTATGGAGTGGAGGGTAACCAATGTAACCCCACTTTTTAAAAAAGGAGGGAGAGAGAAAACAGGGAATTATAGACCGGTCAGCCTGACATCGGTAGTGGGTAAAATGATGGAATCAATAATTAAGGATGTCATAGCAGTGCATTTGGAAAGAGGTGACATGATAGGTCCAAGTCAGCATGGATTTGTGAAAGGGAAATCATGCTTGACAAAACTTCTGGAATTTTTTGAGGATGTTTCCAGTAGAGTGGATAAGGGAGAACCAGTTGATGTGGTATATTTGGACTTTCAGAAGGCTTTCGACAAGGTCCCACACAAGAGATTAATGTGCAAAGTTAAAGCACATGGGATTGGGGGTAGTGTGCTGACATGGATTGAGAACTGGTTGTCAGACAGGAAGCAAAGAGTAGGATTAAATGGGGACTTTTCAGAATGGCAGGCAGTGACTAGTGGGGTACCGCAAGGTTCTGTGCTGGGGCCCCAGCTGTTTACACTGTACATTAATGATTTAGACGAGGGGATTAAATGTAGTATCTCCAAATTTGCGGACGACACTAAGTTGGGTGGCAGTGTGAGCTGCGAGGAGGATGCTATGAGGCTGCAGAGTGACTTGGATAGGTTAGGTGATGGGAAAATGCATGACAGATGAAGTATAATGTGGATAAATGTGAGGTTATCCACTTTGGTGGTAAAAACAGAGAGACAGACTATTATCTGAATGGTGACAGATTAGGAAAAGGGGAGGTGCAACAAGACATGGGTGTCATGGTACATCAGTCATTGAAGGTTGGCATGCAGGTACAGCAGGCGGTTAAGAAAGCAAATGGCATGTTGGCCTTCATAGCGAGGGGATTTGAGTACAGGGACAGGGAGGTGTTGCTACAGTTGTACAGGGCCTTGGTGAGGCCACACCTGGAGTTTTGTGTACAGTTTTGGTCTCCTAACCTGAGGAAGGACATTCTTGCTATTGAGGGAGTGCAGCGAAGGTTCACCAGATTGATTCCCGGGATGGCGGGACTGACCTATCAAGAAAGACTGGATCAACTGGGCTTGTATTCACTGGAGTTCAGAAGAATGGGAGGGGACCTCATAGAAACGTTTAAAATTCTGACGGGGTTAGACAGGTTAGATGCAGGAAGAATGTTCCCAATGTTGGGGAAGTCCAGAATAAGGATAAGGGGTAAGCCATTTAGGACCGAGATGAGGAGAAACTTCTTCACCCAGAGAGTGGTGAACCTGCGGAATTCTCTACCACAGAAAGTTGTTGAGGCCAATTCACTAAATATATTCAAAAAGGAGTTAGATGAAGTCCTTACTACTAGGGGGATCAAGGGGTAAGGCGAGAAAGCAGGAATGGGGTACTAAAGTTGCATGTTCAGCCATGAACTCATTGAATGGCGGTGCAGGCTCGAAGGGCCGAATGGCCTACTCCTGCACCTATTTTCTATGTTTCTATGTTTCTACATCTGTGAATGCAGGACTCTATGTCCGCATCGATTCCGGGCCACCACACGTGGGATCTGGCTATCTCTTTCATCCTCACGATGCCTGGATGGGTACTCTGAAGGTCATTGATGAAGGTGTCTCTGCCCTTCTTGGGGACCACTACTCGATTGCCCCACAGAAGGCAGTCTGCTTATATAGACATTTCATCTTTGCGCCGCTGGAACGGCTTTATCTCTTCCTGCATTTCCACTGCGACACTGGATCAGCTACCGTGAAGCACACAGCTTTTGACTAGAGATAATAAGGGGTCCTGGCTTGTCCAAGTTTTGATCTGCCGGGTAGTGACGGGTGATTGCTCACTCTCAAATGCTTCCATAGCCATGGCTAGATCTGCAGGCTGCGTCATTTCCACCCCTGTGGTGGGCAATGGCAGCCTACTGAGAGCATCAGCGCAGTTTTCTGTGCCTAGCCTATGGCAGATGGTGTAGTTGTATGCGGACAACGTGAGCGCCCATCTCTGGATGCGGGCCGATGCATTGGTATTTATTCCTTTACGCTCGGAAAACAGGGATATAAGTGGCTTATGGGCTGTTTCCAATTCGAATTTTAGCCCAAGCAGGTATTGATGCATTTTCTTTACCCCATAGACACACACCAACGCTTCTTTCTCAATCATGCTGTCGGCTCTCTCAGCCTTAGACAGACTCCTGGATGCATAAGCAACCGGTTGAAGTTTCCCAAAATCATTAGCTTTTTGCAATACACACCCGATGCCATATGACGACGCATCACATGCTAGTACCAAACGCTTACATGGATCATACAACACAAGCAATTTGTTTGAGCATAACAATTTTCTCGCTTTTACAAAGGCATTTTCTTGACTTTTGCCCCAAACCCATTCATCCCCTTTCCACAGTAAGACATGTAGTGGTTCTAGCAGTGTGCTAAGACCCGGTAAGAAGTTACCAAAGTAGTTCAGGAGTCCCAGTAACGACCACAACTCCGTCACATTCTGTGGCCTCAGTGCATTCTCGATTGCCTCCGTCTTCATGTTGGTGGGCCTGATGCCGTCCGCCGCAATCTTCTTTCCCAAGAACTCCACTTCAGGCACCAGGAAAACGCACTTCGAGCGTTTTAACCTGAGCTCCATGCAGTTGAGTCGACTAAGAACCTCCTCCAGATGCTGCAGATACTCGACTGTGTTCCAACCTGTGACCAAGATGTCGTCCTGGAAGACCACGGTGTGGGGGACCGATTTCAGTAGGCTTTCCATGTTTTTCTGGAATATCACTGCCGCTGATCAGATTCCAAAAGGGCATCTGTTATAAACAAAAAAACCTTTGTGCGTGTTGATGCAGGTGAGGGCCTTCGATGATTCCTCCAGTTCCTGCGTCATGTAGGCTGAAGTCAGATCCAGCTTTGTGAACGCCTTTCCACCCACAAGCGTTGCAAAGAGGTCGTCGGCCTTTGGTAGTGGGTATTGGTTCTGCAGGGAGAAACGATTGATAGTTACTTTTTAATTGCCACAGATTCTGATGGTGCCGTCTCCCTTGAGGACTGGGGTGATAGGACTGGCCCACTCATTGAACTCGATCAGTGAAATTATGCCCTCTCTTTGCAGCCGGTCTAGCTCGATCTCTACCCTTTCTCTCATCATGTACGGTACTGCTCTCGCCTTGTGATGGATGGGTCGCGCCCCCGGAATTAGGTGGATCTGCACTTTTGCTTCTTGGAATTTCCAGATGCCTGGTTTGAACAGTGAAGGAAATTTGTTTAAGACCTGGGCACACGAAGTGTCGTCAGCGGGCGATAGCGCTCGGACGTCATCCCAGTTCCAGCGTATCTTTCCCAGCCAGCTCCTGCCGAGCAGCGTGGGACCATCGCCCGATACCACCCAGAGTGGTAGCTTGTGCATCGCTCCATCGTAGGAGATCTTTATGGTAGCACTGCCGATTACAGGAATCAGTTCTTTTGTGTAAGTTTTGAGTTTCATGCGAACTGGAGTTAAGACTGGCCTTGAGGCCTTGTTGCACTACAGTCTTTCGAAAGCCTTTTTGCCCATGATGGACTGGCTCGTGCCCATGTCTAGCTCCATTGACACTGGGAGTCCATTTAGTTCAACATTCAGCATTATCGGGGAGAATTCGTGGTGAATATGTGCACCCCATGTACCTCTGCCTCTTCGGTCTGGGGCTCTGGTTCATCGTGATCCTCCATGGATCTTTCCTCCTCTGCAACATGGTGTGTGCAGGTTTAGCAGGATTTGCAGCTCGCCTGCACACTCGTTGGAGGTGTCCCATTGTTCCACAGCCCTTGCAAACGTACCCTTTGAATCGGCATGAATGGAAACGATGATCCGCTGCAGTGCCAACAAGGTGTTAATGGCCTTGCATTCATCATTTTTGATGGTGGACTCTGAGACATCTGTGGACATGCAGCTGCAAGTGTGTGTGACCTGCCTTGTACGTTACAATTCGAAAACAACATCACTTTGTTCACAGTACTTGTAGCAGCACTTATGTGCTGAGAGATTTGCTTTGTATTGTCACTGGTGGCAATGAACGCCTGGGCTAATGTTATGGCCTTACTCAAGGTTGGGGTCTCTACAGTCAAAAGTTTGCGAAGTATAGTTTCATGGCCAATGCCAAGTATGAAAAAGTCTCTGAGCATGTGCTCCAAATGTCCTTCAAATTCGCAATGTCCTGCAAGGCGTCTTAGCTCGGTGATATAACTCGCTACTTCCTGGCCTTCAGACCTTTTGTATGTGTAGAACCGGTACCTCGCTATCAGAACGCTTTCCTTCGGGTTCAAATGCTCTCTGACCAGTGTGCACAAATCGTCGTATGGTTTCTCCATGGGTTTCGCTGGAGTGAGCAGATTCTTCATGAGGCATGTTCTTCATGTTGGTACCCCACAAACGGTGAGGAGGATCATCCTTCGTTTGGCAGCGTTCTCTTCCCCATCTAGCTCGTTGGCTACAGAGTATTGGTCGAGTCGCTCTACAAACATTTCCCAATCTTCTCCCTCTGAGAATTTCTCCAGGATGCCCACTGTTCTCTGCATCTTTGGGTTCGTTATCTGTATCTCATCGCCAGTTGTTATGTATGCAGAAAGAGTCAGACTGAACACTGTGAGCTCAAAGTAAAGTGCGACCTTAGTCTTTTATTGCAGGTCTACAGAGTGCCTCTCCAAACTGTGAGACCTCCTTAAATACCTGTGCTCCCAAGGGATTATGGGATCCCTTGGGACTCCAGGGGGTGCGCCCTCTGGTGGATGTACAAAGTAAATACAAGTTTATATATAGAACAGAGGTGCAATTTTCCAGAGTGGTAAGATTCTCGAAAGTCCAGAAGGTTAAAGATTGCACACATATGCTCCATTGCACGATCCCACTAACTGACATGGATTGAAAAAAAATCCACTATATCAATATTCAGTTTGTTTGAGACCAACAGCAACAAAGTATGCTCATCAATATTCCCTTCTGAGGCAGCTGTCACATCTTCATTTTGAAGCAGTCCACAGTCCCACGAATATTTGACCCACAAAGATAAGTGATAGGGCGGTTCATCGATAATCAAAGCAACTCTCTGCAACCATGGCTCATGACATCATTGTAGAATCTAAGTAATTCACCTGGAAACAGGGAAATAAGCATTAATCTGCTAGAGTAATCATACAGCATACTATTTGCATGCTGAGGAAATGTTTCAGATGTTTAGACAGGTCTGAGGCCATCCTGCAGTACAACATACCTGATGTTTAAAAAACCATGGTAATCTGTTGCATGCTGTACAACTTCACCCTGCAAAGTGGTATTATCATAGAAACATAGAAACATAGAAAATAGGTGCAGGAGTAGGCCATTCGGCCCTTCTAGCCTGCACCGCCATTCAATGAGTTCATGACTGAACATGCAACTTCAGTACCCCATTCCTGCTTTCTCACCATACCCCTTGATTCCCCTAGTAGTAAGGACTTCATCTAACTCCTTTTTGAATATATTTAGTGAATTGGCCTCAACAACTTTCTGTGGTAGAGAATTCCACAGGTTCATCACTCTCTGGGTGAAGAAATTCCTCCTCATCTCGGTCCTAAATGGTTTCCCCCTTATCCTTGGACTGTGTCCCCTGGTTCTGGACTTCCCCAACATTGGGAACATTCTTCCTGCATCTAACCTGTCTAACCCCGTCAGAATTTTAAATGTTTCTATGAGGTCCCCTCTCATTCTTCTGAACTCCAGTGAATACAAGCCCAGTTGATCCAGTCTTTCTTGATTGGTCAGTCCCGCCATCCCGGGAATCAGTCTGGTGAACCTTCGCTGCACTCCCTCAATAGCAAGAATGTCCTTCCTCAGGTTAGGAGACCAAAACTGTACACAATACTCCAGGTGTGGCTTCACCAAGGCCCTGTACAATTGTAGCAACACCTCCCTGCCCTTGTACTCAAATCCCCTCGCTATGAAGGCCAACATGCCATTTGCTTTCTTAATCGCCTGCTGCACCTGCATGCCAACCTTCAATGACTGATGTACCATGACACCCAGGTCTCTTTGCACCTCCCCTTTTCCTAATCTGTCACCATTCAGATAATAGTCTGTCTCTCTGTTTTTACCACCAAAGTGGATAACCTCACATTTATCCACATTATACTTCATCTGCCATGCATTTGCCCACTCACCTAACCTATCCAAGTCGCTCTGCAGCCTCATAACATCCTCCTCGCAGCTCACACTGCCACCCAACTTAGTGTCATCCGCAAATTTGGAGATACTACATTTAATCCCCTCGTCTAAATCATTAATGTACAGTGTAAACAGCTGGGGCCCCAGCACAGAACCTTGCGGTACCCCACTAGTCACTGCCTGCCATTCTGAAAAGTCCCCATTTACTCCTACTCTTTGCTTCCTGTCTGACAACCAGTTCTCAATCCATGTCAGCACACTACCCCATGGAAGTTGAGGCTAAGAAAGACACTTAAGTGCAGCAAGTGGACCATCAAGAACAGGAGGAGCCTGAACAAGGTATGAAAGATAATCCATTTCCGCTGCACAATCCATTGAATTAACATCTTCTTGAAATCTATTAAATCAGAAGCAGTTATCCCAGGGTGCTTTCATACACCTTAATGTAATTGCAAGATAGCATTGACAAAGGCTTGGGATTAGATTATGTTATGATTTGAAACATAATCAAAGTTTCATGCTCTATTGAAGATTTTGTTAATGGAATAAAATGTATTTTATTGTAGGAGAGAGCAATTTCAGATAACATTTTTGTTTCTGTTTATTAAGGATACATGGAGGCAAAACTTTTTCTGTCAATAATTTGTAAAAATGCTGGCATGAGTAGAAAACACCATTTTGCATTTGCAATGACTTATTCACTTAAGTTATTGGCAAGGGAAATTGCATCCCATACTGCGTGGAAACAGAGAAGAACATACTAAATAATATATACTGAATAACACAAAATAATGTCATTAATATTCAATAGACTATCAAAGAGTCTGGTGAATATATATGTTTAAAGCATTACCAAAAAGGAAATCAACAGATTCCTGACTCATCAGGTAGTAAAAGGATATAGACAATGCTAAAAAGAAGGGTAATTGAAATAGTTAATGCAGATAGATCTTGGGTGAGCTTAATGAGTGAAATGTTTTTTTGTCCTCCCTACCTTCTGATGCTGCGATTTGATTTTAATGGCTGGAATTTATTAAATGAAAGCTTTAGTTTCATTAGATTATACTTTTAGTTTTATTCAGGCCAAAATTCAAGTCCTTCTGCAACATTTGTGCAGCAGCTATGCTGCTATCTGTGCTATCAGTATCCATAGGGCCTTATAGGGGAGTGGATGGAGCAAGGGTGGGGAATTCCTGCTCTGAGATTCCCTGAATGCTCGGCCTCACAGGTGCCTGCCATAATGTTGGAGGCCGGTGCAATGACTGTGAAAAGGCATACTAGCCTCCTCAAATTTATAAGTGGGCACAACCAGGGGAGTTCAAGAACGTTTGATGTAGTTTACATGGATTTTAGCAAGGCTTTTGACAAGGTCCCACATGGCAGACTGGTTAGAAAAGTAAAAGTCATGGGATCCAATGGAAAGTGGCAAGTTGGATCTAAAATCGGCTCAGTGGCAGGAAGCAAAGGGTAATTGTTGATGGGTATTTTTGTGACTGGAAAGCTATTTCCAGTGTGGTTCTGCAGAGCTCAGTACTAGGTCCCTTGCTTTTTGTGGTATATATCAATCATTTAGACTTCAATTATAAGGGGTCGGCATGGTTGCAGCTATTGTTCAGTGATTCCAGGAGGGACCCAACACCCTTCCTCTCAGATCTGGGAGTAGAGGCTGGATTTCCCAGAATCCTGCAGCAGGCAGCCCCATGCAAATTAGGTGTACTCTCCCAACTCTACATGCTCTAACAGTTCGTCCATTCTCAGTCCTTGAGGGTACTAGCGAGTGTGATCCTGGAATAAGTACCAAGATCTCCATCTGTGGAATATTGGGGCTATTTTATTTTCTGTTGCCTCTACTACTACATGAGTTGAAGAGTGCATCACAAAACATGCCCATAGCATTATACGCTATATAGCAATTGTGGGGGCACCTGCTGAATGTTATTATCCTTTGTAGAGTTCAATAAAACACATTCATTATTTCTGTTTTAATTCTTACTACTCTGTGTCTTTAACAAAAATCAAATGACTGTGTAGGGATTAGTGCACCTTCCAAACGAGAAATGTTTGAATTAATTTTTTTGCAATTTAAATATTTAAACACATTTGATTATTTCTTACCTAAATAAAAACTTCTGCTTAAGCTTGTAAATAATTAACTGGGAAGCACATGCATGAAATAATTTACAGCAGGCAGAGGGGTGTATAATGCTTGTAGTTCACTTGCAATAAACTATGCTGCTCCCTTGGCGTTGCCAGTCTATTTCTTTACTGGCAGCCTTGTGATTTCTGTATGGTTATGATTAACCCACACAATGTTTTTTTTAATGTGAAACTGTTTTCTTTTGTCCGCATTTTTCAGTCGGAAATACCATATAGCCCTGGGCAAAAAGGAAAAACACTAATGTTAAACTTATCAAAAACATATTTGTTATTTGTCCTCAAAGGACAAAAGGTGAGCACACTTGGGTTCAATTTTTTTTTCTTAAGCACGGCTTGGGTATTCCGATTTACTGGATAATAATTTCACATAATGTACTTCAGATTTTATGCTTTAATTAATTTTTAATTTTAACTGGAGTATAACACCTAAAAACAATTCATTGGCCTCTTTCGTTATAAATGTATCAAAAGATTGGAGCAATGGGAAATGTCACATTGATTAGACCTCAGCGATACTGCTTCAGATGGAAAATTTACTTTTTACTTTAAGTTTTCTTTATGAAGACAAGTGTTTTGTTGATAAATATACCATGTAGATTTTGTCTTTTTTAATTTATTTCATTTTCTCACATTAGTGTTCTTACCCAAACTGTTCAACTCCATTCATAGGCCCTAGGTGAGCAAAATAATAGTTCACGATCTCAACAACAACCCTTGGCAGCCAAAGTAGAATTCCTCCGTGATGCTGCCAAATCATACAATATTAGAATTGTACATTTATAGTTTCCATCTCCTCCTATATAATTTTCCTCCCTATGTAAACATGCCCACTAACTTACATTTTACAAGACTATTATTTTGAAATCCTCACCAAATTCTCCAAAAATAGAGACACAACCTTCTGTATTCCATCTGCCAACTACACATAAAGAAACACAGAGAAGAACAATAAACTGACTGACCTTATGTATGCCAACCTTTCTTTGTGTGATTGTAGTTCAGTGACTGAATAATGCTCATCTAAACATAACACTGCTTCAAGAGTGAAGGACAAAGAACTGTTAATGTTCTCATTGACTCTAACCTTACACATCAAACAAGAACTCAAATGTTTGCTCATCTAAAAGTTGTCAAAGTCTCTGTGCACCGATATATATATATGTGTATGTGTGAGCATTCGTAAGTAGACGCATGTCTGTGTGTGTGCGTGTTTGATAAGCTCACAATGTCTGGATCTTGCTGGAAATGCTTAACAAACACTATGGGCTAGACTTTTCATTAGTCTTCAGATTGCCCAAAAGTGGGCGGTATTTCCAGCTTTAGCATTTATATTGTTTTTTGGGATCGCAGGAATATCACCCATTTTCAAACCCGCTAGTTTCCACTTTTTAATTTGGGCATTAGTCATAGTGATGTGAAATGGGCGTTAGCATTTTTTTCAGTCGTGCAAGACCGGCATCCATAGCAACAGTCTTTTCCCACGCTTCAGGAAGTTAGGGGTCATCTGCACATGCGCAGAAGCTATCAAAGAATTTGGACAGAGATTGCAGACGTCATATCTGCTAATGCCCACAAGGTGAAGGAGTTCAACCAGTGCCGAAAGCGCAGGAATGATCTTGTTGGGTCAGGCAGAGTAAGTATTAAATTTATTTATATGTATTTATATAATTGTAATTGTAATAGTAATAGTAATGATGCAATGATGAATTTAAATGCAGATCTGATGTATTGTAGTTAGACCGGCAATCATTTAATCCAAACCTCGATCTTATTCAAGTTATTCGCAGATGGTAGATACAACCATGCATGCGATATGTATAACGTTTATGGGCTGACTAATTGTGGATTGTTTGTGTGTTGTGTTGTGTAATAATAATATGATATCTGTCAGTAATCTGCTATCTGATTTATATGTAAAAGTGCCGAGCAATGATCTTATGCCATGCCATGCTCTTGTCACCTTTGCAGAAGAAACTTTCGAAGAATAGGGACAAGCAGCGGCGCACGGGTGGTGGCCACCCTGACTGATCTTGAAGAGTGGACGTTGGCACTGGTGGGTGTCCACAACCGCTCGGCTACCCGTGCAGCATCAGAACCCGTTCTCATGCCACAAGAGTAAAGTATAAACTATTGGGTGATTTAAAGTAAGTTAATGCCATTCATTTCCGTACATTTTATGATTGATGTATATATGATTGATGTAATGTTATGTAATGTTATGTAATTAATGATGGGATCATGAACTATCATTGTAATGCAACACAGATTCTGTACTATCATGATGTTATTTATATGCGATGTCTGTCAGTATATTTATAGCAGTAGTGTCGCTCTCGTGCATGTGCCTGTGTAGCGTTTGCATTCCTATGTGACCCGAGCACTCCATTCTCCTCTAATTACCTAATTTATGTTTTCTAGCTCAGCCGAGAGTGCAGGCCTTGCAGGAAACCCAGGCGCCCCAGGATCCTGCTATTGTAGTTGTGTCGGGAGGCGAGGAGGCACGGGTGTCACCCGTCCTGCTGCAGGTCCTCCTCTCCACTGAGGATAGTGAAGAGGTGGAGGAGGAGCCTGCAACACTGTCTACAAGTGTTCCTGCGGCTATGTCCTCTTCGACCGAGGAGGTAGTGGGGCCAAGTGGTTTGCAACAGGGCACCCTGAGTGGTGGAGACGCCGACCCCTCGGAGATTAGTTCGTCACAGTCGGACTGCTCCAAGAGTGGTAGATTTTAGTGTGGACATGATGAACTTGTCCAGGACAAGCATCGACATTGGTCGGGAGCTCCTCTAGGCAATGGGTGGGTTATTTGGCCAGGTTGCCACACTGTCCGTGATCGTCAATGAGAAGATGACGTGGATAGCAGTGGCACTGGAGAGAATAGCCAGGAACACGGATGCCAGAGGGCAATCAGTGGTCCTGCAATCTGGCACTGCACCCCAAGGTGCAGTACCCCTATTGCTCGAGACACATGCGCGTCAGGAGGAAGCTCTTGCTTCTGGCTTGGAGAACGTTTTCTAAGAAATATCCTCTCCATCTACTAGCCAATCAATGGATCTGCCATCACCCCCTCCCCCCACCACCCCCCCGCCAAACAGTGTCGAGGTGCCCTCCTGCAAAATGACTTGGTCGGGAGAGGGGAAGAGGTGGGGTACAGACCTGGGTGTGGGGAGGAAAGGAGGGGCGTGGGCACAGGTAGGGAGGGAGGGAAGGAGGGAGGGAGGGAGGGAGGGTTATTCTTATTGTTAATTTTTTAAAATCTGTTGAATGGTGGGTGGGTGGTTGTTTGAATTGTTTAAATTGTTTGTTGCTATTGTTATTGTTGTTCATTTATCAATACATTTTAAACTTTTTGACTGTTGGATTGGGTTGGGGGAGGGGGGAAGCAGCTGAGGCCTGAAAGGAGCCCGATGCATAGAAGCAAAGTGCTGCAGTAACCTTGACCTCAACGGACAGTGTGGTCCTGATGGTGCTGTTAGGCTACACATCTCCCTGAATGAGCTGGCACATCTCACTGATGACCTCCTTTCAGAAGCGCAGTCTCCGAAGAGTCATGATCTCGGACAAGTTCAGGTATGACCATTTATGTGCGTCGGGTGTAGGTTCTCCTTCTCCTCCTCAGTCTGCCACCTCTTTGATTGGGCACATAATGCTCTTCAATATACCGTCTCCCATCTCTAGTCTGCAGCATGTGAGTAGTCATCAATACTGGCTGAGAAATTACAGGCCTCATTACAATTACTATTATATGTATTCTTCACAAATAATAAATTGTCTTCCTAAAACTCATATAAAAAATTCAAATTGATCGCAATATAATGGCCCTGAAATCCCAATTTCTTTTTCCCGTGAGCATTCGACTAAAAATAGGAGAAAGGATGCGCATTTACTTTTTGGTCGAACGCTCGCCAGAGATCCCAGACTCGAGGCCTCTTCTTCTTGCGCAACGGACACGTTCACGTTGGGACGTCGGTAGGAGTCATGTGGGCCTGGCACCCAATCACGGCAAAGTATTTTCTCATTCATAGTAATAGGAGTTTCGTAAGTCCGAAACTCCTATTACTATAAATGAGAAACACACCCAAACACTCAAACACTACATAAAACATTTAAAAAAACACCTCACATAAATACATTATAGAAATTAATGTTGATAGAAATGTTTTTGAAAATAAAATATTTGCTGATTTTTTTTTTAAGTTTTAATTATAATTTAAAATAAAATTACCTGAGTGAGCATGGTTTTTAGCATAAATATGTATTTTTCAATTTTAGTTTAATATGTTTTTGATATGTTTTTAAACTCTTACGCTGGTAAAAGTAGGCAATGCGCCTGCTTTTACCAGGCATAAGAGTTTTAAGGACATTTGTAGAGCAAGAGATGGGCAAATAGCCCAATCCCTGCCGTGGGAATATCCTCGCTCCCGAGATGTGTGCGATCTATCAAGTCAGAAACTTGACAGATCAGAAAAGCCAGTTTTCAGCGCATGTGCATTGCGCGCCGAAAACCAGCTTTGTCGATGCCTTCCCGGGTCCATACACATTCCTTTACAGACCCGGGGAGGCTAGAATTTCAGGGCCGATAAGATGGTTGTTCAGATTTTAAAACCACTTTAAAAGAACTCACAGATTAAATCAAAACTCCCCAGAACTTGAAGCAGCCTTTTATATGAAAAGTCCTCCGATTTACAAAATGGCTTCCATACCGCTGGATTAAGGTGTAGCATTTTGTCAGCGTTCTTTTGGCCGAGCGATGCTTTCGCCGATGTATGGGTGAGATGCCAAAAGTAACGCACAGTGATATTCTGGGTGGTTCCTGGGGGTTAGTATCCTTTCTAAACAATATTCTGGGCGGTGCACTATTGTTGACATCATAATTTTTAAAAAAAATATGGGCGGGCGGTTTAACTAACTCTCGGCTTAACTTTATGCCAAAACTAACGCTAGCGATAAATGGGCAATAAATAGACATTAGTCTCCATTTTTATGGAAAAGGGGCGTATACTTCATTTCGGTGATTAAATGGGCGGTAAGTGGGCGGTAGTGAGGCAAAACTAGTGGAAAGTCTATATGACTGTGATTTTTTTCTGGGGGCTCATTTAGGACAGGTGGGTTTGGCGGCGGGAGGTAAACCCTCACAGGGTATTTACTTCCGGGCCTCATTTAAATATTACACAACTGTCTCCTTCCCAAAACTGGCAGGACTAACACAAGGACCAGTGGACAGCTACGGAAAATTGGCACGGGAGACTTTGGATGCTGGGAACCCTGATGCACAGTGCTCGGCTTAATCTCAGCACTCTGTAAGAGCTTTGTCAGCCAATTCTAGCATATTGAGAGAGAGGCAAGGCCAGGACAGGGGAGGCCCAAGGACTAGCAGGCCCTGGGGAAAGCATTCCCAATCCTCTTGGCCAGCAAGGAGTTTCTACAAAAGTAATTTTACAAAACTTACTGTGGTCTTCTGGTGAGTCGGCGCCTCCCGCCCTGGTTCAGCTGTCAGGTTTGAAAACGGGCGGGCCTCCCCCAGGTAACGTCATTGGGCCACGACTTTTCAATTTAAAGTAGGCCCCCACCTGCCTGTAATAGAAAGCTCAGATGAGTTAAGAAATGTCGAAGATGAAATGGCACCAGGCAAGAATAGAGTGACCTCAAGGCGGTAAATGGATTTGGCTCAATCTTAACAATTATTAAAGATGAAGTCTTGCATATTTTTTCTGTGAAAACAACAAGGAAATTAAGAGGAGTATTGTTGTGTTCCTGACACAGATGAGACTGCACACAGGGAGGTAAAAGTGACAGTGACCTCAGTCTTTATTAAGACACTCCAGAGTGAGGAACAGGCCTTAGGGGGCCGGCTTATATATGGTGCTCCCAAGGGATGCTGGAATCCCTTGGGACTTCAGGGGATGCACTCCCTGGTGGCGGAACATGGGAGTGCATGCTTTACAGATACACAACATCACTCCCCCGCAAAGTCAAAGTGAAAACTATTTACAAGGTGAGGCGGTCGGGAGCCTTTCTTTCCCTGGTGGACCGCCTCGGTACAAATGTCTGTTCTGGTGTCTTGGCTGTGCCCTTGCTGGGCTGGCGTGTTGTTGGCCCTGCAGGGCTGTTGGGTGAGCCTGGCCTTGCTGGGCTGTTGGGCATGATGGGTTCGATTTCCTGGTCCGGGGTGGTGTCGCTGATCCTTTGGGTGTATGTTGTGTGTTGTGGGCTTGAAAAAGGTGGTCACTGCTGTGGGTTGTTCAGGGCAGTCTGTGAACAGCAGCCTTGTTTGGTCCAGGTGATTTCTGCAAATTTGTCCATTGTCTAGTTTGACTACAAACACCCTACTCCCTTCTTTAGCTATCACCATGCCCGCGATCCACTTGGGACCATGTCCATAGTTTAACACATGCACAGGGTCAGTCAGATCAATTTACCATGACACAGTGGCGCGACTATCGTTTACATTTTGTTGCTGCCGCCTGCTCTCTACCTGATCATGCAGGTTGGGGTGGACCAGCGAGAGTCTGGTTTTAAGTGTCCTTTTCATGAGTAGCTCAGCCGGAGGCACCCCTGTGAGTGAGTGTGGTCTCGTGTGGTAGCTGAGCAGTACTCGGGACAGGCGGGTTTGGGGTGAGCCTTCTGTGACTCGTTTAAGGCTCTGTTTGATTGTTTGTACTGCCCGCTCTGCCTGTCCATTGGAGGCTGGTTTAAATGGGGCCGAGGTGACATGTTTGATCCCATTGCGGGTCATGAATTCTTTAAATTTGGCACTGGTGAAACATGGCCCGTTGTCACTGACCAGTATGTCAGGCAGGCCGTGGGTGGCAAACATGGCCCTCAGGCTTTCAATGGTGGTGGTGGCGGTGCTTCCCGACATTATTTCACATTCAATCCATTTTGAAAAAGCATCCAACACCATCAGGAACATTTTACCGAGAAACAGGCCTGCATAGTTGACATGGATCCTCGACCATGGTCTGGAAGGCCAGGACCACAAACTTAGTGGGCACGTTGCTCAACTGAGTGCACACGTTGTATTGCCGTACACAGGACTCTAAGTTAGAGTCGATACCGGGCCACCACACCTGGGATCTGGCTATCGCTTTCATCATTACTATACCTGGGTGTGTGCTGTGGAGATCCGAGATGAACATCTCCCTGCCCTTTTTTGGGTAGCATCACGCGGTTACCCCACAACAGGCAGTGTGCCTGAATGGACAGCTCATCCTTTCGCCACTGGAACGGCTTGATTAGCTCTTGCATTTCAATGGGGATGCTGGCCCAGCTCCCATACAGTACACAGGTTTTACTAGGGACAGCAGAGGATCTTGGCTGGTCCAAGTCCTAATCTGGCAGGCCGTGACTGGTGATTTATCATTTTCAAACACTTCCATGACCATCAACAAGTCTGCGGGCTGCGCCTTTATCAACAAGTTTGCAGGCTGTGCCATTTCCACCCCTGTGGTGGGCAATGGCAGCCGACTAAGAGCATCCATACAGTTCTCGGTGCCTGGCCTGTGGAGGATGGTATAGTTATAAGCTGATAGCACGAGTGCCCACCTTTGAATGTGGGCTGAGGCATTAGTATTTATCCCCTTCTTTTCAGCGATATGAGGGGCTTGTGATCGGTTTCCAGCTCAAATTTGAGGCCAAACAGGTACTGATGCATTTTATTTACCCCGAACACACACGCTAATGCCTCTTTCTCAATCATGCTGTAGGCCCGCTTGGCCTTAGACAAGCTCCTGGAGGCATAGGCGACAGGTTGCAACTTCCCCGCAACGTTAGCTTGTTGTAATACACACCCGACTCCGTACAAGTCTTTTACACGGGTTATACAATACAAGCAGCTTGTTGGAGCATAAAATGTTTCTGGCTTTCTCAAAAGCAATTACCTGTTTTGTTCCCCATACCCAGTTCTCACCTTTACGCAATAACACATGTAGGGGCTCTAATAGGGTGCTTAACCCCAGTAGGAAGTTACCAAAATAGTTGAGGAGTCTCAGGAACGACTGCAGCTCCGTGATGTTCTGTGGCCTGGGCGCATTCCTGATAGCCTCTGTCTTGGCGTCTATGGGCTGAATGCTGTCCGCCGCGATCTTTCTCCCCAAAAACTCCACTTCTGTTGCCATGAAGACGCATTTTGACCTCTTCAGCTGCAGCCCTATGCGATCCAGTCGCTGGAGGACCTCCTCCAGGTTTTGTCGGTGCTCGATGGTGTCCCGACCTGTGATCAATATGTTGTCCTGAAAAACCACCGACTTGAGCAGGCTCTCCATGTTTCTCTGGAAGATCGCTGCAGCCGACCGATTCCAAACGGGCATCTGTTGTAGATGAACAGTCCCTTGTGCGTGTTGATGCAGGTGAGGCCCTTCGAAGACTCCTCCAGCTCCTAAGTCATGTCTTGCCTCCTGCCAGCATCGCAAATAGGTCGTCTGCCTTAGGTAGCGGGTATTGGTCCTGTAGCAAGAAACGATTAATAGTTACTTTATAATCGCTACAAATCCTGACCGTGCCATCACTTTTGAGTACTGGAACAATTGGGCTGGCCCACTCGCTGAATTCCACTGGGGAGATGATGCCCTCGCGTTGCAGCCTGTCCAGTTCGATTTCCACTCTCTCCCTCATCATTCTCTGTCCAGCTCGTTGGCTACAAAGTACTGGTCTAGCTATTCGACATAGGCTTCCCAGTCCTCACCCTCCGAGAACTTCTCCAGGATGCCCACAGTTTGCTGCATCTTTGCGTTGGATTCGTATACTCATCACCAGTTGTTGTATTCCTGACACAGATGAGACAGCACACAGGGAGGTTAAAGTAACAGTGACCTCAGTCTTTATTAAGACACTCCAGAGTCAGGAACAGGCCTTTGGGGCCAGCTTATGTACAGTGCTCCCAAGGGATGCTGGGATCCCTTGGGACTTCAGGGGATGCACTCCCTGGTGGCGGAACATGGGAGTGCATGCTTTACAGATACACAACAAGTATTGTACAGTGTCTTTTATAATTGATGAAATGTATTTGATTCCTTGTTACTTCCTTCTCCTGAAGACTCTGACTGATCCAGGGGTACGGTTCAATGGGCACCTTCTGACCTCTAGGGCGCAAAATTCGGGACGTTAACATTTAAAGTTTGAAAAAATTAGCGCCAGTTGCCAGTGTTTGTTAACTTTTAACAAATTCGGCATTTATACTTCAGGAAGGAAGTGGAGTGCTAAATCAAGCGCTCCACTTCCTTCCTGGAGCACAAGAGGAAATGGAAGGCTCCATTCCTCCATTAAAAGGAAGGGCCATCGCTGCAGGCTGTGCGAAAGAAGAAATTACTTGGACTCTGACGGCAGCCAGAATCCGGCACGATCAGCCCAATGCATTGCAGCAGAGTGCCGGGCTGATCGATCACAGGCAAAAAACATTGAAGAAAATTCAAAGATAAGATTTTTAAATGTTTTACTTACCTCAGCCACCTCGCCTTTAAACATCTCCCCCGATGGGCTTGGCCTCCCGATGAACGCCTCCTGCAGTTGATGGTGTTTTCGCCCAGCGATGCTACAGGGGGCAGAACCAAAGTTTGAGTTCTGGACGCTACTGAGGCAATTTGCATGGCAATGATTTCATAATCGCCAGGCAAAGGAGATTGGAACGGTAAGTGATTATCTCACCGTTATCGCCCCCGGAGGGGCTAAGGTGGCCAGCATTTATTGTCCATCTAAAAATGCAATAGAAACTCAAAATTCAGCACAATGTGATTAGCTGGTTGTCAAGAGATTTTAAAACCACCTTAAAAGCATTCACGAATTACTTCAAAGCTCCCATGAACTTGAAGCAGCCTTTTATGAAAAGTCCTCTGAATTACAAAATGGCGTCCATACCCCTGAGTTAAGGTCAGGTGAGTGCAGCTTTTCGTGAGCGTTTTTTTGGGTGAGCGATCATTGGGGCGGTATGTGGGCGAGATGTCGAAAGTAACGCTCGGCGATAATCTGGACGGTATTTGGGCGATGGTTTCCAGTATAAACAGTCTTCTGGGCGGTGCACGACTGATGTCGTCAGATTTTGAAAAAAATAATATGGGTGGGCGGTTCAGCTAATTCCCGGCGTTAACTGTGTGCCGAAAGTTACGCCGGCGATAAATGGGCAATAATTGGCTGTTAGTTTCCATTTTGAATCAAATATGGGCGTTAAACTCAATCTCAGCGGTTAAATGGGTAGTAACTGGGCGATCCCGATGGAAAGTCCAGCTCCATTGTCACAGACTCCACATTACACAAGTATGTATGAATGGTGAATTTACTACATTGTTTTTATTCATTCAATAGCCACTCTGCTGGCAATGAATAAGTAACCAGTTGAAATGTATATATAAAAAATATAATTGAATATCGTAAAAATGTCGCATTTCAAGAAAAAATTATTTCAAAATTGTAAAGAAACATTAAATTTACTTTTGGAAAAAAGTAACAGTTTTCTGCAGAGACTGCATCATGCTAAAATAACGGGCATTTAGGAAAGGTCATACTGTTCTCAGTGCTGTGTTGTGAGTGGTGAAGCTGACGGTATTTTCCTGAACCCTCTTCTGCTTCCACAGTGACTGACTCTGAGATCAGTACAGCAGAGAGAGAAAAAAAACATATATTTGAAAGCACCGATCTTTCAAAATTTGATGGGCACTGTGAGAACTCGGGATGTTAATCTTGCCACTATTATTTTATTTTAACAATAACCAAAACAAATGCGAGCTTCAGACTGCTGGCTGAGTTCGGTCTGGATTATAGGATTTCTTCAGCCTCACCAGCAGAAATCTGATCAATCAGGACTCACCTGCAATTACACTCATTTAACACTTCTTAAGTGGTTTGACGACCACTTAACCATTGCAGTAAGGGCCAAGAATGTTAATCGTGCTCGAAATATCAGGAAATAAATTAAACGCAGCACTGAAATTGCACAGCATGGTTTACTAACAATGTTATTACCTCAGGTGCTAGACCCTAAGCAAGGAGTTTAAGCAATGTCTGAGTTTTGAAATCAGAAACCAAGATTAAACTACAATCCAAGCTTTACCGATTGAATGCATCTGCGTAGGTTGTATTAAAAACTGTGGGGCAATAATGCAATAACATTTGCAAACTGTGTCATGTCATGTGACTTGACATGAATGGGAAATGTGAGGTTATTCACTTTGGTAGAAAGAATAGAAAAACAGAATATTTTTTAAATGGTGAGAAACTTTTAAATGTTGGTGTTCAGAGCGATTTGGATGTCCTTGTGCAAGAAACCCAGAAAGCTGGCATGCAGGTACAGCAAGCAAATAGTATGTTGTCCTTTATTGCAAGGGGGAGTATAAGAGTAAGGAAGTCTTGCTACAATTGTACAGGATCTTGGTGAGACTACACCTGGAGTACTGTGTACAGTTTTGGTCTCCTTATCTAAGGAAGGATATACTTGCCTTGGAGGTGGTACAATGGAGGTTCACAAGATTGATTCCTGGGATGATTGGGCCTATACTCTCTGGAGTTTCGATGAATGAGATTGAAACATACAAGATTCTGAAGGGGATTGACAGGGTACTGAGCGGTTGTTTCCCCTGGCTGGAGTGTCTAGAACTAGGGGCACAGACTCAGGATAAGGTGTAGGCCATTTAAGACAGAGATTAGGAGGAATGTTTTCATTCAGAGGGTTATGAATCTTCGGAATTCTCTTCCCCAGAGGGTTAGGGTTAGGGTTAGGGTTAGGGTTAGGGTTAAACCTGGTGTCGATTTCACACTCATTCGAGGCTCATCCTGAGGAATGTTTTCCTCCATGGAATTTCCTTGATTTTCATTTGAACTCACTCTAACTTCAGGCTCTTTGTTTTCCTGACTCGGACTCAGACTTTCATTCTGATTCTCTCCTGGATTTGTTTCCAGTACATTGGATTTAGGATTTGCGACTGATATATCAAAACTATCTGATAAGTCAGAAATAATTGAATCAACTCCTTCCATGTCTGTAGGTAAAATATGATCAATATGAATAAACCTAACCTGTCCATTATCAAACATCTTTACCAAATATGTGCAAGGACCACACATAGTCACCACTCTTCCTGGTAACCACTTTAACCATTTATGGTGATGGTTCTTCACTCTCACCTTCTGGTTTAATTTCCCACTTCTCTCTTTTACTCTACCTCTATCATGATTCTCTTTCTGCCTTAATTGTGTCTCTTCTACGGACTGTGCCAAATTTGGCTTGAACAACGAGAATCTGGTTCGAGGCTGTCGTTTGAGAAACAACTCTGCTGGTGTTCTACCAGTAGTTGTATGAGGAGTATTTCGATATGTAATCAAAAAATTAGCCAATTTGTGATCCAATGACAACTGTCGTTTCCTTGGATTTGGATCTAACATTGTTTTATGAGGGCACGTTTTACAATTTGTACAGTGCGCTCTGCTGCACTATTCGAAGCAGGATGTTATGGTGGAACCTTGGTATGTTTCACACCATTTTTGCTCGTGAATTGTGCAAATTCTTCTGAACGAAATTGTGGTCCATTATCCGAAACAATTTCTTCAGCGAGACCAAATGAAGAAAATAATTTTTGTAAAATGTCCAATGTTTTACTTGTTGTTATTTTCCACATTGGAAACACCTCAACCCACTTCGAATGGCTATCAATCACAATGAACAATTGTTGTCCTTCTAACTCAGCAAAATCAATATGTAGCTTTTGCCACACCCTGGGAAGCCATTTCCATGGCTGTAATGGTACTGGTGGTGGTTGCTTGCTTACCGACTGACATATCGTACACTGACTCACGATGTACTCTATATCTTTATCAAGACCTGCCCACCATAAATAACTGCGTGCCAAACTCTTGGTCAAGCACATTCCCAGGTGCTGGTCATGGAGGTCTCCTAATAATTTGGACCTGAATTTATTTGTTATAACCACTCTTGCACCCCACATGATACAATCTTTATCGACTGAGAATTCATTCCTATGAATGAAGAATGGATGTGTATCTTTATCTGTTAACTGGTTTGGCCATCCATTTGCAATATACTCATACACCTTTGACATCACTGGGTCACGTTTGGTTGCTCTACCAATCGCTTCAGCTGTGACTGGCAGTTCATCAATGTATGAAAAATAAACCACTTCTTCCCTCTCAGGTGTACCCTGTGATGGGGAAGGCAATCTAGACATTGCATCAGCATCACTGTGATCAGCTGATCGTCTGTATTCAAAATCATATGTATATGCTGACAAAATCAAAGCACAACTCTGCATTCGGGCTGCAGCTAATGTTGGAACTGTGGACTTTGGATGGAGGATTGCTGTTAGGGGCTTATGGTCCGTAACGATGGTAAACTTACGACCATACAAGTATTTGTGAAACTTTTTGACCCCAAAAATTAATGCCAAAGCTTCCCTTTCAATTTGCACATAATTACTCTCACTGGCACTGAGAGTGCGTGAAGCAAAAACAATTGATCTCTCCTCCCCACTACTTAATACATGAGAGATTACTGCCCCAACTCCATACGGAGAAGCATCACATGCTAGCTTAATCTCCTTAGGTATGTCATAGTGAACTAACATGGTGCTCTCTACCAATTTGCTTTTACACTCCTTGCATATTGTATCGCATTCCTTTGACCACTTCCAATGGACCTGGTTTTTCAAAAGTTCATTCAGTGGATGTAATACTGTAGCCAAATTTGGGAGGAACTTCCCATAATAGTTCAAAAGACCCAAGAATGAACGAAGTTCAGTGACATTCCTGGGAGTGGGTGCATTTTTAATTGCATCCAATTTTTTCATGGTTGGATGTAAACCATCTTTGTCTACTCTGTACCCTAAGTACTCCACTGAGTTTTTAAATAACTCACATTTACTCTGTGCTTCTCTAGCCGTTTGAGGACTTCATTCAATATGTTTTTTGAATTTGCCTATTTGGTGCTGAAATTAGTATGTCATCCAAATAACATAATATCCCTTCAATACCTTGCAAAATCTGGTTCTTCAACCCTTGGAATATGGCAGGGGTGGAAGACACTCCAAACGGTAGCCTATTAAATTGATATAGGCTTAGATTAGTATTTATAGTCAAACATGACTTGCACTCCTCGTCTAGTTCAAGCTGTAAGTAGGCATTCGTAAGATCCAGTTTTTTGAAGATCTGACCACCTGTCAGTGTTGTGAACAAATCTTCTATATTTGGCAATGTATTGGGGACATTACCCTTTCGAACCTGGTTTACGGTTACTTTATAATCACCACACAATCTTACCTTACCATCGGACTTAGGTACAATAACAATGGGTGTAGCCCAATTACATCGATCTATCTTACAAATAATGTTCTCAGTCTCTAGTCTTTTGAGTTCTTGCTCAACTTTCTCCTTGGGTGCATATGTTATGGAACGTGGCTTGTAGTAAACCGATCTAGTGTCCTTCTGTATCCTGACACTCGCCTTGAAGCCTAGGATTGGACTGCCCGTTTCACAGAACACCTTCGGATACTTCTTGATAACCTCATCCGTTGATGAAAATTTCTCTTCCACACAGAAAATCCTACTCCAATCCAGCTTCAGTGAGCTCAACCACTTTCTTCCTAGTAAGGCAGACTTGTCTCCTTTCACTACTATTAGAGGCAAGTTCTGAAATTGATCTTTATATTTCACCGGTACGGTGATACGACCTACCACAGGAATTTTCTCTCCTGAGTAGCCTCACAGCTCTATCTTGGATTTCTCCAGTTGAAAATCCCGCAATTTGTCGCGATATAGTGACTGCGGTACTACACTCATGGATGCACCTGTGTCAATTTCCATTGGTATCTTGAATCCCGCAACATCTATGTGGATTTTGATACTTTCCGAATCGCTGTCTGTTAACCTCATGCTCCTGATGATGTGTAACTCTAACATCTCCTCATCCTGTTGTTGTTCTTCCATGCTATGTAGTCTCTTGGGATTTCTACTCGTAGCTTTGAACGCTGGACTCATAGCTTTAATAGCTGGTTTATCCTTCAGTCAGCATGCCTTCGCAAGATGCCCAGTCTTTCTGCAGAAGAAACACTCTGCCTTCACGTATGGGCAACTTTGAGCAATGTGTTGTTCCAGGCACCTATAGCATGACTTCGACGCTCTGTTAGAATTTCCAGTTTCTGAGACTTTGGGCCCCCACCGTCTTTTACTTTGAACCTACAGGTGATTTATCTCAGTTGACTGACGATCGTAATTATTATTTAATGCTCAGGAATATTGTTCGGCCATGCCCATTGACCTCGCTGTCTGACAAGCAATCTTAAAAGTCAAGTCATCCATCATCAATAACTTCCTTCTGATCGCATCATTTTTCACCCCACAAGCAAAACGATCCCTTAATGCTCGGTGTTGAAAGTTTCCAAAATTACAGTGCATCGATAGCTTTTTTAATGCTATGATGTAATCACTGATGCTTTCATCAGCCTTTTAATTCCAAATCCTGAAACGATAGCTTTCAGCAATTTGTAACGGTTTGGGGTTATAGTGCTGCTCCAGCTTCGTTAAAATCTCTTTAAGCATTGTGTCCTTTGGTTCGTCAGGCACAAGCAGATTTACAAGGGTTTCGTATGATGCCGGACCCACCTCCGATAAGAAGATCGCCTTCTTACGTTCCAACACAGCCCGGTTCTGGATTGCATTGTCTGGAACTTCAATTATTTTATTTGCAGTGAAATACATTTCTAGCCGATCCACATATGCTTTAAAACATTCCCAAATGTCCGATTATACCTGCCATTTTAATCTCTAGCTGTTCCCACTGTGTGCTGTATTTTACCTCAGATTTTGTAGCTTTTTTCCAAAGACAGAAACTTCCAAAGTCTCTCTGTCGACTGGCTGAATCCTTCACCAACAAAATTTAAGCTTTAAATCATCCGAAAAATCCCATCTCAATCGCCAAAAGTGATATATTCACAGAGCACAGCACACATAGCTCCTAACATGGCAGGCAGCTCTCTCGGAAGCCTCCAAAAATCTGCCTGGTTCTATTTATTATTAACTATGCAGTTTCAGTACACAATACGTCCACATCCACAGTGTGGTGCTACAAACATTACAAGCTTACAGGCATTACTGTCCCCAACCCAGAGTACATTCTGTGCCCTTGCTACTCTCAGTGCTTCTTCCAAGCTGTGTGCAAAATAGAAACATAGAAACATAGAAATTTACAACGCAGAAGGAGGCCATTTTGGCCCATCGTGTCCGCGCCGGCCGACAAAGAGCTGTACGGCCCTCGGTCAGCAGCCCTGAAGATTACATATAAACCTATGAACAATGAACAATGACGGAAAGGTAAAGAGCACCCAGCCCAACCAGTCTGCCCCACACAACTGCGACACCCCTTAAACTTAAATATTCTACATTCCACCCCATGTGATCTCCTGGGAGAGGCAAAAACCAGATAAAAACCCAGGCCAATTGTGGAAAAAAAAATCAGAACAAGTCCAGGAGATCACCCTAGCTGTATTCGATTCCCTGCAGTACTTACCTTCATATCTGCGCTGGCCAACAAGAGGTTATCCAGTCTAATCCCAATTAACAGCTCTAAGTGCACAACCATGCAGGTTACGGCACTTTAAGTGCCCATTCAAGCACCTTTTAAATGTGCATCCACCACCCTTCCAGGCAGTGAGTTCCAGACCCCCACAATCCTCTGCGTGAAGAACCCCTCCCTCAAATCCCCTCTGAAGCTTCCACCAACCACCTTAAAACTATGCCCCCTCGTAATTGATCCCTCCACCAATGGAAATAGACCCTTGCTATCCACTATATCCAGGCCCCTCAAAATTTTGTACACCTCAATGAGGTCTCCTCTCAATCTCTTCTGTTCCAATGAGAACAAACCCAGCCTATCCAATCTGTCCTCATAGCTAAGATTCTCCATTCCAGGCAGCATCCTATGAAATCTCCTCTGCACCCTCTCGAGTGCAAATCATGTACTTCCTATAATACAATGACCAGAACTGCATGCAGTACTCCAGCTGTGGCCTAACCAGAGTAGTATACAATTTAAGCATAACCTCCCTGCTCTTTTATTCCGTATGCCTTCTTAACCAAATTGGCCTGCTACTTTCTGAGATCTGTGGACAAACACCCCAAGGACCCTTTGTTCATCTACACTATTAAATGGCCTACCGCTTAATGTGTATACCCTTTCCTTATTAGCCCTCCCAAAGTGGCCTCACACTTCTCCAAATTAAATTCCATTTACCATTGCTCTGCCCATCTAACCAGTAGATTGATATCCTCCTGCAGTCCATGACTTTCCTCTTCATTATCAACCACACAGACAATTTTAGTGTCATTTGCAAACTTCTTAATCATACTCCATATATTCAAATCTAAATCATTGATATATACCACAAAAAGCAAGGGACCCAGTATCGAGCCCTGCGGAACCCCACTGGAAACATCATTCCAGTCACAAAAATATCCATCAACCATTACCCTTTGCTTCCTACTTCAAAGCCAATTTTGGATCCAACTAGCCACTTTGCTGTGGATCCCATGGGCTTTAGCCTTTGTGACCAGTCTACCATGTGGGACCTTATTAAAAGCTTTCCTACATAGTACACACTACCCTCATTGACCCTCTTGGTTACCTGCTCAAAAAATTCAATCAGGTTAGTCAAACACGATCTTCCCTTAACAAATCCATGCTGAATGTCCTGAATTAATCCTTGCCTTTCCAAATGTAGATTTATCCTATCTTCCAGGATTTTTTCCAATAATATTCCCACCACTGAGGTTAGGTTGACCAGCCTGTTATTACTCCCTTCTTGAACAAGGGTACACATTAGCAGTCCTCCAGTCCTCCGGCACCATGCCCAAATCCAAAGAGGGCTGGAAAATGATGGTCAAGGCCTCTGCTATTTCCTCTTTTACTTCGCTCAACAGCCTGGGATATATTTCATCCGGGTCTGGGGACTTAACTACTTTCCCCTTCCTCAATATATACCACTATGCCGCCACCTCGGGTGGGTCTGTCCTGCCAGTGGGATTGGACATACCCAGGGATGGTGATGGAGGAGTCTGGGACATTGGTTGAAAGGTATGATACTGTGAGTATGACTATGTCAGCCTTTTGCTTGACCAGTCTGTGGGACAGCTCTCCCAATTTTGACACAAGTCCCGAGATATTAGTGAGGAGGACTTTGCAGGATCAATTAGATTGGATATGCCATTGTTTTGTCCGAAGCCAGTGCCAAGGTCTATGTCGGGTGGTCCATCCAGTTTTATTCGTATTATTGTTTTCTGTAGCTGCTTGTCACAACTGAGTGGCTTTCAAGGCCATTTTAGAGGTTAGTTAAGTGCCAACCACATTGCTGTGGATCTGGAGCCACATATAGGCCAGACCAGGTAAGACATCAGATTTCCTTCCCTACAGGCCATTAGTGAACCAGATGAGTTTTTACAACAATCCAGTGGTTTCATAGGGCTCAATTTTCCCCAATTATCTGCGCTGTTTTTTTGGCGTACACTGTTTTTTTTCGGAGTAAATAAAAATCTCTACATTTCCCCAAAGTTTCTGCGCCAGCATAATTCACTAAGGTACGATTTTTATAGGCTACAATTTTTTGAGTCATAGGAAGTGTAACCTATTGTCTGAGGCAGTTTTTGACATTTAAGCAGTTTGGCCAACTTACATTTTTCCTAGGACAGCATATGTGACTACTCACAAAAGAACTTCTGGGCACTTAACAAAAATCAGCACACATTACAAAATCGGCGCATGAAGACCTCATTGTTTTTCGCCGAAGTTTTGGAGGGAGTGGAGAAGGCAGAGAATATGCATCATAAATCTTCATATTTTCAAAGTCAAAAGGGAGGATTTGGAAATGTAATGCAATTCTTGAATTTTTTCAAAGTACCACCCCAGCACTGCATCTCTCCTCACTGGACTCAAGGGTCGGAGCGTCAGCCGGCAGAATCGCTCCCTCGCACGAACACAGGGGCTTGGGGCTCAGGTTCAAACGAAGCCCGGATAGGGGGGGGGGGAGAAGGTGGTGGAAGCCGAGCTCCAAGTCCGTGTCTGGACGCCCCAAATGACTAAATTGATTGCCTAGCTTCCTGTTGTAAGCAAGCCTATTGTGCATGCGCAGACAAGGGTGTGGTCCATACTAGGGCGTCCGCCTTGGAGAGAGAGGGGAAAAAAGAGGTGAGAGTGCTTTGTCCTGCTGTTTTCAGGTTGTTGCAAAGCTACAATTTAATTATGCGGGCAATATTGACAATGCCATTCCTCGTGCAATGCCTCTGCATGATGGTGCTGTGGAGGAGAAGATTGATTAGATAGCATCACCTGAGGAACCTGTAAGATGATGGGCAGGAGGCCTTACCCACATCAGGTATATTGAGACAGGCATTAATACCTGCACCTGAGTGAGGCAGACTGCGTGAGAAGGCTGCGTTTCCACAAATAAGTTGTAACCGAGATTTGTGAGTTAAATAAAAGCAGACCTGCACCCTTGAAGCATCAGGAGGATTGTTTTGTCAGCTGAAGTAAAGGTTACAGCTGCACTTTCATTTTATGCATCTGGATCATTCCAGGCCACAACTGGGGATATGTGCACCATTTCTCAACATGCAACACATATCTGCATTCGGCATATGCCCGGAGGAATGACAACATACAGTCACCCATGACCTCCAGGCAATGCGTGACAGGGCTGTGGGCTTCTCCAGGATTGCTGGCTTCCCCAAGGTACAGGGCTGCATTGATTGTACCCACATCACCTTGCGAGCACCTTTGGAGGATTCCGAGATGTACAGGAACAGAAAAGGCTTCCACTCCATGAACGTGCAGCTCATCTGTAACGATGGCAGTTGATGCGGGATTCCCTAGGAGCACCCATGATGCTTTCATCCTACGCGAGAGCATTATATCTGCCATGTTTCAGCACGGCAGATATAATACTCTCGCACTATATCCTACACGAAACCCGGACGGAAGCTGAGCGGGAATACAACATGTCACACATTGTGATGCGCAACACAATAGAGAGGACCATTGGCATCTTGAAGCAGCATTTCGATGCCTCGACCATTCCAGAGGCTACTTGCAATACTCTCCGGAGATTGTCGATCAGTTCACTGTTGTCTGCTGCATGCTGCACAACTTAGCCATCATGAGGCAACAGCAGCTGGTAGTAGAAGATCCACCTGAGGTGAGAGTGGCTGATGTTGAGGAGGAAGATACAGATGACGAGAAGGAGGACGACGAGGAGGACAAGGAAGCCATGCAACTCCTTGAACCCAGAACATGACGGAGGAGCAGGGCGGGCCCTTTAACGATTGCTCGAGCCTTGCACCAGCAGCTCATCTGTAAATGCTTTCCTGCCTGCAAGCTCAGTGGCAACTATTCAAAATGGACCATGTTCATTGTTTGGATCGGTTCCGTATTGTTATGTTGTGTTAATAATGGAACAAATAATGCAAATGATTCTTCTTTAGATCAAAAAGTTGTGTTAATAATGGAATAATTTAAATGATTCAGTTATAATTTAAAATATATATTTTATTCAAACTGTTAACACGTCTTTGTACTTAACTTTAATAAAAATATTCTTATATCAAACTTTAAAGTATTCAATTAAGATCACTTCCAAACTTTACGATCACTTACAAATTTTAAGTTCACACAAACTTTTAAACTTGTAAATTTACATCAATTACAAAAAACTTAATTTGAGAACTATTACAACAGTAACAACAATAATAATAATAACAGCAAAGAACGGCTGCACCCATCTCTCCTTCACCTTATTCTAAGACCGCCCACTGCGCTTGGTCTTGTTGACTCCATCCCTGTTCGAAGGCGGTGGCACAGCATTTCTCGGGATGGTACCAAGCTTATTCTTTCGAGCATCTCGGGTAATGCGCACTTTTTGTTGGGGGGCATGGGCAGGTGGTAATGTGGAAGGCACAACTTGGGCCTCTTCAAAAATTCATCTGGGGATTAAAGTGGGAGTGGCAGTTGATTCCGTCAATGGCCGTGGGGTCTGGGTGTGTTCCCTTATTGCAGCAGCTAACTCCGACATTCCCTCCCTCATGTGCCCCGACAGTGTCTCAACTACCTCCGACATTCCCTCCCGAATGTTCACCGACTATGTATCAGCTACCTGCGACATTCCATCCCTAATATGCCTGGACAGTGTTCTCATTTCTCATGAGAGCATTGATACTTCTTCCGACAGTCTCGATACCCCATCACCCACCCCACCGATGGTGTCCAGGAGTGATCGCGCAAGGTCAATGCTCTCCCCACTCATTGCCATCATCTGAACTACGTCTGTTACATCCTGTATTTCACAAGAGTGCTGTCGAGTTCTCCTTCCATTCCTCAACCTGGGTGTGGCTTGCTGCCTCCCACTGGGATCCACAGCCTTGGACGGTGTGAAACCATGAAATGTCCCAACACTTACACTACTCAGGAAAGGGGCTGGCATCTCAATGGGCAGCACCAGCACCTCCTCCAGTGTGAGTACAAGATGGGGGCTTTATCCTCCCCCTCCCCCCCATGATCTTGATCTGGAAGGTTGGATTGGAAAATGTTCTCCTCTTCAGGCTCATCCGTGTCTGAATCTTCTTCTACATCAGCTTCAGGTTCATCAGGGTTGGCCTCAAGTTCTGCAAAATATAACAGAACAGACAAATAGTTAGCAGCAGGGGAAGGGGCAGGGTGGTATGAGTAGGCTCACATAGTGCAAGCAGCTGGCTCATTTGAAGGACCACGATGAATGATAGCACATTACATCAACCGAAGTGCAGCAGACACAGACATCCCCAGGAACCGAAACATGGCTAGCCAGCGCAGCACTTAACATTTAGCAAAACCAGACTGTGGAATTTGCAGGACTTATCCTATCCCTTGAGTATGGGCCCAGCTTATGCAGTGGTGGTTGCTTTTCTCCAGGCAGGACCCATGGGTGTCAGTAGGTGAAGATTTGTCGGGCCTCCTCCTGTTAGAGTTCTCTTTTTTTTGGTGTGGGCCACCTTCCTCTGCAAAGATGAAAATATAACTTTTTAGAGAGGGTGTCCATCTGCTGGGTGGGACATATACAACTGGCCACATTTACAATTGTAATTCCAGTGAATAGATGAAAATATTACTTACACCAACTGCTTGACCAAGGTCCTGCCACTTCTTTTTGCACTGACCTCCAGACCTCAGGATGGTCACCATTGCACAGTAATCTGTGAAAGTTGGTTTCAGCATTTCTTTGAGAAACTTTTGTGCGACCTCAGCTCGTGCCATCTGGTCTCAATTACTGTTATGTATGTTAACTGGGTTTTACCTGCCACCGGAGGGCGCGACTGTCTGAGTCCTAATGGTCACTGGCAGACATGTGCAAGCCATGTATATAATGTTGGCAGCCATGTTGAATCCTCACTTTGAGAATAAATAAACTGGAGTAAGGTCATGCCTGAACTAGCTCACCGTACTTAGCCTCGTGGAATTATTCGATACTTAACAATTGGTGACGAGTTAAAAATACGAACTTCCATCAACCATGTCTGTTGGAATTTTGGAGAGATTTGTGGAAGGGGAAGATTGGGAGGATTTCACTGATTGCCTCGACCAGTACTTCATAGCCAACGGATTGGAAGGAACCGATAACGCAATTAAGCACAGGGTGGTTCTCCTCACCGTTTGTGGGTCAAATATTTATGGCCTTATCAAGAATCTACTCTCACCGACTCGACCTATGGATAAGACTTACGATGAATTGTGTACACTGGTTCGGAACCACTTTAAACTGAAGGAAAGCATCATCATGGCGCAGTATCGTTTCTATACACACAATCGCTCCGAGGGCCAGGACGTGGCGGAATTTGTTACCGACCCGAGACGTCTCACTGGGCCAGGCAACTTCGGAGCTGCGTTGGAGGAAATGCTGCAGGACTTTTGTGTGCTTGGCATTGGCCACGAGGTCATCCTTCAAAAGCTGCTGGCTGCTGAATCTCTAGACTTGAGCAGGGCCATCACGATCGCCCAGGCATGCATGGCCACGGACGAAAACTCGAAACAGATATCTTCCTAGCATCAAAACTCACCGGCAAGTACTGTGCATAAAATATCGTCAGCAGGCAGAGCTGCATATGGCAGGGCCTACTCGTCCGCGTTCATACTCCAACCAGTTGCTTATGTGTCCAGAAGCCTGTCTAAGGTAGAAAGAGCCTATAGTATGATAGAGAAAGAGACTTTAGCATGCGTATATGGGGTTAGGAAAATGCACCAATACCTGTTTGGGCTTCGGTTTGAGCTTGAAACAGACCACAAGCTGCTCATTTCATTGTTTTCTGAGAGCAAAGGTATAAACACTAATGCCTCGTCCTGCATCCAAAGATGGGCACTGACATTATCTGCTTATGATTATGTCATCCGCCACAGATCAGGCACTGAAAACTGTGCTGATGCTCTTAGCCGGCTACCATTGCCCACAACCGGGGTGGAAATGCCGCAGCCCGCAGACTTGCTGCTAGTCATTGATGCCTTCGAAGGGTCACCCGTCACGGCTCACCAAATTAGGACCTGGACCAGCCAGGATCCTGTACTGTCAAGCGTAAAAATGTGTGTCCTAAATGGAAATTGGTCTGCCATTCCCAGGGAAATGTAAGATGAAATTAAGCCGCAAAGGTGAATTGTGTAATCAGTCTGATAGTCTGTTATGGGGTAATTGTGTTGTTATGCCAAAAAAAGGCAGGGAAACTTTTGTGTGAGATTTACACAGTGCCCACCCAGGCATTGTCATGATGAAGGCCATTGCCAGGTCTCATGTTTGGTGGCCCGGCATTGACTCGGACTTGGAGTCATGCGTGCATCAGTGCAACACTTGCATGCAACTGAGTAATGCACCCGTGGAGGCTCCGCTGAGTCTGTGGTCATGGCCATCCAAACCATGGTCAAGGAGCCACATAGACTTTGCCAGCCCCTTTCTCGGCAAAATGTTTTTAGTGGTAGTGGACGTTTACTCCAAATGGATTGAATGCCTAATCATGTCATCCAGCACGTCCACAGCCACTATTGAAAGCCTCCGGGCCATGTTCGCCACCGATGGCCTGCCCGGCGTCCTTGTCAGTGACAATGGACCGTGTTTCACCAGTTCGGAGTTCCACGAGTTTATGACCGGTAATGGAATCAAGCATGTCAGGTCTGCCCTTTTCAAACCCGCGTCTAACGGTCAAGTGGAGCGGGCTGTCCAAACCATTAAACAGAACCTAAAACGCGTGACTCACGGTTCCCTACAATCCCGTTTGTCCCACATTCTGCTTAGTTACCGGGCAAGACCCCATTCGCTCACCGGGGTCTCTCCTGCCGAGCTGTTAATGAAGAGAGGCCTCAAAACCAAGCTCTCCCTTGTACTCAATGATCACGTCGAAACCAGAAGGCAATGGCAGCAATGGTACCAATTTGTGAAAGGGAAATCATGCTTGACGAGTCTTCTGGAGCTTTTTGATTATGTAACTAGCAGAGTGCACAAGTGAGAACCAGTGGATGTGGTGTATTTGACAAGGTCCCTCACAAGAGATTGGTGTGTAAAATCAATGTATAAGATTCTGACGGGACTGGACAAGTTAAATGTGGGAAGAATGTTCCCGATGTTGGGGAAGTCCAGAACCAGGGGACACAGTCTTAGGATAAGGGGTAGGCCATTTAGGACTGAGATGAGGAGAAACTTCTTCACTCAGAGAGTTGTTAACCTGTGGAATTACCTGCCGCAGAGAGTTGTTGATGCCAGTTCATTGGATATATTCAAGAGGGAGTTAGATATGGCCCTTACGGCTAAAGGGATCAAGGGGTATGGAGAGAAAGCGGGAAAGGGGTACTGAAGGAATGATCAGCCATGATCTTATTGAATGGTGGTGCAGGCTCGAAGGGTCGAATGGTCTACTCCTGCATCTATTTTTCTACATTTCTATGTTTAACACAATCACACAGCTGTATCACGTGACATTGCTGTTCATGACCCTGTTTTTGTCCTGATTTATGGTCATGGTCCAAAGTGAGTTGCTGGCACGGTTTTGGCCAAGGAGGGGAACAGGGTGTTTATCATCAAACTGTTAAATGGCCAAACGTGCAAGAGGCATATCGACCAAACCAAACTGCGATTCACAGACAACCCAGAACAAATTGAAGATGACATCATCATCGACCAATCAACACACATTGAACCATCAGTTGACCCTTGTGTCATTCACGAAGACGAACCTACCATCCCCGACAGTCCTGTCAGACCGACTGCTCCGCAATGCAGCAATGGTCCTACTAACTCACCCAAGCTTGGGTTCAAACTGAGAAGATCAACCAGGGAGCAGAAGACTCTGGACCTTCCCAACTTGTAAATACAACCTGTACCAAGGACTTTGGGGAGAATGATGTTATGTATGTTAACTGGATTTTACCTGCCACTAGAGGGCGTGTCTATCAGAGTCCTAATGTTCACTGGCAGACACGTGCAAGCCGTGTATATAATGTTGGCAGCCATGTTGAATCCTCACTGAGAATAAATAAATTGGAGTAAGGTCATGCCTGAACTAGCTTACCATACTTAGCCTCATGGGGTTATTCGATACTTACCAATTACAGTAACCAGGGCATTCACTTCGTCCTGTGAGAAATTGTTGGTCCTTGAGCCGCGTTGCATATTGCAGCTCTGATTTTTTCCACGCAGAATAAAAGTTCTCACACACAACTGGCTCTTTAAAAATGGCTGAATGCAAACCAGGAGGTGTACTGGCTCCACCCCCAAAAGCTAAAGGGCAGGCTGTGAGGCACCAATTTCAAAAATTAGAATGGGGAAATGTTAACTTTTTTTCTGGCGTAGTCAGGCTCGAAAAAAATGAGTGTAACTAAAATATGCCAAAAATCGGCATTGGGGAAAGTTAAGCCCATGGCCACTAGTTTTTGGTTCCAGATTTACATTTTTTTATTTAACTGAATTTAAATTCCACAACTGTGGGATTTGAACTTGCATCTCCTGATCATTAGCCCAGGCCTCTGAATTATTAGTCTTGTAACCTAACCACTGTGCTACCATTCTATGTACCTGCCCCAAGTGGCCAATCTACATGTGTGGGCCTAGTAAGTCAGAATCCAATGGTTATTCAGCCAAGCCCAATCCTGTCCATCTGGTCCACACACATTCACTTTCCATCAAGGGCAACTGGAATGGGAACTCTAACTGATTTTCCCTCTGTTTAATGGAAGGGCGCTAAAGCCAGTTTTGGTGTTTCAGCCACTGTCCTGGTTGAGATTTACTCATTCAGTACAAACTGGAGATTGAACATGTAACCTTCCTGGTCATTTAGTTCAGTTCCACATTGAGTAACTGTGCCATTGGAGGAGCGTCAACATTTACTCAGCATGGTCAGATTATGAGGTACAATCCCCATCTGTGCTAACCTTGCTGATCTCATCCAAGACAGTAGTTGGAGCATCATGATTGGCCTCAGTGCCTCTGAGTAGGTATTTGCAAGCAGCGGGGAAAGTCAGCCAGGTTTCCTGATTATGTTCACTATCTAGTCATCCCTGCTGAGAGGTGTGCATGCGTGGATGCCAGGTAAAAAACAAGATTAGAGCTTTCAACAATGCACTCAAATTTAAACAGAATGCTGGCACTGTCTGGGCTCACAGACAAAGATTGGCCACTTGGGTGACGTAGTGGAGACCTGCTGCCATCAGTGGAATTGTACTTCAGTATCAGATGGAAACTTGGAAGACGACAAAATACATACTTTTTATGAACACTTAACATCAATTCTTTTGGGATTGCAGGCCGAATATCATTTCTTTATTCACTTATTAGCAGAGGAAGCCATTCCAAATTTTCAGGAAACATTGACACCAGATAGAGACCATAGGCTGAAAAGAATACCGTTTAACAAAAAAATTCCGCCATTTTAAACTCCTTACTATCATACTAACAAAACAGGAGCATTCTTTGTCCATGAACAATGTAAAGGGCAAACACTTATGCTTAAGCTTGGTTTTACATTTTAGATGCACTTCCTGACATCTTTAAATAGACACAAAATTAGATTAACTATTAATCAGAAAATCTGAGTAACTTGCAGTGTAGTGTTTGGAAAGACTCAGATATAGCACAGGAAGGCTGATCCATAGGTTAATGTAGTCACCTATAAATAAAGTCAATGACAGCTTGCCTGTCAGAATGTGCAGATGAACAGCCCTTTTTCCCACCATTACAGAGTCATGAGTGTGGGAAAATTAATTTAAGTGGTAGTTAATTTCTAATGAATTTCATTCATGCGGTTAATATTGCCCTTTGATGTAATGGTAACCTTCATGGATCATTGCATTATGTAAATAAATTTCATTTCATGCTTGTTTAAAAAGGTTGTTGGGTCTAGCCACAGTTGGCTTTGGCACAAAAGAGAAAATGCAAGCAAGATTTAAGACTTAATTTTGTACAGATTCTCAATGAAAAACAGTTATTTGAATATAAAGATTAATATTTTACATAGTGGATTTTTCAATTACCTAAACAATAGGAAGCTCTGCACCTATGAAAATGCCATAGTTTAAACCTTAACCCATATCCTAGTCAAGAAATGAAACTCCAGTTGATAATCCTGTCAACTGTCATAACACATGTTTGAAGGATTTTGTTGATAAAAGATTGTACTGTTATATTAGACCACACTATACTAAATCCTACATATTTTGCATTCTTTGTTGTTATGAATATTGAAAAACATTAAGCAAAGTAGTAATAGCTAGTAGTGGGGATGAGCATTTAAGTAAATCTGCAGTGCAGACGTTCCAAAATTTGAATTGAAACCTGCTTCGCAAATGAGCAGTGATTCAGATGTATGCTGCCAAGTATTAGGACATATGCCAACAAACAGACTTGCCAGGAACTAAGCCATGTGCCAACACAAAGAAGTATATATAATCCACATTAAACAATCAGTGACTCTGACACATTCCCATCTTTTGACTGAAGACATTTGGACATACAGCGACTATTACAGACATAGACACGTATCCAACACTAAACTGACAGAGGGAAAATGGTGAATGTGAAGATATCTTTATTAACACCAGGTTCAAACTGGAAAATGTTCCTGAGATCAATGATGTAAGGAGTGTACATCAGTAAAGAGATACAATCAATGTGAGGGAAGCTATCTTGGCATCCTTAGTGCCAGTGGAAGGAACAGGCCACTTTCACTGGCCCTAAGAGTCCTGGAATAGCAGTAACACTATAGAACTTCTTACTGTAACAAGAGTGAGGACGAGTGGCAATGGCCATGGAATAGGAGTGGGCAGGATTGGGTGTGGTCTGAGGTGGGCAGGTGAGTGAGGCAGAATTGAAGTTGGCACCATTTGGAGAAGGAGAATTTGGAGTGGAAACATAGCAGCAAGTTTAGAGGTGGTGAGGGGGTGAGGATTTGAAAAGCATAGAGGGTGAGAGAAGATTTCAGGGGAATGGAGAAGGAAAGAATACAGAAACATAAAATAGGTTGAATTGATCTTGGAGACAGAGCACATTGGTGATGAGTCACACATTGAGATTGTCAGACTTCAAAAGCCACACAGGCCCTGATATTTATCGGGGGAGTGGGGAGGGGGTTGGAGTGCGATAGTGCGGGGGAAACCCAGGAAGACCAGCGAAGTGGAGGTTCTGGCGAATTCAAAGGCAAGACCTCATTAAAATTAATTTCTTCCATTTCCCACCCGACAGACAGTCTATTTGTTAGACGGCTCCCGTCTCCCTTTTACTGCCGACCTTCCAGAGCACTGGGATGCCCAGTGGGCATCTATTAAATTCAAATCAGGCTCCCAATTGTGCTATTGGAGCCTGATTTAAATATGTTAATGAAGTGTCCAACCTCTCCAACAAGACACTCGCATGGCATGCCATCTCCCGCTGTAAAAATGGTGACTGGCTCATTAGCACGTGTTGAATCGTAGTTTTAAGCATTAACTCCCCCCACTGACCTCCTTCCGCCCATCCTGGGGGTATTAATATCGAGGGCAAAGAATCTTGAGATCCAAAGACATGGAGAGGACAGGCAGATTTCAAACAGACAGTGAGAATGGGAGGATCTTCATACTTTTACTGTTTCTCCTGGATGTGCTGTAAGCTGTGGATGTAAATATAGGACTTTTGGAAAAGAGCTAAATAAAGTCTAATAATAACATAGTCTATTACATAAAAACTACTAACTAGTGGGCATTACTGCTCAATGACTACTGCTACTGCTTTGGAATACTCTCCCCAAAAGGCTGGGTCAATTGAAAGTTTCAAGACTGATTGATGGATTTTTATTCGGTATGGATATCAAGGGATATAGAGCAATGAAAGGTAAATGGAGTTGAGGTGTAGATCTAATTGAATGATGGAATGTGAGGCTAGGATTCTGTACATTTTTATCAATATTATGAAAGTATTTGTCTTTATTATATGAACACATTCTGAAAATTGGACTCAACAACAGAAATATTTCAGCTAAACAGGTATCAAAGTAAAGAAACAACATTTTCGGCAGATTTCCATTTGCCCAACTCCTGCCCAACGAATGTCCTTGAAACTCTTACGCCTGGTAAAAGCAGGCGGAAGGTCTGCTTTTACCAGCGTAAGAATTTTAAATGATAGAAAAATTAAAGTTTATTTCCAATTTTTATATTAAAAACCCTGTCCATTAAGGTAAGTTTATTTTTAACCCTATAAAAATATATTAAACATCTTTTTAAATATTTTTTCTAATACATTTAATTTAATTAAATTTCAATTAATTTTAAATATGTGAGGTGCTTTTTAAAATTTATGTATTGTGTTTCTGTGTTTTGGGGGGTATTCCCATTCATAGTAATGGGAGCTCCGTACAAACGGAACTCACCATTATTAGTGAGAATACTCCATGTGCATTGGTGGTCCAGGCCCACATGATCCGTCTACACTGATGGGATACCTGGGCCTCTGCGCTGGGCTGCGCATCTAGGCCTCGGAGCCGAAGTGTTCATTCCTCCGGGACCACCAGGTACTTTCGCCAAAAAAATTGCGGTCAGAGGCATCCGCCCATAGGAAGCCTCCGACTGCAATTTCTGGGCCTTTATGATTTATTTTGAGGACAAAATAATTATCCTTGGCTGGTGAGTAACCAAACAAATTATAAGTCCAGTTTCAATAAGTGAGAGAGCTGAAGATTTGCCATTCAAAAATTATGAAGGCTCTTTAACAATTAGTATGATAAGTATTTAACATTTACCCATTAAAGTAGTAAGTGCCTTCTATATATTTTTTCCTTACTCTAATATACTTCTTTCAAGAGGAAAGTCATGCAATTGCTCTATAAGACCTGTAGGAGGAGCTCTAACTGTGAATTAGATGGATTGAGTCTATTTTCAGGAAATGGCTCCTGTTGAATTTCCAAAACCTTTTGAACTATTCTGGGAGTGATTATTATGTTAACACCAAGATACATAGTAAAATTCTTATAGTTGCATTTTAGCAGTGGCTATCAGTGTCAGACAGCATGACTAAACCAATAATATAGTCTGCAATATACTGAAAGCGTATTAGTGTATCATTAGGTATAGTTAACATTAAACTGAGAGCATATTTTAGTTTAACAGTAAAATAGATTCAGTACAGTTCTTATTAAGCAAAAACATCTCACAAAACATTATTCACTTTTTTAAAAATATTTATTTCTGAGACTAAAGCTATAGAGGAACTGCCATATATATATATATGTTGCAAATGCTTTCTTCATAAATGTGCTTACAATTTCACTACCAATAGTGAGCAAAGGAAATCTTCCCTCATCAGCTAGGGGGGAGTGAGCTATTTACAATAGGTAGTCTCATTGGCAGTGTGATAAAACTTTCTTATGGGACTTTTTTCACTAATTACAAAGTGTAGCACATAATCCCTTATCTGCTTTCACTCTTCAATCAAATTTCAGAAACCTGCTGCAAAAATTAAACAAAACAATCAAATGTTCAATTTACATATGAAAATATCACTAAAAATAACTAACAAATTCAAGACTCATTTTGTATTCTGTATTTTCCAATGTAATCATTGCATACAACTGCCATATTATCCTTCGTGATATATATATGGCAGGTCCTCTATATCTGTAAATGTTCTTTATCATACAATCTTTAAACTAAAAAAAAATACAATTACTAATCTATTTTATGATTAGATCATCATGTGGGCCCTGATGTAACACCATATGTGAAAAAAAAACCTCATGAATCCAGCTGAACATAACACTCTCGTTCTGGTCACTGAGACATCAGGGAGACATTCAAGCTCTGAGAATAGTTCAGAGAAGAACCATGGGGCTCATCCCCAGTGAGGACTGAGATATGAGCAGAGGTTGGAAAAACTTGGGAGGTGAAACTTGTCTTGCGCGGTAGTGCAAAATGAGCGATACCGAATTGGCAGCTCATTTAACCTGATTTTCTTTTACAAAAGTGAATGGAAAAGAATATTGGGCAAAGTGTAGACGGGTTGCCAGTTCACTATCACCCATTTCGCGCTATCGCCCAAGGCAAATGTCACCCCCTTGGTCTTTTTAGCCTTGAAAAGAGGTGACTAAAAGATGAGCTTATAGAGAGAGTAAATGGTATGGAAACGTTAGATTGGAAATTACTTCAAATGAACTTGCAATTAAGACAAAAGGACTTAGGTTCAAGGCAGTAAATGGCAAATTTAGCATTGATACAGTTCTTTTTCACACAAAAAATGAGGATTTCCATGTACAGTAGTAGAGACAAAACCCCACAATCATTTCCAGATAGATGAGTTAAGATGGACCGAATAGCTCTCTGCATTATCTTTTGATTTTTTGAACTCATGTTGCTCAGGTAGTGTGTGCTCAGGTCCACTTGTTTATTTTGTATTATGCCGGAGTTCTGTGGCATAGAAGTAGACAGATCAGAAGAATTAACATATGGCTAAAGGGGTTCTTTTTCATGGGACACTGGCACCAGACAGGAAAGAACTGTATAGATGGGACCGGCTCCAACTGAATTGGGATGGGACGAATGTTAAATAGGGAGGTGGAAAAGGCTTTAAACTAGTAAGATGGGGGAAGGGATCTACAAGAAATGTAACCAGCCTAAATATGAACAAAACAGGAAAAGAGAGCATAGAAAAGAATAAAGTAAGGGAGGACATTGATGGCAAGGGAAGAATGAGAGTTTATAGAACAGGAGTCTAAAAAGATGGTTAAACATAAAGTGAGAGGAAATCCTAATAAAAAAAAAAGTTTAACTGCCGATACAGCAACGCACACAGTGTGCATAATAAAACAGGAGAGCTGAAGGCAATCATGCGTTGCGAGGAACCAGACATAATAGGAATTACTGAGACATGGCTATCAAAAAATTAGGACCTGAGAATTAAACATTGCAGGGTATAAGATATTTAGAAAAGATAGAGAGACAAAAAGGGGAGGTGGGCTAGCTGTACTTATTAGGATAACACAATGGCAGTAGAAAAAAGTGACACAGCTATCAGTAAGACAAAAATAGAACCCACATCCGAGAATCCTAGAAATTTACAGCACGGCAGGAGGCCACTTTTGCCCATAGTACAGAGGGATCTGCGGATCCTTGTACATGAAACACAAAGAGTACAGCAAGTAATTAGGAAGGCAAATGGAATGCTGGCTTTTATTGCAAGGGGGATAGAGTATAAAAGTAGAGAAGTCAGCTACAACTGTACAGGGTATTGATGAGAGCACACCTGGAGTACTGTGTACAGTTCTGGTCTCCTTATTTAAGGAGGGATATACTTGCATTGCAGGCAGTTCAGAGAAGGTTCACTCGGTTGATTCCGGAGATAAGGGATTGGCTAATAAAAAAAGGTTGAGCAGGTTGGGCCTATATTCATTGGAGTTTAGAAGAATAAGAAGGGATCTTATTGAAACATATAACATTCTGAAGGGGCTGTACAGGGTAACTGCAGAGAGGATGTTTCCCCTTGTTGGGGAATCTAGAACTAGGGGGCATAATTTCAAAATAAGGGGTCGCCCATTTAAAATGGAAATGAGGAGGAATTTCTTCTCTCAGAAGTTTCTGAATCTTTGGCATTCTCGTCCCCAGAGAGCTGTGGAGATTGACAGATTTTTGAATGATAAGGAAGTCAAGGGTTATGGGGAACGGGCAGGGAAATGGAGTTGAGGCCAAGATCAGATCAGCCATGATCTTATTGAATGGCGGAGTAGGTCCGTGGAGCCAAATGGCCAACTCCTGCTCCTATTTCTTATGTTCTTATGTTCTATATAATCCAACTTTCCAGCTCTTGGTCCATAGCCTTGTAGGTTATGGCACCTCAAGTGCATATCCAAGTACTTTTAAAATATGGTGAGGGTTTCTACCTCTACCACCCTTTCAGGTAGTGAGATCCAGATCCCCACCACCCTCTGAGTGTAAAATTTCTCCCTCAAATCTCCTGTAAACCTCCTACCAATTACTTTAAACGGATGCTCCCTGCTTGTTGACCCCTCTGCTAAGGGAAATAGGTCCTTCCTATCCATTCTATCTCGGCCCCTCATAATTTGATACACCTCAATAAGGGAATTAAGGGTTACGGGGAGCGGGCGGGTAAGTGGAACTGAGTCCACGGCCAGATCAGCCATGATCTTGTTGAATGGCAGAGCAGGCTCGAGGGGCTAGATAGCCTACTCCTGTTCCTAATTTTTATGTTCTTATGTTCTCCCCGCAGCCTCCTCTGTTCCAAAGAAAACAAACCCAGCCTATCCAATCTTTCCTCATAGCTAAAATTCTCCAGTCCAGGCAACATCCTCATAAATCTCCTTTGTACTCTCTCTAGTGCAATCACATCTTTTCTATAATGTGGTGACCAGAAATGTATGCAGTACTCTAGCTGTGGCCTAACTAGTGTTTTATACAGTTCAAGCATAATCTCCCTGCTCTTGTATTGTATGCCTCAGCTAATAAAGGCAAGTATTCTGTATGCCTTTGTAACCAACCTATCTACCTGTCCTGCTATCTTCGGGGATCTGTAGACATGCACTCCAAGGTCCCTTTATTCCTCTACATTGTTCTCAGTGTCCTACCATTTAATGTGCATTCCCTTGCCGTATTAGCCTGCCCCAAATGCATTATCTCACATTTCTCAAGATTGAATTCTATTTGCCACTGTTCTGCCTACCTGACCAGTTCATTGATATCTTTGTTCTTCATTATCAACCACACAGCCAATTTTTGTATAATCTGTAAACGTCTTAATAATATCCCCTACATTCAAGTCTAATTCACTAATAGGTGTAGTCTACAGACCACCCAATAGTGGAAGGGAGGTGGAGGAAGAAATATGCAGACAAATTCGGGAAATTAGCAAAAAACTTAGAATAATCATGGGAGATTTCAAGTACTCTGATATTAATTGGACAGAAGAGGTAGATAAAGGGGATAGGGGAATGGAGTTCCTACAATGTGTACATGACTCCTTTCTAAACCAATATGTAAAAAGCCCAACAAGGGAGGATTCGCTGTTGGCTTTAGTAATGGGAAATGAACCAGAGCAGATAAGAGAAGTAAAATTAGGGGAACATCTAGGCAATAATGATCATAATATAATACGCTTTAAGGTGATAATTGAGAAGGACATAAGTATGATGAAAACCAGGTTAATAGATTGGAGAAAAGCTGATTTTGAGGGGCTGAGAATAGAACTTGGGAAAATAAAATGGACAACAATATTGGCAAACAACGGTGTAGAACAGCAATGGAAACATTCAAAATGGTGTTCAACAGAGAGCAATATATTCCGTTAGAAGGAAAGGACATCCTAAACACGAGACTATGTGGATGAATAAAACCAATAATGGAACAATAGAGGGCAAGGAAAGAGGTATACATTAAGTTTATAGACAGCAGGGGACTGCATGATAAGGGAGAATACAAAGAGATTAGGAGAGAAGTCAATAAAAGGAGAGCAAAGAGGAACTATGAAATTAAATTATCGAGGAACATAAAACAAAATAGTAAAATATTTTACAGGCACATCAATAAAAAGGGAAGATTGGGATGGGAATATGGCCATTAAGGGACAGACAGGTTAATACCACAGATAACGATAGAGAGATGGCAGAAATAGTAAATCATTATTTTGCTTCGGTATTTAGCAGGCAGATAGGTGGACACAATACTAGATGATGAGATTATAAATGAGATAAGTGCATTTAAAATAAAAAGAGGGGATATATTAAATAAACTAATCAAACTCAATGCAGATAAAACCCTTGGTCTGGATGGATTGCATCCGCGCATTAAAAAAGAATCTAAGAAAGAGATAGCAGAGGCATTACTATACATTTTTAATAATTGATTAGAAAAAGGTGTAGTGCCAGAGACTGGTGGATAGCTAATGTAATACCTATATTTAAGTAGTGGGATAGAATGTGTCCAGTGAATTATGGACCAGTCAGCTTAGCATCTGTGGCAGGAACAAAAATTGAACCCTTAATAAAGGAGAAAATAGAAGAATATCTAGAAACCAAAAATATAGTAATGAATAGTCAGCATGGATTTCAAAAGGGAACGTCTTGCTTGACCAACCTCATTGAATATTTTGAAGAGGTAACAGAGAGAGTAGACAATGGCAATGTAGTCGATGTAATGTATCTAGATTTTCAAAAGGCCTTTGATAAGGTACCCCTTAATAGACTAATGAATAAAGTCAGAGAATGTGGAGTCAGAAAGCAGAGAACAGGGGTAAAAGGTAACCATTCACAGTTGCAGAACACAGTGGTGTTCCACAAGGATTAGTGTTAGGACCACTGTTATTCACAATTTATATTAATGATTTAGACCTTGGAATCAAACACACAATTTCTAAATTTGCGGATGACACCAAATTGGGAGGCATTGTCAATACTGAGGAGGACTACAACAAATTACAGGAGGACATTAATAAACTTGCAGAATGGGCATATAATTGACAAATGAAGTTCAACACAGATAAATGTGAGGTATTACATTTTTTATAGGAAGAATAAGGAGGTCACTTATCACTTGGAGGGTGCGAATCGAGGTGGGGTAGAGGAACAAAAGGATCCCGGAGTAAAAATACACAAATCACTAAAAGTTGCAACACAGGTTAGTAAGGCCATAAAAAAGAAAAACAAGCGCTGGAGTTTATTTCTAGAGGTATAGAATTGAAAAGTAGAGAAGTTATGCTAAATCTGTCTCATAGAAACATAGAAACATAGAAAATAGGTGCAGGAGTAGGCCATTCGGCCCTTCTAGTCTGCACCGCCATTCAATGAGTTCATGGCTGAACATTCAACTTCAGTACCCCATTCCTGCTTTCTCGCCATACCCCTTGATCCCCCTAGCAGTAAGGACCTCATCTAACTCCTTTTTGAATATATTTAGTGAATTGGCCTCAAGAACTTTCTGCGGTAGAGAATTCCACAGGTTCACCACTCTCTGGGTGAAGAAGTTCCTCCGCATCTCAGTCCTAAATGGCTTACGCCTTATCCTTAGACTGTGACCTCTGGTTCTGGACTTCCCCAACATTGGGAACATTCTTCCTGCATCTAACCTGTCTAACCCCGTCAGAATTTTAAATGTTTCTATGAGGTCCCCTCTCATTCTTCTGAACTCCAGTGAATACAAGCCCAGTTGATCCAGTCTTTCTTGATAGGTCAGTCCCGCCATCCCGGGAATCAGTCTGGTGAACCTTCGCTGCACTCCCTCAATAGCAAGAATGTCCTTCCTCAGGTTAGGAGACCAAAACTGTACACAATACTCCAGGTGTGGCCTCACCAATGCCCTGTACAACTGTAGCAACACCTCCCTGCCCCTGTACTCAAATCCCCTTGCTATGAAGGCCAACATGCCATTTGCTTTCTTAACCGCCTGCTGCACCTGCATGCCAACCTTCAATGACTGATGTACCATGACACCCAGGTCTCTTTGCACCTCCCCTTTTCCTAATCTGTCACCATTCAGATAATAGTCTGTCTCTCTGTTTTTACCACCAAAGTGGATAACCTCACATTTATCCACATTATACTTCATCTGCCATGCATTTGCCCACTCACCTAACCTATCCAAGTCGCTCTGCAGCCTCACAGCATCCTCCTCGCAGCTCACACTGCCACCCAACTTAGTGTCATCCGCAAATTTGGAGATACTACATTTAATCCCCTCATCTAAATCATTAATGTACAGTGTAAACAGCTGGGGCCCCAGCACAGAACCTTGCGGTACCCCACTAGTCACTGCCTGCCATTCTGAAAAGTACCCATTTACTCCTACTCTTTGCTTCCTGTCTGACAAGCAGTTCTCATCCATGTCAGTACACTACCCCCAATCCCATGTGCTCTAACTTTGCACATCAATCTCTTGTGTGGGACCTTGTCGAACGCCTTCTGAAAGTCCAAATATACCACATCAACTGGTTCTCCCTTATCCACTCTACTGGAAACATCCTCAAAAAATTCCAGAAGATTTGTCAAGCATGATTTCCCTTTCACAAATCCATGCTGACTTGGACCTATCATGTCACCTCTTTCCAAATGCACTGCTATGACATCCTTAATAATTGATTCCATCATTTTACCCACTACCGATGTCAGGCTGACCGGTCTATAATTCCCTGTTTTTTCTCTCCCTCCTTTTTTAAAAAGTGGGGTTACATTGGCTACCCTCCACTCCATAGGAACTGATCCAGAGTCAATGGAATGTTGGAAAATGACTGTCAACGCATCCACTATTTCCAAGGCCACCTCCTTAAGTACTCTGGGATGCAGTCCATCAGGCCCTGGGGATTTATCGGCCTTCAATCCCATCAATTTCCCCAACACAATTTCCCGGCTAATAAGGATTTCCCTCAGTTCCTCCTCCTTACTAGACCCCCCGACCCCTTTTATAACCGGAAGATTGTTCGTGTCCTCCTTCGTGAATACCGAACCAAAGTACTTGTTCAATTGGTCCGCCATTTCTTTGTCCCCCGTTATGACTTCCCCTGATTCTGACTGCAGGGGACCTACGTTTGTCTTTACTAACCTTTTTCTCTTTACATATCTATAGAAACTTTTGCAATCCGTCTTAATGTTCCCTGCAAGCTTCTTCTCATACTCCATTTTCCCTGCCCTAATCAAACCCTTTGTCCTCCTCTGCTGAGTTCTAAATTTCTCCCAGTCCCCAGGTTCGCTGCTATTTCTGGCCAATTTGTATGCCACTTCCTTGGCTTTAATACTATCCCTGATTTCCCTTGATAGCCACGGTTGAGCCACCTTCCCTTTTTTATTTTTATGCCAGACAGGAATGTACAATTGTTGTAGTTCATCCATGCGGTCTCTAAATGTCTGCCATTGCCCATCCACAGTCAACCCCTTAAGTATCATTCGCCAATCCATCCCAGCCAATTCACGCCTCATACCTTCAAAGTTAGCCTTCTTTAAGTTCTGGACCATTGTCTCTGAATTAACTGTTTCATTCTCCATCCCAATGCAGAATTCCACCATATTATGGTCACTCTTCCCCAAGGGGCCTCGCACAACGAGATTGCTAATTAATCCTCTCTCATTACATAACACCCAGTCTAAGATGGCCTCCCCCCTAGTTGGTTCCTCGACATATTGGTCTAAAAAACCATCCCTTATGCACTCCAGGAAATCCTCCTCCACCGTATTGCTTCCAGTTTGGTTAGCCCAATGTATGTGCATATTAAAGTCACCCATTATAACTGCTGCACCTTTATTGCACGCACCCCTAATTTCATGCCCTCCCCAACATCACTACTACTGTTTGGAGGTCTGTACACAACTCCCACTAACGTTTTTTGCCCTTTGGTGTTCTGCAGCTCTACCCATGTAGATTCCACATCATCCAAGCTAATGTCCTTCCTAACTATTGCCTTAATCTCCTCCTTAACCAGCAATGCTACTCCACCTCCTTTTCCTTTTATTCTATCCTTCCTGAATGTTGAATACACCTGGATGTTGAGTTCCCAGCCCTGATCATCCTGGAGCCACGTCTCCGTAATCCCAATCACATCATATTTGTTAACATCTATTTGCACAGTTAATTCATCCACCTTATTGCGGATACTCCTTGCATTAAGACACAAAGCCTTTAGGCTTGTTTTTTTAACACCCTCTGTCCTTTTAGAATTTTGCTGTACAATGGCCCTTTTTGTTCTTTGCCTTGGGTTTCTCTGCCCTCCACTTGATTAGACCACACTTAAAGTACTGCATACAGTTCTGGTCGCCTTATTATATAAATGATATAGAGGCACTGGAGAGGGTGCAGATAAGTTTTACAAGGATGATACCAGAAATGTGAGGGCATATCAGGAAATGATGAACAGGCTGTGTCTCTTTTCTCTTGAAAAAGAAGGCTGAGGCATGACATAATAGTAGTCTTTAAAATTATGAAAGGTTTTGATAGAGTGGATACAGAGAGAATGTTTCCACTTGTGGGGTAGAGCATACCTAGAGGCCATCAGTATAAGATAGTCACCAAGAAATCCAAAAGGGAATTCAGAAGAAACTTCTTTACCCAAAGAGTGATGAGAATGTGGAACTCGTTACCACTGGGAGTGATTGAAGTATTAATGCATTTAAGGGGAGACTAGATAAGCATATGAGGGGGATGGGAATAGAGGGTTATGCTGCTGGATTTAAATGAGGAAAGGTGGGAGAAGGCTCGAGTGGTGCATAAATGCCGGCATGGACTGGTTGGGCTGAATGGTCTGTTTCTGTGCTGTATATTTGATATAATCCTATGTAATCTTCTATTTCCTTTGTATCTAACGTATTATAGATAACCTGGGAGTGCTTAATGCTGAAAGTAAATGCTAAAAGTTCTTGAGCACTGACAACCTTTACTTTGATGAGTATAAAGAGAACAATTCAAAAATATTTATTTTGTAATAAGGATGTTGGAATTTCTTTATTTACATTAAATTATTATGCTTTCCAAAAAAGAGATTTGCATTGTTAAATACTTCTCTTGCATATGTCTGATTATATTTTCTGTAACAGGGACAACCTGATAATTATTTAGTGCACCTTTTGCATACATAGGTTCAGGAAATTGATGCTTTGGACAATTTGATATTAGAGCAAACGTGGGGCTTATTTCTGATCATAATACATTAAAATGGTGACTTTGACACAAACTGGATAATATACTGTTAGAAATGGGTAGCTAATTACATCATATCATGATACCTTTTTACTGACATTGTTTTAATCAGTCCATGTCAGCCTTGTCAGTTGGTAGTTCTCTTGCCTCTGAGCCAGAAGGTCATGGGTTTAAATCCCACTTCAGAGACTTGAGCACAAAATCCAGTTTGATACTTCAGAGCTGTACAAAGGGAATGATGCATTGTCGGCGGTGCCATCTTTCAGATGAGACAATAAACTGCAGTCCCTCAACCATCATCACTGAAATAGATTATCTGGTCATTATTGCATTGCTGTTTGTGGGATCTTGCTATGTGAAAATTGGCTGCAGCGTTTCCTACATTACACTTTGCAATTATTTAATTCATTGTGAAGCACTTTGTGACATCCGGAGATTGTGAAGGTTCTATATAAATGCAAGTTCTTTCTTTCTTTAAGGTACTTATGATTCCACACTGCAGGGCAGGAGATCTTTATTCTCAAACTCTACTTGAAGCCCTTCTTTGCCGGCATACTATTGTGCTTGGTGTAGCACTGAATGCAGTGCTGAAGGTTATGCCTTTTGTGTTGCACAGAACTAATAGTGATTGAATGGTGTGCACCATTAAATCCATTTTTATATAGATGCAGTTTTATGTGATTGTTTTGCTTGCAGCAATATCCTGGATGAACAATGCAAACAGTAAGGTAATATAACAAGATAGGGTTTCATTGTATATAGAAGCTTTACATACAATATATAGAAAACAAACTAGAACACACTACACAACAAACTGACACCCCACTAAAACCTAACTAAATAAGTGCCAATTCCTTAATAAAATGTTGATTGTCACTCAAATTGGGGGCTCAGGCTGTGTCTCTAAACATGTCATGCATATTAATACACCTGTGTGACACTAACTGAAAGTGGTGCTCATGGTCAATAGACAACCACGGATATTTTAACCTGTTAACCTCAACCAATTGTAGATGTCCTTAAATAAAAATAGAAAATGTTGAAATACATCACTTGGCACCATGTTTAAAAGAAAAGATAAACTAACATTTTGAGTTAAAGAATGACAACATTTTTATAACAGATTTTCATGCATCTCAGAAACATTTAGAAACACTTCACATACAACAACTTGTTTTAAATTATCTAATACACTATTCAGGCAAACACAGTTGCCAGGTTTTGCACACATCAAGATCTCACAAACAGCAATGAAATGAATGGCCAGTTAACGTATTTTTAATGCTTTATTGAGGGAGGTATGTTGGCACGATAGGTCAAAATCTTGCAATTCTATACCTAACACCATTATGGTGGCACTATCATTACAAGAACTGCAACTGTTCAAGAAAGCTTCCCACTATTACCTTCTCAGAGCAACTATAGATGGACAATAAATGTGTCCTTCCCAGTGTCACCCATAAACACATTTTAAAAATCTCTCTGCTCTTTTTCAAATTCTGGCATGGTGTCTTTAACTTCTACCAAAATAGACAGACATGGTTAGTTCAAGGTTTGTAGACTGAACAGAGATGTTAGGAAAAGTGGTCACCCAGTCAGCATCATAGAAGAGACTGAACCATTATTAGTGAATACGATATATTGTTTTGTTTTGAAATTCAATCTCAGGATCTAGCTGTCACTAGCAAGGTTGACATTTATTACCCATCCTTAATTGCCCTGAGACAACTGAGTAGCCATTCCAGAGGTCAATTAAGAGAAAACAATCATCATCATTGTTATGTATGTTAATGTATGTACTGTAACACTAGACCACTGAATGTACCTTCACACTGTATACACCATACCTGTACCACCAGAGGGTGCTACTGGTGGAGACCTAAGGGTCACCTGCTCACTGCAGGTAACCAAATATAAAAGGGAGCTCACCTCATTGTGTCCTCACTCAAGGAGCTGCAATAAATGGACTAAGGTCACTACAGTTCAAGTACAAAATCCTTACCTCATGGAGTCATTATTAGAGTGCTTGCATATGCCACAACTGGCGACGAGGATACGAATTTCCACGCACATGTCTAACCTAAGCAACTTCCAACAATTTGCTGATGGGGAAGATTGGGATGCCTTTGTGGAAAGGCTCGAACACTTTTTCATTGCGAACGACCTGGCTGGAGACACACCAACCTCACTGGCTGGTTAGCGCAGAGCCATCCTGCTCAGCAATTGTGGGCCCAATGTCCAAGGCCTCGTTAGGGACCTGCTAGCCTCAGCGAAGACAACAACCAAGACTTATATGGAGCTCATAACCATAATACAAGAACAACTCAAACCTAAAGAGAGCATCCTCACAGCCAGATACCGGTTCTACACCCACTGGCGGCCCGAAGGCCAAGAAATTGCTAAATATGCTGCAGACCTGAGGAGATTGGCTGCACTATGTGATTTTGGTGACCACCTCACCGAAGCACTAAGGGACATCTTCGTTATTGGAATCGGCCATGAGGGCCTCCTCCATAAGTTGCTCTCTGCGGACACTACGGTCACCCTGCAGAGAGGCAATCAAAGTGAGCTAAGCCTTCATGATTTCGGTCTGCGACTCCAAGAGGATAATGACTCACCCCCAGAACTTTAACCCAAAGAGTACAATGAAATGAATGGCGCCTTTCAGAGGTAAAGCTGCTGCGCCGAGCTCCACAACCCCGAGTCCGCCACATGGGGCCAACCGACTAGCCCCTTGCTGGCGCTGGCACAGGGCCCACCAGTGCCGATACAGAGACTATACTTGCAAAGGCTGTAACACTAAATGTCACCTCCAGCGAATGTGTAGAAGAAATTTTACTCACCGAGTCGCTGATGAGTTGGCTGATCACCCGGGCTCCAGCGCTGATGAAGATGAAGCGGCTCAGCCCTTGGAAGAGGTGTACGGAGTGTATACCTGCTCCATTGAGAGTTCCCCATGGAAAATGGAAGTAGAAATCAACTCTCGTCTCGATGGAGATCGACACGGGGCGAGCCAATCGCTGATGAATCAGACGGCATTCGGGGACCATCCCGCCAAACGACCCAAAATGTTACCAACCTAGGTGAAGCTGCTTACAAAAAAGACATCATCCCAGTCGTTTGCAGCGTGGATGTCCAGGTGTCCCATGGCGGCGCGATGCACAAGCTACCTTTGTGGATTGTTGCCGATGGTGATCCAGTGCTGCTGGGAAGAAGATGGATGAAGCAAATCGAAATCTGTTGGAGTGGGGAAAGCCTCCAGGCCCCGGCAATTGACGTCCTATGTGGCCCCAAACTTGGATCCATCGCAGCACCTGGAAATCCTACCATCCAGCTCAACTGCGTGGCGACGACACAGACTGCACAACTCAACTGCGAGATGATCCATTCTTTTAACGACCAGACCTCACCTTCCAGGCTCCAATGGCAGGACTCTGAGGGAAGAAGATCAGCATAGAAGGTAGATTCCCAGCTTCCATGGTAGAATCTGGGGAGAAAAGGATCACCGCAGCCTACCTCGTGGAGAGAAAGAAGATGGCGCCCGCACCACGAGGTGAAGCACCTGAAATCAAAATGGCCGTGGCCAGACCACGAGGGGCAGCGTTGAGGGAGCAACACATGATGCCGAGCAGCAAACCGGATTGGGGTAAAGATTGCAAGGCCCTCTTAAAGGAGACTGGCAACCCAAAACAATTAAAGGGACAGTTCCACTCTTGGTACAGCGATGCCGGTGACACTAATGATAAAGGTGTAATTAACGAATGCAAGTATATAAATGTACTGTTGAACAGCGATGCCGGTAATGCTAATGAGAAAAATTTAACTAACAAAGGCAGGTATCCAAATGTAACCCTGCACGGAAATGCTGATAGTACTCAAAAAAGTGATATAATGGACAAATGTGAATGTATAAAGACAAATAACAATGTCAAGTCAGCTGATTGCGGTCGGAGCCAATGTATCATGAATGCTAATGATAAAATGAGAAATGATGCCGGGTCCTACATGAATGCCAACAATGCCAAGGGCAACCTCCCATGGCAAACATCCAGGTCCAGCGGGCTATCCGATCATGTAGCCTGCACCTCTGGGACCAATGTGATGCCCCAGGGAGGGTACACACACATACATACACACACACACACACACACACACACACATACACACACAATGGGAACATACCCACTGCAGGGCCAGCAATCAATGGACGGCACAGCCACCACCACTGGCAACCTGCCCCAGATCAGCCTTACCCCCCTGGATACCAGGGCCAGCACCAGGAGCAAGAGGCCAGTACCTTCCAGCTTTCCGGGCGGGACTTGGATGACCAGACTTCCACCACCAATGAAGGGTTGCAGGGTCATCCTGTAGCCCTCAATTGAGGACAGGGAGGCCACACCAACCTGTGGCTCTGCCCACCACTAAAGGTCCTCACCCACCCAGCCAATGTAATGTATGTACCTTACCTATAACATGTACTTGCTCCACCACTGCTGAACTCAAAAACAGTGACATAACCAATCTGATCCCTTACTCACTCTACATGTATGCCAATGCAGATGTTGAGCCACACACATGGTCTATGTATGGGGGGGTGGGGAAAATGGATGCATGTAGCCATGAACACATGGATCATACCCAGAACCCACACAACCCTCACTACAACCTCCAACCCTCCACTGCCGACCACTTCCCAATATCATGGCAATAAGGATTTGGGGGTCCACAGGGAGAGAGCCTTTCCCAAGCAAAGACAAAGTGCAAGGGCTTTGGGCACTCAAGTCGAAGGCCAGAGAACACACCACAAAATCCTGTGGCACAAGACTTAGGGGGGAGTGTTGTTATGTATGTTAATGTATGTACTGTAACACTAGACCACTGAATGTACCTTCACACTGTATACACCATACCTGTACCACCAGAGGGTGCTACTGGTGGAGACCTAAGGGTCACCTGCTCACTGCAGGTAACCAAGTATAATAGGGAGCTCACCTCATTGTGTCCTCACTCAAGGAGCTGCAATAAATGGACTAAGGTCACTATAGTTCAAATACAATACCCATACCTTGTGGAGTCATTATTAGAGTGCTTGCATATGCTACAATCATAATCCTCATCATAGGCAGTCCCTCGAGCGAGGGATGACTTGCTTCTACAAGAGTTCACAGATGTTTCAATGAAGGACCCGATGTTCCAGTCCTGAACTCCAATTGAGGGGTGGAAGATTCCTGTGGGGTGACCATTGCACATCAGCCACCACATGGACTCGACAGAGCTGGGCCTTTATCCAGTGGCAAGGGTTGAACCAGGACGACTGGAGACCTGTTCTGCTGAACGGACCTCGTGCGCACACATCGCAGTGTGGGCAGGCCCATGCTGCCCCTGGGCCCTCGGCTCTTCTGGGCCCCATACCCTCATTCATCGCACCTTCACCCACAATGTTCCAGGGCCCGGCGCTCCAGCTCTATTTATAGCCCCGACCTGCGGTGGTGTTCTCACATCGGTCGGGGCGGCCCATGATGTTCCAGGAGAAAACCATGTTGCCGTGGGATGGAGTCATGTATAGGCCAGACCGGATATGTACGGTAGGTTTTTTGATATATGATCAAAATACATTTAATTCACTGCATCACATGGATAGACTGTGTTGCAAATGGTGTGGGCAGAAAACAATGGACAGTTGCTTTTCATCTGCCTAGAAATGAACATAAAGGGGTGGGTGTGATGGAAAGAGTTCTGGATACAATGGTCCTTCCAGATCACAATAGGATTTCCAGCATTCTCAGTTTTTATCTCGGCTGTATAGATGCGTTTCCTGATTTACATCAGTCACATACCAAAGGAATCTGGTCGGTGGAGAATATACAGGGAAACAGACTCTTTGAATATGTTTTTGACTTTGGGAAAATGCTGATGTAACTCTTCCTTACTGCACAATGCTGAAATGCCTTTTTACACCAGGTTTATTAAAATTATACAGAAGCAAGAGAAAACCAACAAATGGAAATAATAAATACAGTACTATCACCTTTCAGTATTTTTCTCACAGAAAGGATTTGGGCATTGAGCAGTGATTAAGTGTTGTGTTTAAAAATTTCGAATTTGCACAGGTTTAAAAAGAAAGGTCACAGGCTGCAAGCATTTGGAGGATGTTTATTAAAGCAAGACATTGAAACTACTACCCATGATAATTGAGAACAAAAGAGGAGACAACTGTATTAACAACTTGCATTTAAATAACATCTTTAACATAGAAAAGCTTCCCAAGGCACCTCAGAGGCATAATCAAAAAGAATTGGAACACCAAGCTGAAGATGGAGACATTAGATGGGGTGACTAAAAACTTGGTCACAAAGATGAGTTTTAAGGAGGATCTTAAAGGAGGAGAAGGCTAATTTAGGAAGTGGATTCCAGAGTGTGGGGTCTAGGCAGCTGAAGGTATGGCTGCCAATACGGTGCGCAAAATGCCAAAGTCAGGGGAGCAGAGACTTCTGGGGTGGGAGTTATGGTGGGTGGCTGGGGGGGGGCGGGGGGAGGTTAGGGGTAGGGATACTAGGGGGTTGAGGTGGTAGGGTTGGAAGAGGTTACAGAGATAGGGAGGTATGAGGCCCCGAAAGGATTTCAGCACGAGGATAAGAATTTTAAATTTAAGTGTTGGGCGACTGAGAGCCAATGAATGTCAGCGAGCACAGTGGTGCTGGGTGAGGCAGACTTGGTGCAGAATAGATGAGCTGAAGTTTACAGAGGACGAAGAATGCTCGGGTTGCTAGGAGAGCATTGAAATAGTTGAGTATGGAGGTAACAAAGTCACGGATGAAGGTTTCAGCAGCAGATATGCTGAGGTAGATGTGGAGGTGGGCAATATAATGGAGGTAGAAGTAGCTGGTCTTTGTGATGGAGAGGATAGTGCCAGCATGGGGTTAACTATGATATCAGGGTTGCAAACAGTTTAGTTCAGCCTGAGGCAATGGCCAGAGAGGAAATGGAGTCATTGGCAAAGATGTGGACTGGAATTTTCCCGCAGCTGTGCATGCGGGATTGAAGGTGGGTTGGGAGTTAAATTTGAAAAAAAACGGAGTGGTTTGGGACCCCACCGTCATCTCGCCTCCTCACGCCTTTTACTCGCGCACATTTGCCAGCATGGCAGTGACCCAAACGACAGGGGCGGCCGAATTAATTTAGATCATTATTAGGTAGTTGACAGACCCTTAATTGACTTTTTAACCCTATTGTTTTAATTTCACTGCGTGACCATGGGAATCATGCAGCTCGAGAACTACGCCCGTGAACCTGAGGTGGAAGTTCAGTGGCCATTGATGGAACCCTTTACTGCAGAGCATGAAAAGGATAATAAAAACTACCTCCTGACACCTGGTTACTTTCCTAAGGCAGATGCGGTTACTGAATGCATTGTCAGCACAGACTTAGCTTTCTAAAGGTTGCAAGTGTTTTCAGCAATTTCAGGAACCACTGTCACCTCATTAGTACAACCTATTATGCCATTGACAGATTGCTTTTTTCATCTCTACTTGACCCGCCTTCTATTACATTAGCAGGGATTTATGCCGTTTATACTGTCTCACCTTGGTCCTCAGAATTGGACTACGATGAGCCCCAGCACCAACAAGACCACCAACTACCTTCTCTTCAACCATCTGATGCTGCACAGGACAGAAGGCATCAGCACATGGCTGCTCCGTGTTGGAGGCGGAACCCCCAACACAGGGTACACAGGCAGAGGATGAGCTTCCTCAACATGACTGAGCAGCAGTGCTAAAGAAGGCGCAGGCTATCGCACCAGGTCATTGCAGACATTTGCAGCTTGCTGGAACAAGACCTGGAGCCCAGAGGACCTGGTGGGCATGCCTTACCAGTGGCTGCCAAAATCACCAGCATCTTCAACTTCACCTCAGGCTCCTTTCAGGGATGTGCAGCAGACATTTGTGGCATTTCACAGTTGGCCGCCTAGAAATGCATCACACGTCACAGATGACAAGTCATCCAATTACATCAACTTTGCCACTGATGAAGCCAATGTTGCTGAGCAGACACTCAGCTTTGGCTGCCTTCCCACAGGTGCAGTCATGTGACCATCAAGACACCCCCACATCACCCAGGAGTGTTTGTCAACCGCAAGGGCTGCCACTCTCTCAATGTGAAGCTTCTCTGCAACCATAGGAAGATTATCATGCATGTGTGCACCAAATTCCCTGGCATGACTCTTTTGTCTTGCGCCAGTCCATCCTCCCTCAGTTCTTCGCTCTTCCAAATAGACTTTCCAGCTGGCTACTTGGAGACAAGAGCTATTCACTGAAGACATGTCTCATGACACCCTTGAGGAGGCCAAGTGCTGAGGCCGAGGAGGGATATAATGAAAGCCACATGTCCACCAGATGTGTCACAGAGCAGACAATATGCATGCTCAAAATGTACTTCAGATGCCTTGACAGATCTGGAGGAGCTCTTCAGTATGCACCAGCCAAGGTCTCCAGAATCATTGCGGTCTGTTGCGCCCTACACAACATGGTGCAGCAGCGAGGATTAGCGCTGCATGAGGAGCAAGGCTCCGAGCACAAAGCTTCTTCAGAGAAGGAGGAACATCAACTGGAAAATGAGGAGGAGGAACAGGAGGAACCTGTGGTCCACATCCCACCATTGCTGCTTCGGAGGCCAGGGAAGGGCTCATCATGGCCAGATTTACTTAACTTCAGGTATTACCCCCATATGGCTACCATATGCCGCGCCAGACTCATACCACCCCACAGTAACACCATAAAGCATCCCTACAATGACGAAGCCATTCCTTTCACACTGACCACCATTGCTGGAGGTAACGTTCTGTCTCACCATTCACTCCAATTCACTTAGCCATTTACAAAGTTGCAGACAAAATTGGCCATGACCAGAAAATAAAGACTTTTACATGTGCCATCAGAGTAACGGAAGTTTAACACAAGCAATTACTAAAATACCCAAGTGCTTATCATTGTATATCTACTTGTGTGTCATCTTTCTTTTACATTTGCTTCTACTAGGTACAACCCCTGTGGTTTCAGCAGCGGTAGAGGCAGCCTGCCCACTTACCTGCTGGGACTACAAAAACTTTTGGTGGTTGTCCTCTGAGTCTTAGAGCCAGTAATGGCCCTGCCAAAGTCTGCTCCTCCTGCGACTGTGCAGAGGCAGACTCAGCCATCATGATTCCAGGAGGCATCTGGGGCTCTGACTGAAGGGGATGCAACAGCGGAGAAGTGAGAGCGTTTTGAAAGGAGCCCCCACTTCCATGTCCCCTTTCATAGTCATCCCTCTCATGGGCCACCCTCACTTCCCTGCCACCAAGGAGCTGGAGAGCATCTTGCTGCACAGCAGTGGGGCCATAAGGACTCAAATCTACATTGACATCCCTCCTAGAGAGGTCTATGAACCTATGCCATCTATTCTCCATAGATAGCATGTGCTCATGTGAGTGACGCATTAGCTACTCCATACAGGTGGCCATCCTTTCCATGGAAGAGCCTACCATCGCCATTGACTGCAACATGGTGGTGCTCATGTTGGAGATGGACTTCTCCATTCTCTGCACATTTGCAGACATTGCGGTCGCAAAACCTGCCAAAGCCTCCTGCACTTTTTCCTGCATCTCCAGGAGATTACCCTCTTTCTGCATGGCCCCTGAAGCTCAGCGTCTGCAAACAACTGAGCAGAGCTTGGAGCATCCTGCAGCCTCCAGCAAGGAGTCTCCACTGCTGTCCCCATGAACACCACTTCCTCTTGAGATACACCAGGTGACAACACTACTCTATCTTGTGTGGGACTCACTGAGGTGTGCGTGACTGCGCTGGTGCTGGGTACGCTTATGCCTGCTGATGGTACACCCTCAGAGGCTAGACAGCCGTCTTCCTCTTCGTCCTGGACAGTGGGGCGGGTGCTCTTGATGGACCTGTGGGAGAGTAAAGAGATGATTTAGAAATGTCATATCAAGAATGGGTACAAATACCATTATTCTACTGTCTACTGACATCAGCCCACATGAGTGACTGCTGTATGCCATGCGGCTGAGATGCAATTCCGTCACCAGGTTGCTGAGATGTCACCCTCTCTCCATCTCCCACTGCTAGCTGCTCTGCAACATCTGATACTTCCAGGGCAATCGCCTCTGCTGCAGTTAAAGTCGACAATGATTTAGGGCCACCTCCGGTTCTCTCCCTCTTATTGTGGGTTCTCTTCTCCTGCAAGGAGGGAAAGAAAAGGAGTTTGATTGAGAGTGATGGAATGAGTGGAAGGAATGGATCTTTAGAGGATGACTAAGATGGAGTGGGGTGCCAATGCCAAATGGCTTCCTTGTGTGCTGTTAGTTGGTATGATTGCATTCCATTGAGGGCGAGTGTAAAGGATGGTTAGTCAGATGGGGATGTGATAATGTAGATAGAGAGGGGTGGACGTGCTGTTGGTGTAAGGATGTGCAGGAGTAGGGTTGGGAAGGGAGAGTGATGGGGATGTGCTGAAAAGCACAGCAGGATAAAGTTGAGTGTGGCTTTGCACTCACCTTTCTTGATCAAATGAGATCATTGAAACGTGTCCAGCACTGCACCCAGGTCCTCCTGACATCATCCCTGATGTTGACCTCCTCTGCTATTTGGAGCCAGGCTCATTTTGTCTCCTGGGGAGGTATCTTCTGCCCATCAGAAGGAACGATGACCTCCCTGCGTGCTCTCACTCCCTCCACAAGCATATGGAGGGAGTCACCTGATTAATATGGTCAAGGCTCCTTTAAATAGTGTGGCTGAAAATGAGTCATCATGACATCATCAGACCCGTACCATTTAATAGGGCCAGGAAATGCACAGGCCTGCCTTAATAGGCCGCATTAAGGGAAAGTCACCCTTATGAGCGGTATGAAATGGGGAAAGGATCGCGACCTGCCAGGCCAACAGCCCGCACCGAAACTGCCCAGGTAAACAAAATTCCAGCCATGGAGTTTGCCTAAGTGAGCCTAAAATCTGTGATTGGGAAAATGTTGGAGTCCATTATTAAAGAAGCAGAAGCAGGACATTTGGAAAAACATAATTCAGTCAGGCAGAGTCAGCATGGATTTATGAAGGGGAAGTCATGTTTGACAAATTTGCTGGAATTCTTTGAGGATGAAATGAACAGAGTGGATAAAGGGAACCAGTGCATGTTTATTTGGACTTCCAGAAGGCATTTGACAAGGTGCCACATAAAAGGTTACTGCAAAATTTAATTTAATTTTTTTTGTCGGCTGACAAATATGCTCTCGGGTTTGGCCGGCTGTGTCATCACACCAACGCTTTTCTCAATCTTCCTTGCTGCAATGCTTCATCTCACCTTTAACAAGCCCTTTGCTGGAGTGGAGTTAATCTACAGGACAAACGTGAAATTGTTCAACCTCCGATGCCTCCAGTCCACATCCAAGGTTGTTCCAACCTCTGTCATTGAATTACAATATGCAGATGACGCTTGTGTTTTTGCACACTCGGAGTCTGAACTCCAAACCATCGTTGACAACTTCACTGAAGCATACAAGAGTCTGAGCCTTACATTAAACATCATTAAGACAAAGGTTCTCTACCAACCTTCCCCCACCACACAGTACTGCTCCCCAAAGATCAAGATCCATGATGAGACCTTGGACAATGCAGACCAATTCCCATGCCTTGGGAGCCTACTATCAACAAGGACAGCATCGATGACAAAGTCCAACAGTGCCTTCAGTGTGCCAGTGTAACCTTCGGCCGCCTGAGGAAACATAGAAACATAGAAATTAGGTGCAGGAGTAGGCCATTCGGCCCGTCGAGCTTGCACTACCATTCAATAAGATCATGGTTGATCATTCACCTCAGTACCCCTTTCCTGCTTTCTCTCCATACCCCTTGATCCTTTTAACCGTAAGGGCCTTATCTAACTCCCCCTTGAACATATCCAATGAACTGGCATCAACAACTCTCTGCGGTGGGGAATTCCACAGTTTAACAACTCTCTGAGTGAAGAAGTTTCTCCTCATCTCAGTCCTAATATTCTTAGACTATGTCTCCTGGTTCTGGACTTCCCCAACATCGGGAACATTCTTCCTGCATCTAACTTATCCAGTCCCGTTAGAATTTTAAATGCTTTCATAAGATCCCCTCTCATCCTTCTAAAGTCCAGTGAATACAGGCCCAGTCGATCCAGTCTCTCATCATATGTCAGTCCTGCCATCCCGGGAATCAGTCTGGTGAACCTTTGCTGCACTCCCTCAATAGCAAGAACTTCCTTCCTCAGATTAGGAGACCAAAACTGAACACAATATTCCAGGTGAGGTCTCACTAAGGCCCTGTACAACTGCAGTAAGACCTCCCTGCTCCTATACTCAAATCCCCTAGCTATGAAGGCCAACATACCATTTGCCTGCTTCATCGTCTGCTGAACCTGCATGCCAACTTTCAATGACTGATGTACCATAACACCCAGGTCTTGCTGCACCTCCCCTTTTCCTAATCTGCCACCATTCAGATAATATTCTGCCTTCGTGTTTTTGCCACCAAAGTGGATAACCTCACACTTATCTACATTATACTGCATTTGCCACTCGTTTGTCCACTCACCTAACCTGTCCAAGTCACCCTGCAGCCTTTTAGCATCCTCCTCACAACTCACACTGCCACCCAGCTTAGTGTCATCTGCAAACTTGGAGATATTACACTCAATTCCCTCATCCAAATCATTAATGTATATTGTAAATAGCTGGGGTCCCAGCACTGAGCTCTGCGGTACCCCAGCACTGAGCCCTGCGGTACCACAGAGTGTTCAAAAAGAGTGTTCGAACATCAGGATCTCAAACCCAGCACCAAACTCTTGGTCTACAGATCAGTAGTGATAACCACGCTCCTATATGCTTCAGAGACATGGACTATGTATAGTAGGCACCTCAAAGCACTGGAGAAGTACTCCAAGTGTGGTCTAACCAAGGTTCAATACAAGTTTCGCATAACTTCACTACTTTTCAATTCAATCCCTCTGGAAATAAACCATAGTTCTTGGTTTGCTTACCTTATGGTCAAAGGGCAGAAAACATTAGTGGGTGTTGTGTACAGACCACCAGTCATGGTGAAGTTGGGGATGGCATCAAACAGGAAATTAGGGATGCGTGCAATAAAGGTACAGCAGATATCATTGGTGACTTTATTCTACATATAGATTGGGCTAACCAAACTGGTAGCAATATGGTGGAAGAGGATCTCCTGGAGTGTATAAGGTTTTCTAGACCAATATATCGAGGAACCAACTAGAGAGCTGGCCATCCTAGACTAGGTGTTGTGTAATGAGAGAGGATTAATGAGCAATCTTGTTGTGCAAGGCCCCTTGGGAAAGAGTGAGCATAATATGGTAGAATTCTTAATTAAGTTGGACAGTGACACAGTTAATTCAGAGACTAGAGTCCTGAATTTAAAGAAAGGTAACTTTGACTGTATGAGACGTGAATTGGCTAGGATAGACTGGCGAATGATACTTAAAGGGTTGACGGTAGATAGACAATGGCAGACATTTAAGGATCACATGGATGAACTTCAACAATTGTACATCCCTGTCTGCGCTAAAAATAAAACTGGGAAGGTGGCTCAACCATGGTTTACAAGAGAAATTAGGGTTAGTGTTAAATCCAAGGAAGAGGCATATAAAGTGGCCAAAAAAAAGCAGCAAACCTGAGGACTGGGAGAAATTTAGAATTCAGCAGAGGGCAAAGGGTTTAATTAGGAGGGGGAAAATAGAATGTGAGAGTAAACTTGCAGGGAACATAAAAACTGACTGCAAAAGCTTCTAGAGATACATGAAGAGAAAAAGATTAGTGAAGACAAATGTGGGTCCCTTGCAGTCAGAATCAGGCGAATTTATAATGGGAAACAAAGAAATGGCAGACCAATTGAACAAATACTTTGGTTCTGTCTTCACTAAGGAAGACATAAATAACCTTCCGGAAATACTAGGGGACCAAGGTTCTAGCGAGAAGGAGGAACTGAAGGAAATCCTTATTAGTCAGGAAATTGTATTAGGGAAATTGATGGGATTGAAGGCCGATAAATCCCCAGGGCCTGATAGTCTGCATCCCAGAGTACTTAAGGAAGTGGCCCCAGAAATAGTGAATGCATTGGTGGTCATTTTCCAACATTCTATAGACTCTGTATCAGTTCCTATGGACTGGAGGGTAGCTAATGTAACCCCACTTCTTAAGAGGGAGAGAGAAAACAGGGAATTATAGACTAGTCAGCCTGACATCGGTGGTGGAGAAAATGTTGGAATCAATTATTAAAGATGTAATAGCAGCGCATTTGGAAAGCAGTCCAAGTCAGCATGGATTTATGAAAAGGAAATCATGCTTGACAAATCTTCTGGAATGTTTTGAGGATGTAACTAGTAGAGTGGACAAGGGGGAGCCAGTGGATGCGGTGCATTTAGACTTTCAAAAGGCTTCTGACAAGGTCCCACACAAGAGATTGGTGTGCAAAATTAAAGCACATGGTGTTGGGGGCAATGTACTGATGTGAATAGAGAACTGGTTGGCAGACAGGAAGCAAAGAGTAGGAATAAACGGGTCCTTTTCAGAATGGCAGGCACTGATTAGTGGGGTACCGCAAGGTTCAGTGCTGGGACCCTAGCTATTTACAATATACATTAATGATTTAGACAAAGGATTTGAATGTAATATCTCCAAGTTTGCAGATGACACTAAGCTGGGTGGCAGTGTGAGCTGTGAGGAGGATGCTAAGAGGCTGCAACATGACTTGGACAGGTTAGGTGAGTGGGCAAATATATGGCAGATGTGGTGTAATGTAGATAAATGTGAGGTTATCCACTTTGGTGGTAAAAACAGGAAGGCAGATTATCTGAATGGTGACAGATTAGGAAAAGGAGAGGTGCAACGAGACCTGGGTGTCATGGTACATCAGTCATTGAAAGTTGCCATACAGGTACAGCAGGCGGTGAAGGCGGCAAATAGCATGTTGGCCTTCATAGCGAGAGGATTTGAGTATAGCAACATGGAGGTCTTAATACAGTTGTACAGGGCCTTGGTGAGGTCACACCTTGAATATTGTGTACAGTTTTGGTCTCCTAATCTGATGAAGGACATTCTTACTATTGAGTGAGTGCAGCGAAGGTTCACCAGACTGACATATGAAGAAAGACTGGATCGACTAGGCTTATATTCAATGGAATTTAGAAGAACGAGAGGGGATCTCATAGAAACATATAAAATTCTGACAGGATTGGACAGGTTAGATGCAGGAAGAAGGTTCCTGATGTTGGGGAAGTCCAGAACCAGGGGTCACAGTCTAAGGATAAGGGGTAAACCATTTAGGACTGAGATGAGGAGAAACATCTTTACCCAGAGAGTTGTGAGCATGTGGAATTCTCTACCACAGAAAGGTGTTGATGCCAGTTCGTTAGATATATTCAAAAGGGAGTTCGATATGGCCCTTACGGCTAAAGGGATCAAGGGATATGGAGAGAAAGCCAGGAATGGGGTACTGAAGTGCACAATCAGCCATGATCATATTGAATGGTGGTGCAGGCTCCAAGAGCCGAATGGCCTACTCCTGCACCTATTTTCTATGTTTCTATTAACCTGCGTCACTACTTATAGTGATGTGTATTTATACTTCAAGGTTCCTTTGCCCTTATACCCCATTTACGTTCTTATTTCCCAAGTAATATGTGACCTCATTATTCTTAGCAAAATGTAATACTACACATTTATCTGTGTTCAATTTAATTTGCCAATTCTATGCCCATTCTGCAAGTTTATTAATGTCTTCTTGTAATTTGTTACAATCCTCCTCAGTATGGACTATCCCGCCCCAATTTGGTGTCATCTGCAAATTTAGAAATTGTGTTTTTGATTCCAAAGTCGAAAGAGTTAATATAAATTGTAAACAACTTTGGTCCCAGCACTGATCCTTGTGGAATACCACTTCCCACCTTCTGCCACTCTGAATAGCCCTTTTACCCCTACTCTCTGCTTTCTGTCTTGAAGCCAGCGAGCTGTCCAAGCTGCTACTTGCCCTGTGACTTCACATTCTTTGACCTTATTCATTAGTCTATTATGTGGTACCTTTTCAAAGGCCTTTTGAAAATCTAGATCAATTACATCTACTGCATTACACTTGTCTACTCTCTGTTACCTTTTCAAAGAAATCAGTGAAGTTGGTAAAGAAAGTCTTTCCCTTTTGAAATCCATGCTGACTATTCATTATTATATTTTTGGTTTCTAGATGTTCTATATTTTCCTTTTGTAGGGATTCCATTATTTTTCATACCACTGATGTTAAGCTGACTGGTCTATAGTTCTCTAGACATATTATATCTCCCTTCTTAAATATAGGTATTACATTAATCAATCATCAGTCTTCTGGCACTACACATTTTTCAAATTAATTATTAAATATGTGTAATAGTGCCTCTGAAATCTCTTCCCTAGATTCTTTTAAAATACGTGGATGTAATCCACCTGAACCAGGGGTTTTATCCTCTTTGATTAATTTAAAATGTCTTCTCTTTTTATATTAAATGTGGTTATATCATTTCTAATTTCATCTTAGAATGTCATGTCCACTTGATCTCTCTCCCTGGTAAATACTGAAGAAAAGTATTTATTTAATATTTCTGCCATTTCGTTATCTCTGCCTGTGATTTTGTCCCATCTATCCCTCAATGGCCTATTACCATCGAGACTCTTCCTTTGACTCCATCCCACAGCATGCTACCTGCTACCACCTCAGTAAAACCCCAACACTGCACGAGGTAGAAAAATCCATAAGACAGCTTAAGAACAACAAGGCTACGGGAGCGTATAGAATCCCCGCTGAGGCACTGAAGTATGGTGGAGAAGCACTGTTGGCGCAAATACGTGACCTCACCTCTCTCATCTGGAGGGAGGAGAGCATGCCGGGAGGTCGCAGAGATGCAGTGATCGTGACCATCTTTAAAAAAGGGGAAAAGTCAAACTGCGGCAACTACAGAGGAATCCCCTGTTATCAGCCACTGGGAAAGTCCTTACTACAGTCCTCCTCAACCGTCTTCTCCCTGCGGCTGTGGAGCTCCTCCCGGAGTCACGGTGCGGATTTCGTCCCCTAAGGGGCATAACGGACATGATTTTTACAGCACAACAGCTGCCGGAAAAATGGAGAGAACAGCGCCAGCCCTTATAAATGGCCTTCTTCGACCTTACAAAGGCCTTTGACACTGTCAACCGCGAGGGTCTATGGAGCGTCCTCCTCCGCTTCGGATGCCCCCAAAACGTCATCGCCATCCTCCGCCTGCTCCACGACGACATGCAGGTCGTGATCCTTATCACCGGATCCATTACAGACTCAATCCACGTCCGGACTGGGGTCAAACAGGGCTGCGTCATCGCCCCAACCCTCTTCTCAATCTTCCTCGTTGCCATGCTCCACCTCAAAGTTAACAAGCTCCCCGCTAGAGTGAAACTAAACTACAGAACCAGTGTGAACCTGTTCAACCTTCATCGTCTCCAGGCCAGGTCCAAGACCACCCCAACCCCTGTCGTTGAGCTGCAGTACACGGATGACGCCCGCGTCTGCACACATACAGAGGCTGAACTCCCAAGTCATAGTCAACGTATTCACTGAGTCGCACGAAAGCATGGGCCTTACTCTAAACATCCGTAAGACAAAGGTCCTCCACCAGCCTGTCCCCGCCGCATATCGCTGCCCCCCCAAGTCATCAAGATCCACGGCGCAGCCCTGGACAACATGGACCATTTCCCATACCTCGGAAGCCTCTTATCAACAAGAGCATTGATGATGAGATTCAACACCGCCTCCAGTACGCCAGTACAGCCTTTGACAGCCTGAGGAAAAGAGTGTTCAAAGACCAAGCCTTCAAATCTGCCACCAAGCTCATGGTCTACTGGGCTGTAGAAATACCCGCCCTCCTGTATGGTTCAGAGACATGGACAATGTACAATAGACACCTCAAGTCACTGGAGGAATACCACCAACGATGTCTCCGCAAGATCCTGCAAATCCCCTGGGATGACAGACGCACCAACTTAGCGTCCTCGACCAGGCCAACATCCCCAGCATTGAAGCACTGACCACACTTGATCAGCTCCGCTGGGCAGGCCACACTGTTTGCATGCCAGACTCGAGACTCCCAAAGCAAGCACTCTACTCAGAACTCCTTTACGGTAAATGAGCCAAAGATGGGTAGAGGAACCGTTACAAGGACACCCTCAAAGCCTCCCTGATAAAATGCAACATCCCCACTGACACCTGGGAGACCCTGGCCAAAGACCGCCCTAAGTTGTGGAAGTGTATCCGGGAGGGCGCCGAGCACCTCGAGTCTCATCGCCGAGAGCATGCAGAAATCAAGCACAGGCAGTGGAAAGAGCATGCGGCAAACCAGTCCCAAAAAATATAGCAAATAACAAAATAACTGATAAAAATACAACACAAGTGATTAAAAAAAAAGTGGGATAAGTAAAAATGTGTTCAAAACAATTTCAAGGCATAAAGGCCAGACAGGGTCTATTGCCCAATTAAAAGTCCATACACAATTGCAAGTAATAGAAGAAATAAAACAAGTGAATTAGAAACACAAATTCATCTTAAAGGGTACGACGTAATGGCCATCACAGAGACCTGGCTACAAACTGTGCATGAGGAGGAGATAAATATTCCAGGTTATAAGATACATAAGAACATAAGAAATAGGAGCAGGAGTAGGCCACCTGGCCCCTTGAGCCTGCTCTGCCATTTAATAAGATCATGGCTGATCTGATCATGGACTCAGCTCCACTTCCCTGCCCGTTCTCCATAACCCTTTATTCATTTATCACTCAAAAATCTATCTCTGCCTTAAATATATTCAATGACCCAGCCGCCACAGCTCTCTGGGGCAGGGAATTCCATAGATTTACAACCCTCAGAGAAGAAATTCCTCCTCATTTCAGTTTTAAATAGGCGCCCCCTTATTCTAAGACTATGTCCCCTAGTTTTAGTTACCCCTGAGTGGAAATATCCTCTCTGCATCCACCTTTTCTAGTCCCCTCATTATCTTGTATGTTTCGAAAAGATCACCTCTCATTCTTCTGAACTCCAATGAGTATAGGCCCAACTTACTCAACCTATCTTCATAAGTCAACCCCCTCATCTCCAGAATCAACCTAGTTAACCTTCTCTGAACAGCCTGCAATGCAACTTTATCCTTCCTTAAATACAGAGACCAAAACTGTATGCAGTATTCTAGGTGTGGCCTCACCAATACCCTGTACAGTTGTAGCAAGACTTCTCTGCTTTATACTCTATTCCCCTTGCAATAAAGGCCAACATTTCATTTGCCTTCCTGATTACTTGCTGTATCTGCATATTAACTTTCTGCGTTTCATGCACAAGGACCCCCCCCCGGTCCCTCTGCACTGTAGCACTTTGCAATTTTTCTCCATTTAAATAATAATATGCTTTTCTATTATTTCTGCCAAATTGGATAACCTCACATTTTGCCACATTATATTCCATCTGCCAATTTTTTGACCACTCACTTAGCCTGTTTAGATCCCTTTGCAGATTTTGTGTCCTCCTCACAATTTGCTTTTCCACCCATCTTTGTATCATCAGCAAACTTGGCTACATTACACTTGGTCCTTCTATCCAAGTAATTAATATAGATTGTAAATAGTTGAGGACCCAGCACCCAATCCCTGCGGTACCCCACTAGTCACTGTTTGCCAACTGGAGTATGACCCATTTATCCCAACTCTCTGTTTTCTGTTATTTAGCCAATCCTCTATCTATGCTCTAAGGGGAAAATGGGAAGGCTTCTCCTCCCACGAGTGGGTCCCCTGATATAGAGGGTCGACGCTTGCCCCAACCCACGTAACAGCCCCGGAGTTAGCAGACAGAGACGAATGGCAAGGTATAACGATCTTTTATTACGAACGTCCGGGAACACCTCTCATCACAGCTACCTGTGAGTGGAGATGCTTCCGGACGTTCGTAATAAAAGATCGTTATACCTTGCCATTCGTCTCTGTCTGCTAACTCCGGGGCTGTTACGCGGGTTGGGGCGAGCATCGACTCTCTATATCAGGGAGCCCGCTTGTGGGAGGAGAAGCCTTCCCATTTTCCCCTTACATTTGGCGCTGCGAGCAGGGTACGGACTTCCCGAACGGAACAATGACCCAGCTGTTGGGGTGAGTATGTTTTAATTGACCACCTTCAAGTTAGAGCTGTGGCATTGTAAACCACAAGGGAAGGACATCTGTACAAAGAACCATTTGTAGCAGGTCTAGGAGGGATGGAGACGGAGGACAGGGACGATCTAGGGGTGGAAGGGGGTCAAAAGTTGCATCCTAAAATGCGCGCGTGGAGGTAGCACGGCAGTGCGAGGGTACGACGCGAGGGAAGATATAGAGGAAGGTCTATTGACCCAAGCAGTATGAGCGCACGGTGCAGGGACGAGACATATTGACCCAAAGCGTGGCAGTACGAGTGTACGGCGTCAAGGGAAGACATATAGATGGAGACGACGTCCCTGCAGTGATGGGATATATTGACCCAAAGCGTGGCAGTACAAGTGTACGGCACCAAGGGAAGACATATAGATATAAATAACGTCCTGCATACCTAACACGAATTAAAGGGAGTGCCCAAGACCCTCATAGCCCCGAAGAAGATGGGTAACACGGCTATTAAAAAGGCGAATAAAACCAATCATTAATTGTAACTTGCGTAAATACGTAATGCCATAAAAAAGTTGATAGTGACTATCTTAATTGACATATGGATCCCCCAAAAAATAGAGCCTGCCAAACAATTAATAAGCTTTGTTGACTAAAAACAGACTTTTGTGATGTCTGTCGTTGAGTGAAAGTCCTTGTGTGATTTTTTTGACTGCGGAATTAATTTTTTCTGTGTCTGAAAGCCTGTTTGGAAAAATGGGGGAGTTGTCTGTTTGTTTTAGTTCCATCCACTTTCTCAGACAGAGTGAAAGTATTTTTAACCTTTGTAGTATTGTCCTGTATGTAGGAAGTTTTAAGTTAGAAACGCAGGTGTGGATTTATTCAGATGATAAGTTACGGAGCTAGGAAATGCACAAAGGATAGGTTTGTTGAGCAAAAGATAAAAAAATACATGGTCCCGGTGGTTTTAAAAAAAAATAATTTATTTGATATGCTCACTTACTTGTCGACAGAAAACACGCAATCATTGATTACATTGGGTTGAAAGACATAAATTTAGTCTGAGATAAAGAATGGCTTTTAAAGAAGCCTGCGAGGGTCTCTCGAGGCTGCGGGCTGGGGAAGTACGCTCCCATTTTCCTTTGTGTAAAACCTTGACGCGAAAGTTTCTAGCTCAGTAAAAAAAGTTTTAAATAAAGATTGAAATTACAAAATTTGAATTGGGGTTTTGAGATACTAAGAGAAGGCACAGCAAAATACTGAGATGGATTCAAACTAAAAAAAAATTAAATTAAATCTGATCTCTTTAAAAAAAAAAGAGGAAATAAAACTAAAAGGTTTGGAAACAATCTAGAAATATCTTCAGGGATCAGGTCAAACTCCTGGGCGAGTGGCAAGCAATCTGCGAAGGTGTAAAAGGGGCTTTTGAAAAAATGTTAAAACGGCAACCTTTAGCAGTTTAGAAAAAAGACATTGTAACGGCCTTGAAAATGGAACATTTGAGATAACGAAAAGCAGCCCTCAAAGCCTACGTGCTCGACTCCGTTCTAGTTATGGAGAAAAGAAAAAAAGATAAAGACGCAACTTTGAAATAAAACAAATTGAACGAATTTGAAAGAAAAAGTGTCTTCGATTGTCTGATGATTTTAACTTAACAAATTTACAGAGACATGAGCCCTCCGTGTAAAATACAAAACCTAATTTGAAGAAAGGAGATCTGGAAAAAAAAAAGACGTAACGTATTAAATAGGTGCTGACAAAAAAAGGGTGTTTGCAATGGAAAAAGGCATAACCTATTAAATACTAGTTGATATCGGCTGTGAAAAGATATTGGTTTAATGATTTTAAATTACGAGAAAGTTTCACTGCAGTTTGAAAGATTTCCAAAATGGACGTTGTTTATCAAGAAAAGTCCCGAACAGTCTAAACAAGCAGGAGGGTTTTGAAAATAACGAGGAGAAAAGTTCTAAGCTATGCGAACTCAGCACAGAAAGAAAAAAACTGGGAATTAGAGAATCTTACTGAATTTTAAAATTCTTATAGAAAATGGAACTGGCACGGAAGTTTAGATTTTGTGTTGAGAGAGAAATAAAACACAAGATTTTCCCAGTGAACGGGACCGTAAAAAAATTGGAGTTTAATCTAAAATGCCATCTTTTCTGATGAGAAGACTTTTATTATGACGGCTTTACTAATGATTTCTGCTGTTTTAACGGATTCCTAATTTCTAAGCAAGTTTTGAAGGCACAAAGACTCAAAAAAATGTTTTCGGATGATTACGCGAAGTCACGTAATGACATCAGGCCTTCTTACAAACATGTAAAGGAGTTAACCCTTTCAATTGACAGCTGTTTTATACTGGACATTATTAATTTGGATTTCTAAATAGAATAAAAAAGACTCACCTGACAGATAGAGGAAATGGTGGGATAGTCAGAATAAAAATAAAACAGAACTACCCTATGTAATAATACTCACCTGATACAAATAAAAGAAAGATACTCAAACAAAACAAATTCAAGAGTTAAAAGCTAAGATAAATAAGCTGGAAGAGATAAAAAAAAAACGGGACCAGATGGATAGTGCAGTGCGCAGCCATAGCACCATCACCTATGGCAATAGAGCCAATGTACCCCACGGTGGGTAAGTGTAGTCTACAAACCCAACCTAACCCTTACCTCCGATTTCACAGAGTGACCTCGACATGCATGGATAAAAGATGAGTAGACCAGAACCTAACACCTGGTGATGACCAGGCTATCTGTTTAAAATTTGCAGATAAAACACTCACCGAGATGGGACCGCAGCGGCTACTTCGACTCTGGAGACTCAGGATACTGGGAACCTTGAGGCCCACGCAAGCACTGGATAATACAGACAGACTACGAGAGATATAGCACACACAGGAAAGACACAACTACATGAACTAGCTTTGTTTAATTTAACTGCCGAAATATGCATCCCAGCAGCCAAGGACTGGAGGAAGAACAGAACTTATTTTAACGCATGGCAATGTATAGTGTATTAAGTAAGGTTGTAATGCAGCAGGCTGCCGATGCCAGGGCGCCAGTAGATTCCGAGGACAGGAGCAAGTTCATAGGACCAAAAGGGGAAGGGTGCAGAAATCCAACTGGATGGAGTGTGGAGGAAAGAGAAACAGAAGGGTGGGAACAGAACAGAGCAAAAGGGGGGTGGGACCCCAGGATGTTTAGGAAAACTGGCTAATGGGATAAAATGAAGACCAAGGGAGGTCTCTGGAATATAAGGTATATGCGGTAACAACACGGAGAAGCCGGTATTGATCATGCGCAGCGCAAACAAGAAGGAATACAACCTAAAAAGGGGGGCGGATGGAGTGTGGAGGAAAGATGACAATGTAGTGGACCCAAAAGAAAGGTCCGGCATGGACACCAAACACGCCCAAAGAAAGCCCTACCGCTGCCCCGACAACCACCCTGGGGACAACAACTCTTCCCAGCACAGCCATGCAAGCCCCCCATAACCCCGTCCATAAAGACTGGAGCCAAAGGGGGGCTAGCAATAAAAGAATCGAAAGAAAGGATATAATTTGGGGTGCGTCAGCGACTACTTAACCTAAATCTAATGGATATCATTCTTCCTAGCTTCTGTGGGAATGAAACTACCAGAACCTGACACAACGGATCCTCGAAGGTCCGGAATCCCTGAGATTTAATGTCAGAAAGGGAACAGGACAAGGTCGAACAAAAAGGGGAATACTGGAAACACTAGGCACGGGTTATGCGGCAGGGGTTACGACGATGAATTCCATTGACCTGTATGCAATAGACGACGGGGTTAACAACTTAATGCAAATCTTGAGGGATTTACTGGGAAGGGACATGGATAACCAAGCCCTACAAGCACGGTTGGGAGATGGCGCGGAAGAGGAACTGTTATAGGTGGCCCATACATTACAGAAACATGCCAAGACAATAAATTTGATCCATGCAATGGGGAACGATATAAGTAAACGATTACAAGCTGAGATTGTTTGCGCTGGGTATGGGGCCTGGATATTAAGTGAGGTACAACATAATTTGGAGCAACTCCAGAATGGAGACATACCAGATTGGATCCCGAACAGCATATTTAACAATTGGACTCTAGATAAAAAAATGAATAACACATGCGAGGTACGAAGGAATAGTCACGCATGGGTGCCGAAATTCAGATGTATTACTGGGCGGGTGAATATGATCGGATTTGTGTTGTCCATACCACAGTATGATGTAACAAAGGGAGACCCGTTATACCAGGTCGATAATATCGGTGAAGTAAGAAACCAAACTCGGTTGCGTTACCTGCCAGACGGGTGATTAAAATTCAATTAGTACGAAAGGCATTGACATAACTGATTGCTATAAAAATAATCACGTGATTTTATATCGATGTACGCCACGAATGACGAATGATGGTTGCAGATTCCACCAAACAAACGGATGCATGCTGAGTATCACTCCTCTCGAACACGATTCCGAAACAATCGCTGCTCCACAAGGGAATGGAGATTTGGTGCGTGAGACAGGAGCAACCAACCCGATGATTAAGACCAGGGGAGGAGTCATCCCGTGTCATCACCAACCCTAACTTCGGTTTCAGGCCCATGGGAAAAATAGACATAAATGGATACCACATACATCCCGAGACAACGGAAATCATCCACGGAACGGTCACGGATACCCTCCGAGCGGGGTACAAGGAGGCGGTATGGGAACCGCAAGGCACCAGAATTAAATGAGGAACAATTAAGTTTGGTGCAAGGAATCCAGAATCAAAGACGACAGTATATCCAGCTGATGGAAGAAGTAGACAACCTACAGAGAGACACTAATGCGATGCTGGCTGATTAGCTCTGGTACTCAAAGCTGTGGGACATTGGACTTGATATTCAAATTCACCCATGGATAAGAATAATATCACATGTACTTGTAGTAATACAGGGCCTGGTTCTGATGGTCATGATGGGATTAACATGTGCACGAAGTAAACAGGCCAAACGATATGTCAGGGCACGCACTATGATTAAGGCCATAAGGGATGAAAATTTAAACAGTCCTACAAGAAGGACTTACCTTATATAACTCTGCGGGAAAGGTCTCAGGAGGTCCCGAAGCTTGGGAGATGGCCACCCAGGTGAACGGACCTATCTGGAACTTGCCTACAGGGAGATAGTTATTGGGAAATATGGCCAGCTTGGCGTATAGCCAAGGGCCAAAAGGGGGGAATTGTAAGAGAAATTTGGCATTAGGGGTACCAGCGGGAGAAGGGTTAAAGTGCTGGTTCCTTCACCGACCTACAAGGAGGTAAAAGGCCTCTCTTTGGCCTTGTACATTCCAGTACCAAGGCTCCAGAAGTTATCAATTCAATAATATTCCGACAGGATACGATGTAAGAACCTAAACAGACATTGATAAGACCTTGTGAAGAGTCTTGAGGCAGACTCATGGGCATCAAGGAGAATCAACAAATTCTGACCAATTGAAGTCATTCTAGTTCTAAGGGGAGCTTGGGGTGTGGGTTCGAATCCACACTCCCCTTGGGTTCTGTACGTGCGATTTATGAAGATGGGTGAGTAACGAGACACCAGACACAGTGGGTAAGAGTAAAAAATGGCTAATGTTGTTTATTTAGAATAGCAAACACAAAGATAGAGGGCATAGGAAGAGGTCATAAAATGGCAGTAATGGCAAAATCTCATTCAACAACCCAAAAAATCTCGCAACAGGGAAGGGGAAAACAAGAGGTTAAAACATCCCACTCACACACAACCACATCTCCCACTCCCACCCGTCCTACCAATTCCTATCCTAAATTGAGTCTGTGAGGGGGTTTGGCCTATACTCAGAATCCTATCAACTCCGGGGTTCTGTAACACTTATTTCAGCTCAGGGTCCCTCTGGGGTGGGTTTTATGTTATTGTTCGGTTTTCCTCTTCGATGTTGCGTCGGTTTCTTCTATCTGCCTCTCGGTTATCGTCAGACTACAGCTGTGAATCCAGGTTATTGAACCAGGTGTCCAGGTCTGCACAGCTCTGCGTGCCCCAGCCTGATGCTTCGGCTATTCTCACCCTGTCCAGTGGGTTCAGGGCTAACAGCAGCACCTGCTGCCACTTACCAACCAGGAGGTTGGTTCGTGGGTTTTTAGTCTCGACCAAAATCAAAGTTTGCAAAACGCTCTCAGCTCCTTTTTGGTCCACAACTGTCTTTCTCCACAACTCCTTTTCTCTAACTTCTTTTCTCCAACACTGTTTTTCTCCACAACTGTGTTTCTGGTGGTTCTGTGTCCTATATTTGTATTCAATTCAGTTCTGGTCTTTTCGTGCTCAAACCCAGTGGGTGGTCCATTGTGTAAGTTTGGGCGGGGAGATAGAAACATAGAAACATAGAAAATAGGTGCAGAAGTAGGCTATTCGGCCCTTCGAGTCTGCACCGCCATTCAATGAGTTCATGACTGAACATGCAACTTCAGTACCCCATTCCTGCTTTCTCGCCATACCCCTTGATCCCCCTAGTAGTAAGGACTACATCTAACTCCTTTTTGAATATATTTAGTGAATTGGCCTCAACAAAATTCTGTGGTAGAGAATTCCACAGGTTCACCACTCTCTGGGTGAAGAAGTTTCTCCTCATCTCAGTCCTAAATGGCTTACCCCTTATCCTTAAACTGTGACCCCTGGTTCTGGACTTCCCCAACATAATAGTTTGTCTCTCTGTTTTTACCACCAAAGTGGATAACCTCACATTTATCCAAGTTAGGAGACCAAAACTGTACACAATACTCCAGGTGTGGCCCCACCAAGGCCCTGTACAACTGTAGTAACACCTCCCTGCCCCTGTAAACAAATCCCCTCGCTATAAAGGCCAACATGCCATTTGCTTTCTTAACCACCTGCTGTACCTGCATGCCAACCTTCAATGACTGATGTACCATGACACCCAGGTCTCATTGCACCTCCCCTTTTCCTAATCTGTCACCATTCAGATAATAGTCTGTCTCTCTGTTTTTACCACCAAAGTGGATAACCTCACATTTATCCACATTATACTTCTTCTGCCATGCATTTGCCCACTCACCTAACCTATCCAAGTCGCTCTGCAGCCTCATAGCATCCTCCTCGCAGCTCACACTGCCACCCAATTTAGTGTCATCCGCAAATTTGGAGATACTACATTTAATCCCGTCTAAATCATTGATGTACAATGTAAACAGCTGGAGTCCCAGCACAGAACTTTGCGGTACCCCACTAGTCACTGCCTGCCATTCTGAAAAGTACCCATTTACTCCTACTCTTTGCTTCCTGTCTGCCAACCAATTCTCAATTCACGTCAACACACTACCCCCAATCCCATGTGCTTTAACTTTGCACATTAATCTCTTGTGTGGGACCTTGTCGAAAGCCTTCTGAAAGTCCAAATACACCACATCAACTGGTTCTCCCTTGTCCACTCTACTGGAAACATCCTCAAAAAATTACAGAAGATTTGTCAAGCATGATTTCCCTTTCACAAATCCATGCTGACTTGGACCTATCATGTCACCTCTTTCCAAATGCGCTGCTATGACATCCTTAATAATTGATTCCATCATTTTACCCACCACCGATGTCAGGCTGTTTTCTCTCTCCCTCCTTTTTTTAAAAAGTGGGTTTACTTTCCACTCCATAGGAACTGATCCAGAGTCTATGGAATGTTGGAAAATGACTGTCAATACATCCGCTATTTCCAAGGCCACCTCCTTAAGTACTCTGGGATGCAGACCATCAGGTCCTGGGGATTTATCGGCCTTCAATCCCATCAATTTGCCCAACACAATTTCCCGACTAATAAGGATTTCCCACAGTTCCTCCTTCTTACTGAACCCTCTGACCCCTTTTATATCCGGAAGGTTGTTTGAGTCCTCCTTAGTGAATACCAAACCAAAGTACTTGTTCAATTGGTCTGCCATTTCTTTGTTCCCAGTTATGACTTCCCCTGATTCTGACGGCAGGGGCCCTACATTTGTCTATACTAACCTTTTTCTCTTTACATATTTATAGAAGCTTTTACAGTCCATTTTAATGTTCCCTGCAAGCTTCCTCTCGTACTCTATTTTCCCTGCCCTAATCAAACCCTTTGTCCTCCTCTGCTGAGTTCTAAATTTCTCCCAGTCCCCGGGTTCGCTGCTATTTCTGGCCAATTTGTATGCCACTTCCTTGGCTTTAATACTATTCCTGATTTCCCTTGATAGCTACGGTTGAGCCACCTTCCCTTTTTTATTTTTACGCCAGATAGGGATGTATAATTGTTGTAGTTCATCCATGCGGTCTCTAAATGTCTGCCATTGCCCATCCACTGTCAACCCCTCAAGTATCATTCGCCAATCTATCCTAGCCAATTCACGCCTCATACCTTCAAAGTTACCCTTCTTTAAGTTCTGGCCATGGTCTCTGAATTAACTGTTTCATTCTCCATCCTAATGTAGAATTCCACCATATGGTCACACTTCCCCAAGGGGCCTCGCACAACGAGATTGCTAATTAATCCTCTCTCATTACACAACACCCAGTCTAAGATGGCCTCCCCCCTAGTTGGTTCCTCGACATATTGGTCGAGAAAACCATCCCTTATGCACTCCAGGAAATCCTCCTCCACCGTATTGCTTCCAGTTTGGTTAGCCCAATCTATATGCATATTAAAGTCCCCCATGATAACTGTTGCACCTTTATTGCATGCACCCCTAATTTTCTGTTTGATGCCCTCCCCAACATCACTACTACTGTTTGGAGGTCTGTACACAACTCCCACTAGCGTTTTCTGCCCTTTGGTATTCTGTAGCTCCACCCATACCGATTCCACATCATCCAAGTTAATGTCTTTCCTTATAATTGCATTAATTTCCTCTTTAACCAGCAACGCCACCCCACCTCATTTTCCTTTCTGTCTATCCTTCCTAAATGTTGAATACCCTTGGATGTTGAGTTCCCAGCCTTGGTCACCCGGGAGCCATGTCTCCGTGATGCCATCCACATCGTATCCGTTAACTGCTATCTGCACTGCTAATTCGTCCACATTATTTCAAATACTCCTCGCATTGAGGCACAGAGCCTTCAGGCTTGCCTTTTTAACACACTTTGACCCTTTAGAATTTTGCTGCAAAGTGGCCCTTTTTGTTTTTTGCCTCGGGTTTCTCTGCCCTCCACTTTTACTCATCTCCTTTCTGTCATTTGCTTCTGTCTCCATTTTGCTTCCCTCTGTCTCCCTGCATTTGTTCCCATCCCTCTGCCATATTAGTTTAACTCCTCCCCAACAGCACTAGCAAACATTCCTCCAAGGATATTGGTTCCAGTCCTGCCCAGGTGCAGACTGTCCAGTTTGTACTGGTCCCACCTCCCCCAGAACCGGATCCAATGCCCAGGAATTTGAATCCCTCTCTGCTGCACCACTGCTCAAGCCACGTATTCATCTGAGCTATCCTGCGATTCCTACTCTGACAAGCACGTGGCACTGGTAGCAATCCCGAGATTACTACTTTTGAGGTCCTACTTTTTAAATTTAGCTCCTAGCTCCTTAAATTCGTCTCGTAGGACTTATCTCGTTTTTTACCTATATCGTTGGTACCAATGTGCACCACGACAACTGGCTGTTCACCCTCCCTTTTCAGAATGTCCTGCACCTGCTCCGACACATCCTTGACCCTTGCACCAGGGAGGCAACATAGAGTCTCGGTTGCGACCGCAGAAATGCCTATCTATTCCCCTTACAATTGAATCCCCTATCACTATCGCTCTCCCACTCGTTTTCCTGCCCTCCTGTGCAACAGAGCCAGCCACGGTGCCATGAACTTGGCTGCTGCTGCTCCCACCTGATGAATCATCCCCCTCAATAGTACTCAAAGCGGTGTATCTGTTTTGCAGGAGGATGACCGCAGGGGATCCCTGCACTGCTCTTCCTGTTGGTCTTCCATTTCCTATCTGGCTGTGGACCCTTTACCTGCGGTAAGACCAACTCACTAAACATGCTATTCACGTCATCCTCAGCATCGTGGATGCTCCAGAGTGAATCCACCTTCTGCTCCAATTCCGCAACGCGGTCCGTCAGGAGCTGGAGGCGGATACACTTACCGGAGGCGTCCCTGATTTCCCACATAGTACAGGAGGAGCATAACACGTGTCCGAGCTCTCCTGCCATGACTTAACCCTTAGATACACTTAAATTTGCAATAATGCTAAAGTTTACTCACTGTTATCGAAGCGTAAAAAGAAAAACTACTCACCAATCACCAGCCAATCACTTATCCCCTTGGCTGTGATGTCACCTTTCTATTTCTGGCAGAGGCGTACTATTGGCGCAAATGCATGACCTCATCTCTCTCATCTGGAAGGAGGAGTGCATGCCTGGAGATCTCAGATTGTCGTAATCGTGACCATCTTTAAAAAAGGGGACAAGTCCAACTGCGACAATTAGAGGAACTTCCCTGCTGTCGACCACTGGGAAAGTCATCGCTAGAATCCTCCTCAACCATCTTCTTTCTCTAGTTGAAGAGCTCCTCCAAGAGTCACAATGCGGATTCCGTCCACTAATGGGTACAACGGACATGATCTTCACAGCGCGACAACTGCAAGAGAAATGCAGGGAACAACACAACCCTTGTACATGGCCTTCTTTAACCTCACAAAGGCCTTTGACACGGTTAATCACGAAGGACTATGGACCGTCCTCCTCCATTTCGACTGCCCCCAAAGGTTTGTCACCATCCTCCGCCTGCTCCACGACATCCTGACCAATGGATCCACCACATACCCAATCCACATCCAGACCGGGGTCAAGCAGGACTGTGTCATCGCATCAACCCTCTTCTCGATCTTCCTTGTTTCAATGCTCAATCTCATGCTCAACAAGCTCCCTGCTGGAGTGGAACTAAACTATAGAACCAGTGGGAACCTGTTCAACCTTCGTCGCCTCCAGGCTAGATCCAAGACTGTCCCATCCTCTGTCATCGAATTACAGCACGCGAATGGCGCTTGCGTCTGTGCACAGAAGCTGAACTTCAAGCCATCGTCAACATCTCCACCGAGGCGTACGAAAGCATGGGCCTTACACGAACCATCCGTAAGACAAAGGTCCTCCACCAACCTGACCCCACCACACAGCACTGCCGTCCCGCCGTCCCGTTCCCCCCCCTCCCCCCACCCATTCATGAAATACCACGGCACAGCCTCGGACAACGTGGACCATTTTCCATACCTCAGAAGCTTACTATCAGCAAGGGCAGTCATCGACAACGAGGTCCAACACCGCCTCCAGAGTACCTGCACAGCCTTCGGTCGCCTCAGGAAGAGAGTGTTCGAAGAACAGGACCTCAAATCTGGCACCAAGCTTATGGTCTTCAGGACTGTAGTGATACCTGCCCTCCTGTATGGTTCAGAGACTTGGACCATATACAGTAGACACCTCAAATCGCTGAAGTACCACCAACGATGTCTCCGCAAGATCCTGCAAATCCCCTGGGAGGATAGACACACCAACGTCAGTAGCTTTGAATATTTAATCAGAAGATGTCACAGGTACATGCAGGTGTGAGGACCAGGGTATTGTTTCAGTGCACATAGGTGCCCAAAAGTCTGTGGGTCCTTTGTTATAATCCTGGGAGTCAGTGGGCCATTCCTGCAGTGATTCATAATTTTGATTCAGAGCTATTGTCCATATTAATTCGGTGGATAATGGCCCACATTCGTAGTTTGATTTGGCGGGGGGGAAGTCATTTTCAAACTGGGCCGGGGAGTCCTTATTGGTTGAAGATTTCCCCAACCTGATTGGCCTGCCAGAATGCACTTTTCCCCCATTGGCCAGTGCCTCTGTCTCGCTTGTGAGCCAGACTCCACAATGTCTGTATCCGCCCACACGTTTTCCCAGCCTGCTTTTACTTGACCAAAAATGTTCATTTAGTGTATGGAACGATCCCATGTTAGTTTTCTTGTCCTTACGGTGTTTGAAATGCGGCCGTGGATATTCGAACCTTACACTCCCCCATTAAAACACTCTGTCTCAGCGTGTTTTCAGAATGTGGAGCAAAACCTTTTCCCTCTCACAGAGCCAATCTTCCCCAAATCTTACATAAACCCACGATAAACATTAAGATACACCAATGGTATAATACTGAAAATGTAAAATCTCAACCAATACCCTTCACCAAAATCATAACAGCACATAATATCACACATCATAGTATTACACTGGTTTTTTGTTGTTGTAGGGTGAAGTAATGTTTCTGGGATTTTGTACTGCTTTGAACAGATGAATCAGATGCTCTGGTAAAAAAAAATGGAATGTGGTATCCGAAATGTGCTACATAATTGTCCATGCTATTAATCATTGATGCCCCAGTGTTGAAACCGGTAAAAACATCATTCCAGATCCCTCTTCTGTCTTTTCGCTTTAATGTTGTGTCTGGGTTGTAGACTGTACAGCAAAGTCTTATTCAAATAGCCAAAATCGAGCTCAGAATGTCATGAACATTTCTCGAAGGAGAGCCTGGTAGAGGCGTCCTGTCTCTTTTGGGCAGCACTCAGGTAGGTGCACCTCGGTAAGGTTTAGGATGACGGAGGCACCGTCGTAGTGGACCCCCCCCCCCCCGGTCCACTATAGCAGCTTGTCCGTGGGAACCGAAACCAAACCGCTGTCTGGTCCCTGGGTGGTGGTAGGGCACCTGTCTGTGTCAGTTGCTTCGGTTGGGGCTGTGGGCAGGGGCTGTCTGGGTTGTGCGCTTAACTCGGTGGTGTGGATGGAGCTGGGGTGGCTTACTATGCATGCGACCATGCTCCGGTCCCATTCCATCCATTCCCCTTCATCCCGCCACTGTCGGGAGAACGCTATGGAGATGCCTGCCGGGCATATCTTCTCTGATCCCCACCTGCACACATACACTCCGAGCTTCGCCTCCCACCAGTTATCCCAACACACACTCACTAACCCCGCCCCCCCCCCCCCCCCGCAGGTGCCCGTGATGGTCCGGTAGGTGCTGTTGTCCAGTCTCTCCCAATCTGCTGTCGGGTTTTCCATGTCCTTGCTCAGCTTCCTGAGCCACCACCACCTTCCCACTGGGATGTGCCCCTTACAGGTCAGACGAACCCTCTTCTCAAACACTACCCTAACCCGGGGTGCGGTCACCTCAATGCTGGGGCAGGAGACTAATGCTTCCCCATATGTGAGTCCGGGGTGACTGGAGTATCTAGTGGAATTGGACCCCACCCACCCTGGCCACCTTCACCTATGGGTGATGGTCGGTGCCTGCCCCACTGAGCACCCAAAAATAATGGCTTCTTCAGTCTCTCCCCAGTAGCCGATGCACATTCTGATGTAGGTGCACATGAGCCGGATTTTCCTCATCTACGGTTCCTCTTCTGAAAGACAAAATCTCATTTGGTTTAAAGACCCAGAGCCCCCTGGCTCATCCCTTCCACATTTTCCTCTCTGTCTGCACCTCACAGTACCCCTGCACGGTTTAAACTGTGTGTGCTTATTTTTGCTTGGAAGTCAAGGCATTTCAACTAATTGGTCTAACCGCAAACCGCAACAAACCCTTTAAAAAACAAACAACCTTACACAAAAAGAGGAAGTGAGAGAAAAAAATAAGTCCAGGCTCCCTATCCTATTGGCTCAAAAACCTCACTGTTGTACTCCTTATATTGCAGAGGCCACCTGAGCCCCACTACACCAGAGAAATCTTTATATATATCTGTACACACCTACTGCTCTCCTTTTTAACCTGCTTGCCACCCTTCCCGGGTGGCTGTGCTAATCCCTGGGACGCTCCTTGGTTTTCCTTTTATGCGGGGGAACGTAGGGGGGAGACCACCTCTCCTTTGGCCTCTTGGGCCGGACCGACCTCCGTGGCCCCTCTGTCTCCCCTGCCAAGGTGTCCCCCGAGCTTCGGGTGGTGCTTACTGGGCTGGTACAGCCCCTCACCCCCTCCAGGGATGGCTCGCTGCCCTCGGGAGCAACGAAAATTCCCCCGGCTGGCTCCTTACTGCCGGGGACTCCGGTATCCTCTGGGGGCTTTGGGTTGTACAAGGGTTCTACCCGAAACCACTCGCAGCTGATACTCCCACAGCGTTTCCTCAGTTCTTCCAGGGACCACTCACTGCTGGGACCCGCCGCCACCCTCTCTCCTGCAGGCTCTGGGCTGTCTGCACCGAAGGCTAGGCTATCCCCGACAGGTTCCTCACTGTCAGCGGCCCCTTCCTCCGGTACAACTCCTTCCCTGTCAGGAGACCTTGGCTGCGGGGTCACGTCCAGTGACTGGCTGCCTGCCCTGCGCGGCCCTTTTCTCCTATTACCTCTCGGGAAAGTAAAACAGGCTGCTAGGGACGGTGGCACCCTTGGCTGCGGAGTCCGAGCGGATCTCCTAACAGGTGGAGGTGAGTCCTCATCCCATATGTAGGGTGGGAATCCCCCTTCCTGTGGGTCCCAAATCTGTGGGTAGTTTGTACCTGTGAAGCAACTCACTGCTCCTTGTGGTGGGATCGGTGGGGCTGCAGTGGTGGGCTGGGGGCCTGGGCTTCCCGTCGGGATTATCCCTCCGGGCTGTCCTTTCCCACGAAGTTTTGCCTTGTTGGGGTTAAACAGTTTACATTGGTTAATGTGAAACCATTTAACCCGGCGGGGCATCTTGACCGCGTATACCATGGGGCTTGCCTTGTCGACAATGCTGTAAGGCCCCATGTATAGTGGCTCAAAGACTCCCACCCTGGCAAAGTTGCGGACCATGACCTGGTTCCCCACCTGCCACTTGTGGTGTTTGCTCGGTTCCAGCAGCAATCGGTTGGTCTGATGCTGCTTCCCCATGTTAGTGGCCGCCTGCCATTGAATCTGCTTGAAGTGCTCCAACAGACTCTTGGTAAAGTGGTCCCTATTCACCTCGATTACCTGATCTTCTGTCAGGACCGGGGCAAGTACATGGGTGGGGGTTCGCATGGCTCTTCCAGTCATGAGCTCGTTTGGGGCATACCCCATGCTTTTCGACTAGCTGGCCCGGATCCCCATCAAAACCAGGGGCAACCTCTCCACCCACCTCTGCGGGGAGTCCCCAGTCTCCTTCCTGAGTTTTTCTTTCAAGGTCCTATTCATACGCTCCACTAGCCCTGAGGACTGGGGGTTGTAGGTGACGTGCCACTTCCCCTCAATCCCCAGCACCTTAAGGGTTGCCTGCATGACCTGTCCCGTGAAGTGGCTCCCCCGGTCGGACTCCACGTACTGTGGAAGTCCCCACCTGGAGAACACCTCCCTAACCAATATCCTGGCGGTCCCCGCTGCTGTGGCTGTTCGGCAAGGGAAAGCTTCAACCCACTTTGTGAAAGTGTCACCAAAACCAGGCAGTACCGGTACCCTCCCTTAGCCACAGGTAGGGGTCCTCTGTAATCGATTTGTATCGATTGCCATGATCCCTCTACCCTCTTTGTGTGTCCTAGAGACAACACCTTTCTTTTCTGGGGATCTGGATTATTGGTTGCACAGACAAGACAGTTCGCGCAAAATTCACGAGTGTCTTCCCGGAGCTGGGGCCACCACCCGACCTGTTCCACCCGTTGCCAGGTGACCTCCGGTCCGGGGTGTCCAGCTCCAGGGCCTGCGTGGGCCAGCTGAAGGAACTCCCTCTGGTGCTGCTGGGGCACTATCCACTGCTCTCCTTTAAACAACATCTTCTCCCTAACATGGATGCCTGTGCCTCCGTACAGTCCTTCGACCTTTTCTCCCGCAGTCAGCTTGTCCATGACGTTCTTGAGGACGGGATCTCGTGCCTGTACCTGCTGGAGGTCCGGGGCCAACGCCACCCCTGCGCTCCCTTGTGTCCCCTGTCCGCCCCGGATAGCTGCTATGGGGCCTGCCTCGAGCGGGTTCCACTTGGTTCCCGTTCGGGCTCCCTCTTTGGCCAGCTGATCTGCCTTTTGGTTCCCCGCAGCCCTGGGCTCATGTTTGTTATGGGCCTTTACTTTGTGAATGCAAATGTCTGTCCCAGTCCCTACTGCCTGCATAATGTGCTGCAGTAGGGGTTTTATGGCCAGGGGCTTACCGCCTGCAGATGTATACCCGCGACAGGACCAGATGGCGAGGTACTCCGTGCAGGCATTGCAGGTGAACATACTATCTGAAAAGATAATATAGGGCCGTGGGGATTCGTCGGGGTGGGTGACTACATACATGACTGCTGACAGTTCAGCATGCTGGGCACTCATGGTGTTTGGGAGCTTTATGGCCCTGGCAATGGCTGCCTGGGGATCATAAATCCCGCACCCTGTGAGCCTTTCCCCCGCCACCACCATGCTGGACCCGTCAACATAGATCACCCGGCCGTGGGGATGGATCCCGGCCCGGACCCCTATGTCCACGTCCCAGACCCCCTCAACGGAGCAACGGTGGGCTTTCCCGGGGTACAGCATGTTGGCTGCCAGTCAGGGCTCACATCCCTTTTACTCTCAAATCCATCTGTGAGAGCAGGAGGATCCAGCGAGCAATGCGTACGCTGCTCACTGTCCCATCCTTAATTCTCCCATCCAGCAGCATCTGAGTGGGGGTGTGATGAGTGAGGAGGGTGATTGGGGACACTCCTGTAAACACCTGCGACCGCTTCATAGCAGATGCCTTTCACAGTTTGAGTAACCTCTCTCACCCTCAGTGAGGACCCTGGAGGAGTAGATCACCGGTCTCAGCTGGCCGTGCCGCTGTTGCAACAGCACAGCACTTAAGCTATCCCCGCTGGCTGCTACCTCCAGGAAAAATTCCTCGCCCTCATCTACCGCTCCCAGGGCCTGAGCTTTCTGCAGGTCTCCCTTGAGGCGGGTAAACGCAATCACAGTCCTCATCCCACTCCCACTCCATGCCTTTGCGCAGGAGCTGGAGTAGGGGGGCTGCAATGGCTGCGTAATCCTCAATGAAGTCCCTGCAGTCACCAGTCAGACCCAGGAACAACCTCACCCCTGTAACTGTAGTCAGAGCCAGTAACTCCTGAACTGCTCTCCTCTTAGCCTCATCAATGGCTCTCTCCGCTGCCTGCACAGTCAGCCCCAGGAATTTTACCTCTGTCTGGCCGATCTGTGCCTTCTTAGGGTTTACTTTAAAACCCTCCTCGTGCAGCAGTCCCTCTGCCAGCAGGGGACCGTGCTCTTCCTCCGAATCGGAGAATAGCAGCAGGTCGTCCACATACTGGACTAGCTGTCTGGGTCTGCTGAACTCTTTCAGGCAGTTGGCCATACACTGATGAAACATGCTCGGACTGTTGTGGAAGCCCTGGGGAAGACAGTTCCAGGTATACTGCTGTCCTTTGAATGTAAAGTCGAGTTTGTACTGGTCCTCTCGTCGCAGCGGGATGAACCAGAACCCATTCGAGATGTCCAGTACCGTAAAGATGGCTGCGGACGCGGGGATGGCTGTGACTAGGTCGGCTACGGCTGCCACTGTGGGTACACAGGCAGGGATATTTTTATTGAGGACTCGATAGTCCACCGTGGCCCTCCAAGATTTGTCCAGTTTCCTAACCGGCCAAAGTGGAGAGTTCACATGTGTGGCTATTGGTCTCAACACTCCCTGTCTTACTAGAGATCCCAATGCGACCTCTAGGTCTGCCTTAGCCTCCCTGGGAAAATTATACTGCTTCTGGGGCTTAGACGTGGGGTCCCCATCTACTCTGACCTCGACCCCATTTACCCGTCCACAGTCGTGCTTATGCCTGGCAAATGCCGACAGGTTGGCCCGCACAAAAGCCTGATAGATCATCGGGGTGCTGTCTACCAGAGCGTCGAGGTCATATCCCTCCTTCGGCTTTACAGTGCAAAGGGAACCCTTCCCCTGCTTCCCCTGGATGACTGCTGTACCTTCCCCCTCCACGGTGTCAGCTGTGCCCCACAGACAGTGGTTCCTCAGGTCGACCAGAATTTTCTGGCCGCTGAGAAAATCTGCCTCTAGGATGTCTTTACCCACTCCCTCCCACGGCAGAAGAACACACTTCCACATGGTGTGGAGGGTGCCTACGTGTATCTGCAGTGGTTTGGAGAAGAAGCCCTCGCATTCTTCTCCAGTGAAGCTGGTTAGGCAGTAGGGGATCCCGCTGGATAGGGGTGAGGTGATCGGGTCGTCTACATGAACCAGGGTGCACGAGGCCCCTGTGTCCAGCAGATACTCCCCCCGGACCCCCTCAACCCCCATCATGACACGTGGTCTGTCCCATGCATCATAGGCAGAAGTGCACGGGATCCTCGGGGTCTAGTCATTGCGGGGTGTTGGTCTGGGCCTGAGGAACTTCTCCCCGGTCACGGCTGCGACCTTCCCAGTCTGGGTAAGGAGTGCCTGCAGAGCCGCGAGGAGACCCTCGAGTGGGGCGGCAGGGCTGGGCACAGCTGGTTTGGGAGGGCTTGCGGCCGCGGGGACTGGGGCTGAGGTTGGGACCTGTGGACCTCTCTTTTCCTGCCTCGGATCCCGGCATTCTCTCCTCATGTGCCCTGTCTTCCCACACCCGTAGCAAACCACCTCTCTGCCTGCCTGCCAATTCCCCCCTTGCCTCCACTCTCTCTTATCAGAGCCGGGGCGGATCTCACACACCTTCCCCTTGGTGGGTTTCTCCCCCCCAATTCTGGCATTGCGAAAAGAAAGGGTCAGCTGCCTCAGCACCGTCTCCTCTGTGGCTTGGGGGTCTCTGAAATCGAGCCACAGGTTGGCCTGGGCGCGCAACTCAGGTCGGCTGTTTGCCACCAGTGCACGCAGCCAGCGACCACGTGGATGTGCATCCAGCTGGGTTCGGTCCAAATTCCCCCCACTGGCTTCCTCATACACTGGCCACAGTCGATCGGCGAACACCCAGTCGAACGGACAGCCGTCGTTCAACCACATGGCCTCCAGGATATCCTCCTGGAGAGCGGCCATTGTTCGCTGACCCCTCTTACTCTCAGCAGAAAGAGCCTGACACAGAGCTGGGACCAGTGAGAACAGGAGCAGTTTGCTCTGTTCAGCTTCATCGCAGTCATTTATGTCTCCGACCTGCTCTACTTCCATAAAGTGGACAGAGGGGTCTCCTTTTCGGATAAGTTTATTCACATGGGCCACCATCTGCCGCAGCTGGGTCGCACTGTGGGGAACCACGTACTGGTTCTGTAGGGACCCTCAGCCTGACCCACTGTGGGTGGTCCGAATCTACTCTGCCTGATGGGGCACATTGGGGCTGGTCCCAGAGGTTTAGATTCCAGCATTTCACCCTGCCTCTCCTCCGGGATCCCCAATAGAGCTGTGGGAGAGGGCCTGTAGGATTCTTCCTCCCTACAGCCTGTTTCACTATGCTCCCCCTTCCGTACCTCGGCTGGGCTGATAAGGCACACCACTCCTTTACTGGGTGCCTGACTTTCAGCCCAGCCAAGGGCTTTTGCCTCAGCTAGGGCCAGAGCTTTGGTGTCGGGCCGGGTGGGGATTCAAGTCTCGGGCACTTCCAGAGCTTTTGCTCCGGCTAGAACAAGGGCTGCTTTGGCTTCAGGCAGAGCCAGGGTGAGCCGATCAATTTGTTCCTGAAAGGAACGATGATCCACCTCTGCCCTGCTGTGGCACGCCTGAAGCGCAGCCTGTGGCTGGAGACCTTATCCTCTCCCAACCTTCCCTGGTTCTGAGCCTGGGCAAGTTCCTCCTGCAATCACCTGATGTGACCTTTTCCCTCAGTTACCTGGGACTGAAGGTACTCCCTGTGGTTGCGATAGCTTTCTCTATCTCTCTCTCTTTCCTGCCTCTTCCACTTTAAATCCTGATCCAGCTTTTCCCTTTCTTTGCTGGTCTTTACTAGCTCCTCTCTCTGCTCAGCTAATTCTGTCTGCAAGACATCTATCTGCCTGTCCAAAACCTGTATTTGCTTCTAAAAGCAAGTCAGCCACACTGCCTTTTCCACTGATCTTTACTCTGGGTCCACCTGGCTGCTGTGTTCTCAGGCCATTCAGCCTCCAGCAGCACCTGCACCCACTTCCTTGAGCAGTTTATCCTTGCTGTTACATACCTAGCAATCCTACCCTCCATTTTATACTCCTCTTCACCAAGACTGACTGTCTCTTCACCCTCACTCAACGCACGTCTCTTCTTCGTGGTCGCCATTCTGTAAGGGAGCTTGGGATGTGGGTTCGAATCCACACTCCCCTTGGGTTCTGTACGTGCGATTTATGAAGATGGGTGAGTAATGAGGCACCAGACACAGTGGGTAAGAGTACAAAATGGCTAATGTTATTTATTTAGAATAGCAAACACAAAGATAGAGGGCATAGGAAGAGGTCATAAAATGGCAGTAATGCCAAAATCTCATTCAACAACCCGAAAAATCTCGCAACAGGGAAGGAGAAAACAAGAGGTTAAAACATCCCACTCACACACAACCACACCTCCCACTCCCACCCGTCCTACCAATTCCTATCCTAAATTGAGTGTGTGAGGGGGTTTGGGCTATACTCACAATCCTATCAACTCCGGGGTTCTGTAGCACTTATTTCAGCTCAGGGTCCCTCTGGGGTGGGTTTTATGTTGTTGTTCGGTTTTCCTCTTCAATGTTGCGTCGGTTTCTTCTATCTGCCTCTCGGTTATCGTCAGACTACAGCTGTGAATCCAGGTTATTGAACCAGGTGTCCAGGTCTGCACAGCTCTGCGTGCCCCAGCCTGATGCTTCGGCTATTCTCACCCTGTCCAGTGTGTTCAGGGCTAACAGCAGCACCTGCTGCCACTTACCAACCAGGAGGTTGGCTCGTGGGTTTTTAGTCTCGACCAAAATCAAAAGTTTGCAAAACTCTCTCAGCTTCTTCTTGGTCCACAACTCCCTTTTTCCACAACTGCTTTTCTCCACAACTGTCTTTCTGGTGGTTCTGTATCCTATATTTGTATTCAATTCAGTTCTGGTCTTTCGCGCTCAAACGAAGTGGGTGGTCTATTGTGTAAGTTTGGGCGGGGAGATAGCTTTGAATATTTAATCAGAAGATGTCACAGGTACACGCAGGTGTGAGGACCAGGGTATTGTTTCAGTGCACATAGGTGCCCAAAAGTCTGTGGGTCCTTTGTTATAGTCCTGGGAGTCAGTGGGCCATTCCTGCAGTGATTCCTAGTTTTGATTCAGAGCTATTGTCCATATTAATTAGGTAGATAATGGCCCACATTCGTAGTTTGATTTGGGGGGGTGGGGCGGGGGGGGAGGAAGTCATTTTCAAACTGGGCCGGGGAGTCTTTATTGGTTGAAGATTTCCCCACTTCAGGCCCGACTCGACCCCTGATTGGCCTGCCAGAATGCACTTTTCCCCCCATCGGTCAGTGCCTCGGTCTCGCTTGTGAGCCAGACTCCACAATGTCTGTATCCGCCCACACGTTTCCCCAGCCTGCTTTTACTTGGCCAAAAATGTTCATTTAGTGTATGGAACGATCCCATGTTAATTTTCTTGTCCTTACAGTGTTTCAAATGCGGCCGTGGATTTTCGAACCTTACACAGTCACAGCCTAAGGTGGTCACGAGAGTTTTGGCCTTTCAATCCAAAGTAGCACTAATAAGGTAGTCCAATTAGAGAAGTAGCACTGATAAGGTAGTCCAATTAGAGATCTAGGGCATTCTTACCGGGGAACGGAGGGGTTTTTGAAATGTATAAAAGTTGTATGATTGTGCTGTTCGGAGAGCATCTCCACTCACAGGCGGCTGTGATGAGAGGTGTTCCCGGACGTTCGTAATAAAGATCGTTATACCTTGCCATTTGTCTCTGTCTGCTAACTCCGGGGCTGTTACGCAGGTTGGGGCGAGCGTCGACCCCTCGTGGAAGGAGAAGCCTTCCCATTTTCCCCTTACATTTGGCGCTGCGATGCCAATATATTACCCCCAACCCAGTGAACTTTTATCTTGTGCAGTAACCTTTTATGTGGCACCTTATCAAATGCCTTCTGGAAATCCAAATACACATCCACTGGTTCCCCCTTAGCCACCCTGTTCGTTACATCCTCAAAGAACTCTAGCAAATTTGTCAAACATGATTTCCCTTTCATAGAACCATCCTGATTCTGCTTGACTGCATGATGCTTTTCCCATTGTCCTGCTACTGCTTCCTTAAAGGTCTTTAGAAAGGATGGGGAAACTGGAAATGGAGGAGGAACAGCAATATTTACATGGGGCACTATTACAGCGTTAGAAAGAGGGGATATCAGTAAGGATGAGCAGGCAATAGAAATACTATGGGTAGAATTGAGGATGCAAGTCTTTGGAAAGAGTTGTTTATAGACCTTCAGGTAGCAGTGATAAAGTAGCAGAATACATAAATATGGAGATCAGAGAATCTTGCTGCAAAAACAGAGTAGTTATAATAGGAGACTTTAATTTTCACATAGACTGTGGGTAGCAGAACAGCTCGACTCCCAAAGGGACTAAATTTCTTGAGTGCATTCGGGTAAGGTACTGATCAGCCATGATCTAATTGAATGGCTGAACAGACTCAAGGGCTGAATAGCTTGTTCCTGTGCAGCTCTTAGTTTCTGCCATTTGTTGTGCTTTTTTAGTCCTCCATATCCTGTCTTAATGCTATATTCATGTGACAAGTGTATTGAGCTTAATTTGTTGAGCGATCAAAAAAATTCAAGGTCTGAAAGAAATTGGCCAAAGCTACCTTAATTGGCAGTGGAGAAGCAGCATTTAGTCTCAACAGTCCTGAACTAACTGTTGATTTCACTCTCATTCCCTTACTTCCATAAGAACATCATCCAGATGTTATGTATTCTTACTGTCAAGCAATTGCCTGCTAGAAATACATCTATTGTGAGAATAAGGTCAGGTGAAAGTGTGATGATTCCCCCAAATCAAACAACCTCTTGATACTCAGTGTCCAAACTTACATATGAAGAATGGCTACTGGGGAGAAAGACTGAACTGTACACTGGTATGAATTGTTACCTGAACATAAGAAAATTGTGCATTGTATACTTAACTTAGGTGGTAGCACTCTTGCTTCAATCGGGTAGTTGTAGGTTCAAGTCCCACTTCAGGACTTAAGCAAACAATCTAGGCTAACATTTTGTCAGTGGTGCTGTCTGTAGATGAAACATTAAACTGCAATCCTTGGGGCAGGCGGGGGGGGGGGGGAATAATCACTCCTTTGCATTGCAAACTCATTGTGATTTGAAGATAACAATCTGATGGTATTAATATCCAGCAATATTTTAATTACTGCAGTATGAAAAGAATTGGGGATGAGAGGGGCCACACAATGAAATATTTGATAGTCCTAGGGATGGAAGTTGCACACAGAATTTTCAAACAGAGGAGATCTCTTTTAATAAGTGTTTCCTACATTGGTAGCGAGACCACTAGGATTGGCCTGCAATACTGAAAATGTAAGTCGCCAAATGTGGTTAGATTCAACACTTTATTGAGATATGCATGCATTAATGATAAAATATTTTTTCCCTTGCCAATTTTCCTACTTTCTCTGAAGACACTAGGATCTTTGCTGATATGGTTTCATGGCATCTTGGATGAATTGCCCTTTGACAGCTTGTTCAAGTTTCCACTATTGTGCAAGCCGTAATAATGAACATTTTCAGCCTCTTTAATTGCCACAGCAATATAGCCAAGCCTGATGTCCATACTGCAAGGGCCAATGGATAACAATTAAAAACAGGAACCGCCTTAGTCCAAGGATGCTGAGGCCAACTGTAGTGCCCCTAGTGCTGCAGAAAGCTGGTAGCTCAGCTCAAACTGCGGATCAAAAATGTGACCTTGCAGCTCTGTATGGCTCAGCTGCTCACTGAATAAGCTGAAACCATTGAGGGCAGGCAAAAAAAAAAATTCTAACTCATTGCCCCACCTTGTCCCATTGTACTTCTTTGCAACTAAACATACTTGGAATGAAGTTCAATATTTGTCCAGGCATTTGTTGAAAATACCGATCTTTTCACTGGAAAAGCTTTGTGTAATACGGTTCTAATTGTGAAATTGTTTTTGAAAGTTTGCTTTTACCTGTCAATTACATTAGCTACCATGAAATAATTTAAATTTATAAATAATTAACAAATACTCTGGTTTCTCATTCCAAAGGTTTCAATGATTTGGTGACATTATCGTTCTTCTCTTCTTAGGCAGTCCTTTGGAGTCAAGGATGACTTGCTTCCACACTAATGAGTTCTCAGATAACTGATGAGACTAATGCGGGATCTACAGTCTCTGTCACAGGTGGTGGTTGAAGGGACGGGTGGGTGGGGTGCTTGGGTTGTCGTGCGCTCCTTCCGCTTTTTGCACTTGGCTTCTACGTGCTCCCAGTGAAGAGACTCGAGGTATTCGGCACCTTCCTGGATGCTTCTCCTCCACTTTGAGCAGTCTTGGGCCAGGGATTCCCAGGTGTTGATGGGGATGTTGCACTTTTTCAAGGAGGCTTTGAGGGTATCCTTGAAGCATTTCCTCTGCCTACCTGGGACTCGCTTGCCGTGTTGGAGCTCTGAGTAGAGCGCTTGTTTTGGGAGTCTAGTATCGGGCATGTGGATGATGTGGCCTGTCCATCAGAGCTAATAGAGCGTGGTCAAAGCTTCGATGCTGGGGCTATTGGCCTGAGCGAGAACACGGACGTTGGTGTGCCTATCCTGCCAATGGATTTGCAGGATCTTGCCGAGGCAACTTTGGTGGTACTTCTCCAGTGCTTTGAGGTGCCTGCTGTACATAGTCCATGTCTCTGAAGCATATAGGATGGTGGGTATCACTACTGCTCTGCAGACCATGAGCTTGGTGCCGGGTTTGAGATCCTGGTCTTCACTCTCTTCCTCAGGCGACCAAAGGCTACACTAGCACACTGAAGGCAGTGTTGGACTTCGTCATCGACGTCTGCCCTTGTTGACAATAGGCTCCCAAGGTATGGAAGGTGGTTCACATTGTCCTAGGCCTTGTCTTAGATCTTGATAATCAGGGGGGCAGTAGTGTGTGGTGGGGACAGGTTGATAGAGAACCTTTGTCTTATGGATGTTTAATATAAGGCCCATACTCTCGTACACTTCAGTAAAGGTGTTGACGATGGTTTGGAGTTCGACCTCCGAGTGTGTGCAAATGCAAGCATCATCTACATACTGTAATTCAATGACAGAGGATGGGACAACATTGGATCTGGACTGAAGGTGACGGAAGTTAATAATTTCACTTTCATTCTGTTGATTAGCTCCACTCCAGCGGGGAGCTTATTGAGGGCGAGATGGAGTATTGCATCAAGGAAGATCAAGATGAGCGTTGGTGCGATGTCACAGCCTTGCCTGACCCCGGTCCACACGTGTTTTGGGTCTGTGGTGGTCAGAATCACAGCTTAATGTCATTGTGAAGCAGACGGAGGATGGTGACAAACTTTTGAGGTCAGCCGAATTTGAGGACATTCCATAATCCCTCACGATTAACAATGTCGAGGGCCTTTGTGAGGTTAAAGGTCATATACAGAGGTTGATGCTGCTCCCTACATTTTTCTTGGATTTGACGCACAGTGCCCATAAGAGTAGGCCATCTAGCCCCTCGAGCCTGCTCCGCCATTCAACAAGATCACGGCTGATCTGGCCATGGACTCAGCTCCACTTACCCGCCCGCTCTCCAATAAGAACATAAGAATTGTGCCCCTTAGTGAACGGAATCCGCATTGGGAGAAGGCTATTGAGGAGGATTTTTGCGATGACTTTCCCTGTGGCAAACAGCAGGGAAACTCCTCTGTAATTACCGCAATCGGACTAGTCACCTTTCTTGAAGATGGTCACGATTACGGTGTCTGAGATCCCCTGACATGCTCTTCTCCTTCCAGATAAGAGAAATGAGATCATGTATTTCCGCCAATAGTGCTTCTCCGCTATGCTTTAGTGCTTCGGCAGGGATTCCATCTGCTTCTGAGGCCTTGTTCTTCTTCAGTTGTCAGATGGCCTTTTCTTCCTCATGCCGGGGGAGGGGGGGGGGGGTTGTGCTGAGATCGTGGTGGGTAGCATGCTGCGGGATGGAGTCGAGGAACCTCACGTCGAAGACAGAGTCTCGGTTAAGGAGATCTTCGAAGGGCTCCTTCCAGCAGGCACTGACTGCTCTCTGTCCTTAATAAGTACCTCTCCGTTCTTGGCCCTCAGTGGGTTAGGACCTTGGATGCTTGGGCTGTAGGTGATCGTGATTGTGCTAAAGAATTCACACATGTCATGGTTGTCGGCTAGTTGCTGGATCCCCTGCGCTTTTCACAGCTCATTTGACTGCTGTTGGTGGCTAAAAACAATGCACTTTTAATAATACTTTTTATTGAAGATGCCACCCTCCCTCTTAAATCATACTTTACTTAAAAACCCTGTAGCTGAAATGTAAGACTTGCATTTATATAGCGCCTTTCACTACCACTGGACATCCCAGTGTTTTAGAGCCAATTAAGCACTTTTTGAACTGTAGTCACTGCTATAATTTAGGAAACAAGACAGCCAATTTGCACACAGCAAGATCCCACAAACAGCAATGTAATAATGACCAGATAAACTGTTAAGATTTGTTGATTGAGGGCTAACTATTGGCCAGGACACTGGCGATAACTTCCCTGCTCTTCTTCAAAATTGTGCCATGGGATCTTTTATGTTCACCCGAGAGTGCATACGGGGTCTCGGTTTAATGTCTCATCCGAAAGATAGCACCTGCGACAGTGCAGCACTTCCTCAGTACTGCATTGTAGTGACAGCCTAAATATTTGTACTCAAGTCTCTGGAGAAGGACGAATCCATAACCTTCTGACTCAGAGGCAAGCGTCTTACCAACTAAGCCACAGCTGATACTGTAAGGAAGTTGTTCAAAATGTGTCAAATTAAATATCACTGTCATATTTCAGGATTTCTGACTATTTTGTTTAACTAATTTAATAAACTATATAAGGTAAATACTTGATTAGCGCTAAACTAATTAATTAAATAATATAAAGCTAATGAGCAAAACTTTGATGTTTCCTGATAGACTAAAAATAAGAAATGTCTTAGCCAGTCTCAACAATTGATAAAGGCCTCACATATTCTGTTGGGAAGTGTCTGTCATTTCTGACTGTGAGCAGAGTAATTCAAAGATTCTGTTTTTTAAAAAAAACCTGTGAGGTTAATCTTTGACCAGGCTCAGTAGAATGCAGGAGGGACTTATTTTATTTTAGTAAGATACCCCATCGATGTGGGGAAACTTAAAATGTTCACTATTTTGTATTATACAAAAATCACAAACTGATTGAACTAAGTAAATCGAATCATAACTGTTGCTCCACATGTCCACTTGCAGTAATTTAGAGGAAGCTTAGTGATTCATATCTGGCCTAGTCTCATTAACTGTTTTCTTAGTCTACCGTCAAAGACATTGAAGATCCAGTTATGATCACTATGTTACACCCCTTGGATATACTATACTTAGATATTGGATAACAGAGCTACATCCGCTAAATGCAAGACACTCACCACATACAGAATGAGTAGCATCTCTGTACTCAAAAGAATATCTAAGGAAAGATGTACACTTCACATTCGGTTGATGAAAATAGTGCATTTACAGATTTCTAGATATTAAACATTTTGCATCATCTGTTTGCTAAACATAAGAACATAAGAATTAGGAACAGGAGTAGGCCATCTAGCCCCTCGAGCCTGCTCCGCCATTCAATAAGATCATGGCTGATCTGGTCGTGGACTCAGCTCCACTTACCCGCCCTCTCCCCGTAATCCTTAATTCCCTTATTGGTTAAAAATCTATCTATCTTTGACTTGAAAACAATCAATGAGCTAGCCTCAACTGCTTCCTTGGGCAGAGAATTCCACAGATTCACAACCCTCTGGGAGAAGAAATTCCTTCTCAACTCGGTTTTAAATTGGCTCTTCCATATTTTGAGATATAGATCAAGACCATCTGTTCGATTGCCTCTATTCCGCTACCCACCAGGCCAAACTTCCCCTATATCTACCCTACTGCCCTAAACTCTCATCTTTCTCTAGATACTATCCTATCTCCTGCCCTGCTCTCTCTGAGCTCATCTTGTCCACGAGGCCCACCTCCTGCTCCCTTAACCCTATTCCGACCAAACTGCTGACCACCCAACTTCCCTTCCTGGGCCGTTAGCTGCTGTTGTTAATGGTTCCCTATCCTCAAATACTGTCCTCCTCCCCTTCAAATCTGCAGTCATCAATCTTTTCCTCAAAAAAAACACCCCAACACCTCTGTCCGTGTACACTGCCGCCCTATCTCCAACCTGCCTTTCCTCTCCAAAGTCCTTGAACCTGTTGTAGCCTCCCGAATCTGCGTGCATCTTTCTCGCAATTCCATGTTTGAATTGCTCCAATCAGGTTTCCGCCCCGCCACAATACTGAAACAGCCCTTACCAAAATCACTAATGACATTCTGTGTGTCTGTGACCATGATAAACTATCCCTCCTCATCCTTCTTAACCTATCTGCAAACTTCAAAAGTTAACCACACCATTCTCCTCCAATGCCTCGCCTCCATCGGCCAGCTAGGTGGAATTTTCCTTCTTTCCTTTAGCTTCTAAAGGTAAAATAAGATTACAAGTTTAAGTAAAACTGCAATATTAAACAGATAGGATTCTTGTAGGTTTAAGCAGAGACAAACAAGCAAGCTAGCTTAGTTAATTGGACAGCTGTAAAAACTGGTTTCCTAAACAGGCCAGTGAGTCAGCCAGGAACAGTATAAAAAGAGGGAGCTTGGTGCAGTCTTGCTCGGAGTGCAGTGGCAGGTCAGAGTGCAAAGGCAAGAGTTTGGTAAGTGGGAGAGTTTGGATAAGAGGGAGTGGGAGGTGTTGCTTTGTCTTGTTTTCCCCATGAGTGCCGACTCCCTGACCTGGGAGGAAAAGAAAACAAAGTGTGATGTCACAGCAAGAGGTTTGGGGACGTCAGATCGGCTTATAAAGGCCAGCTGGTGCAACTGCAGCAGGGAGAGAAGGTAAAAAAGTAGAAAGAAATCGAAATGTGACATCACAGCCAAGGGGGTAAGTGATTGGCTGGTGATTGGCGAGTAGTTTTTTCTTTTCTTTATCAGTAAGTAAGCTTTAGCATTATTGTTGCCAAACTAAGTTAATCTTGGGTTAAGTCATGGCAGGAGAGCTCAGACATGTGTTATGCTCCTCCTGTATAATGTAGGAAGTCAGGGACGCTTCCAGTGTCCCTGACGACTACATATGCGGGAAGTATATCTGGTTGCAGCTCCTGACAGACCGCATTGCGGCATTGGAGCTGTGCATGGATTCACTCTGGAGCATCCACGATGCTGAAAATGACATGAATAACACATTTAGTGAGTTGGTCTTACTGCAGGTAAAGGTTAGAAAGCCAGATAGGGAATAGGTGACCAACAGGAAGAACAGTGAAAGGAAGATAGTGCAGGGGTCCCTGTGGTCATCCCCCTGAAAAACAGAAACACTGCTTTGTATACTGTTGAGAGGGAAGTAGAATGGGGGCAGAAGAAAAAGATAGAAAGAAGTAAAAGTGGAGGGCAGAGAAACCCAAGGCAAAAAGCAGAAAGAGCCACATTACAGCAAAATCCTAAAGGGGCAAAGGGTGTTTAAAAAAGACAAGCCTGAAGGCTCTGTACCTCAATGCGAGGAGTATTCAGAATAAGGTGGACGAATTAACTGCGCAGATAGCAGTTAACTGATATGATGTAATTGGCATCAGAGACATGGCTCCAGGGTGACCAGGGCTGGGAACTCAACATCCAGGGTTATTCAACATTTAGGAAGGATAGACAGAAAGGATAAGCAGTTGGGGTGGCATTGCTGGTTAAAGAGGAAATTAATGCAATAGTAAGGAAGTATATTAGCTTGATGTGGAATCTGTATGGGTGGAGCTACGGAATACCAAAGCGCAGAAAACGCTAGTGGGAGTTATGTACAGACCACCAAACAGTAGTAATGAGGATGGGGACAGCATCAAACAAGAAATTAGGGACAAGTGCAATAAAGTTACAGAGGTTATCATAGGCGACTTTAATCTACATATTCACTGGGCTAACCAAACTGGTAGCAATGCGGTGGAGAATTTCCTGGAGTGTATTAGGAATGGTTTTCTAGACCAATATGTCGAGGAACCAACTAGAGGGCTGGCCAACCTAGACTGGGTGATGTGTAATGAGAAAGGACTAATTAACAATCTTGTTGTGCAAGGCCCCTTGGGGAAGAGTGACACAAATATGGTAGAATTCTTTATTAAGATGGAGAGTGACACAGTTAATTCAGAGACTAGGTCCTGAACTTGGGAAAAGGTAACTTTGATGGTATGAGACATGAATTGGCTAGAATAGACTGGCAAGTGATACTTAAAGGGTTGACGGTGGGATAGGCAATGATAAACATTTAAAGATCACATGGAAGAACTTCAACAATTGTACATCCCTGTCTGGAGAGACTGGATCAGCTGGGCCTTTATACACTGGAGTTTAGAAGGATGAGAGGGGATCTCATAGAAACTTACAAGATTCTGACAGGAGTGGACAGGTTAGATGCAGGAAGAATGTTCCTGATGATGGGGAAGTCCAGAACCAGGGAACACAGTCTTAGGATAAGGGGTAGGCCATTTAGAACTGAGATGAGGAGAAACTTCTTCACCCAGAGAGATGTTAACCTGTAGAGAGTTGTTGATGCCAGTTCATTGGATATATTCAAGAGGGAGTTAGATATGGCCCTTACGGCTAAAGGGATCAAGGGGTATGGAGAGAAAGCAGGAAAGGGGTACTGAGGTAATTGATCAGCCATGATCTTATTGAATGGTGGTGCAGGCTCAAAGGGCCGAATGGCCTACGCCTGCACTTATTTTCTATGTTTGCCTGTTTCTATTCTTAGCTATCCAATCGCAGCCAGAGAATCACCTGCAATGGCTTATCTTCTCACTCCTGCACCGTTACCTTTGGTGTGCCCCAAGGATCTATCTTTGGCCCCCTTCTATTTCTCATCTGCGCGCTGCCCCTCAGTGATATCATCCAAAAACACATCAGGTTCTACCACGTAAACTGACAACACTTGGCTCTATCTCACCACCACCTCTTAGCCCTTCCACTGTCTCTGATTTTTCAGACTGCTTGTCCGACATCGAATATTGGATGAGCAGAAATTTCCAATTCAATGTTGGGAAGAACAAAGCCATTCGCTTTGATCCCCGCAACAAACTCCATTCCCTGACCAGCATCTCCATCTCTGCCAACTGTCTGAAGCGTTAGTGACCTTGATGTTATGTTTGACCCAAAGACAAGCTTCTGACCACATACCCGCACCATCACCAAGACTGCCTACTTCCACCTCTGTAACATCACCTGACACCGACCCTGCTGCTGAAACACTTACCCATGCGTTTGTTACCTGTAAAGTTGACTATTCCGATGCTCTCCTGGCCAGCTTCCCATCTTCTACCCTACATAAACTTGTGTTCCTCCAAAGCTCTGCTGCCCATATCTTATTTCGCACCAAGTCCCATTCACCCATCACCCCTTTGGTTGCTGGCCTACGCTGGCTCCCAGACCGACAACGCTTCAATTTTAAAATCTTCATCCTTGTTTTCAAATCCCTCATGGCTTTGCCCATCCCTATCTCTAACATCCTCCAGCCCTAAGGGCCTGCACTCCTCCAATTCTGGCCTCTCGCAAATCCCATTTTAATCACTCCACCATTGGTGGCCGTGCTTTCAGCTGCCTAGGCCCTAAGCTCTTGAATCCCCTCTACTTGGCTCTCCTTTAAGATACTGCTTGAAACCTACCTCTTTGGCCAAGCTTTTGTTCATCTGTCCTGCTATCTCCTTCTGTGGCTCGGTGACAATTTTTTTTTTATTGATAACGCTCGTTAATGCCTCAGGATGTTTTGTTACAAGGTACTATATAAATACAAGTTGTTGTGTTTCATTTGCAGCATTTGAGATCTTCTCCCTATCTTCAAAGATAACAGTATTAAGGTACAATTATAGAGTTCAGAACACAACTCTTTCAAACAAAAATATTGAAGTTAATTGCCTGCAAATTAAAAAAAGTACATCTAATAATTTTGATCAAAGAAGAAAAACAAGTTTAAAAAAAAGATAGTAACACTAATGAGAAATACAAAACTTTATACTCCACATTGCAATTTATTATAATTCAAGATCATATCCACAGGTTAGCCCTGTCTCTGTTTGTGCCGGGGATGGGTCTTGCAATACACATACAAATGTCCCCGTCTACGCACAAAGAAGCAGTCCTTGCAGCGTTTCTTTAGAGCAGTCTTTGTTTTCATTCCTGCAATTTCCTGTACACCTTGCAGTCGATTTGGTTCAAGAAAAGACATGGCAGCCAATCTAATTGTCTTGTAAGGATCTGGGCAAATCTTGGGCCTCACTGTGACCGCAATACTCAGTTGCTTATATGTCACAGAACAGATTGATGGCCAATAGAGGACTGAGCACCTGTTCAACTGCAACAAAGGCCTGTTGACCACCTGGAATAGATTCTTGACAAAAATAGCCATCCTGTTAGCACCTGCAATGAAATGTACATATTTAAGACAATTTTAGCATATTGTTACAAATTAATTTTTCTCTATGAAATGCAAGTTCTCTATGAAATACAAAATAAATTTATGAAAAAGCAAAGAAATCTAGTTAGTTAATTTCACTACAGGTTTTAAGTTTGTTTACATAGCAATCACTGTGCTTCAAAATAATTACAAGTAAAGTGCTTTCTTTTTTCTATTATCTTATTACATACTTGTTCATTACTTAAACTAATTAGGAATTTGAAGGTAAGCGAGCCTCAGGTGGGCAGAGGAAACGTTTCAAGGACCCCCTCAAAGCCTTCTTGATAAACAAATTCCCCACTGGCACCTGGGAGTCCCTGGCCAAAGATTGCCCCAAGTGGAGAAAGAGCATCCGGGCGGGCGCTGAGCACCTCGAGTCTCGTCGTCGAGAGCATGCAGAAAACAAGTGCAGGCAGCGGAAGGAGCATGCGGCAAACCAGACTCCCCACCCACCCTTTCCTCCAACGACCGTCTGTCCCACCTATGACAGAGACTGTAATTCCCATATTGGACTGTACAGTCACCTGAGAACTCACTTTTGGAGCGGAAGCAAGTCTTCCTCGATTTTGAGGGACTGCCTACGACGTTGATGATTCTGTGGCAAGTTTCTCATCTCCCAATTCCCCAAAGCCTTTCTGCCATCTACAAGGTACAAGTCAGGAGTGTGATGGAATACTCTCCATTTGCCTGGATAAGTGCAGCTCCAACAACACTCAAAAAGCTCAACAACATAAAAGGCAAAGCAGCCTGCTTGATTGCCACCCCATCCACCACCTTATACATTCACTCACTCCACCACCAGCATCCCATGGCTGCAGTGGGTGCCATCTACAAGATGCACTGCAGCAATTCGTCGAGGCCTCTTCGACAATGACTCCCAAACCCGCGACCTCTCCCACCTAGAAGGACAAGGACAGCAGGGGCATGGGAGCACAGTCACTTGCAAGTTCACCTCCAAGTCACACACAATCCTGACTTTGAAATGTATCACTGTTCCTTTGTAGTCACTGCGTCAAAATCCTGGAACTCCCGCCTTAAGAGTACTGTTGTAGTACCTTCATGGACTGCAGAGGTTCAAGAAGGCAGCTCACCACCACCTTCTCAAAAGGCAATTACAGATGGGCAATAAATGCTGGCCTTGTCTCCGATGCCCACATCCCACGAATGAATAAAAAAATAAAGAAGTTTAGGACTGATCACTAACCCATTTAAGTATATAGAGCTATGTTTTTTTGTTTAAGAGCAGGATCGATAAAAATAGAATGAAAGCATGTTGCAGCACAGGAACAGGTCATTTGGCTCTTGCAGTCTGCGCTGGTATTTTTCTCCACAGGAACCACCTAATCTACTCCTAGTCACCTGGCACTCCGAACAAGTGAGATTTAGCAGGTCACAGGATAGTACTATAGCTCATTTGCCCAACAAGAAGTCAGCATCACAGCATCCAGCTGGATGGTTGGTTATGGGTACAAGCCCCAAACACTCAAGTACATAGGCATCCTGCTATTTTCCAAATACCAAACAAGAAAAAAAGAGATTTGGAAGCTTACAATCCGAGGGTAGCCAGCACAACTGAAAGTAGGTCCATATTCATCCAGTTTTTGCACTGGATTGTCCTGTTTATTTTGTAAGTAGGGTCCAAAATATAAAAGCAAACCATAAATCTGAATTTTTAAAAATACATAGAAATCTTTTGCTTGCCATTCACTTCTATGCCTGAGCAACCACAACTCAAGGACAATGTGTGAGGGTAGGCTAGTGTAGTGGTTATGTTACTGGACGAGTAATCCACAGGCCTCAACTAATACTATTCCACTGTGGAACGTTAGTTCAAATGGAAATGTAAGAATTTGAATTCAGTTTAAAAATTTGGAGATAAAATAAAACAGCTTTCAGTAAACGTAACCATGAAATCCAACTGGTTCATTAATGCCCTTTAGGGAAGGAAGCTTGCTGCCTTACCCCCTATATGTGACTCTAGTCCCACACCAACATGGTTGATTCTGATGTGGCCGAACATGCCACTCAGTTGTATCATGGTGGCGCGACAAGACCACCTTCTCAGCACAACTAAGAGTAGGCAATAAATATTGGCCTTACCAGTGATGCCAACATCCTGAAAGTGAATTTAAAAAATCTACACTGACACTCGAGCACAGTGCAGAAGGATTAACACATTGTCAGTATGTCTTATTCAAAAGATGGCACTGCCAATGCATGTTCTGACAAAACTGATTAGCTGCTGGGATCCTGTTGTGCACAAAATGGCTTCACCAGCCTACGTAAACAACAATCACTAGATTCTAAGCAATTCGCTAAATGTGAAGCACTGAGATGTTGCAGCTTTCCCTTAAATAATTCCATGGTTTTTGGTTTGACAACATGCGTGATCACGATTTGAAGAACATCCTGATACCAGCCTTAAATTTGTCTTTTGCTAGTCTGAACCTGTGACTCAATTTAATCTACATTGCTTGGATCTCCTTTTTTGTACCAGTTACTATCTTATATAACAAATGTGATTTATATAGTGCTTTTAACGTAGTGAAATGTTCCAAGGTGCTTCACAGGACTATTATGCAATAAAAATTTGACAGCGAGCCGCATAAATAGAAATTAGCGCAGGTGACCAAAAGCTTGGTCAAAGAGGTATGTTTGAAGGAGCATCTTGAAAGAGGAAAGAGAAGTAGAAAGGCAGAGAGGTTTAGGCAGAGCGTTCCAGAGCTCGAGAACAGAAAGCACAGCCAATGGTTGAGCGATTACAATCAGGGATGCTCAGAACAGAATTAGAGAAGCGCAGGCATCCCGGGGGTTGTGGGGTTGGAGATTACAGAGATAGCAAGGGGCGAGGCCATGGAGGGATTTGAAAATAAGGAATAGAATTTTGAAATCGAGGCATAGCATAACCGGAAGCCAATGTAGGTCAGTGAGCACAGAGGTGATGGGTGAGCGGGACTTGGTGCAAGTTAAGACACGGGGAGCCAAGTTTTGGATCACCTCTAGTTTACATAGGGTAGAACGTGGGAGGCCAGCCAGGAGTGCGTTGGAATAGTCAAGTCTAGACGTAACAAAGGCATGGATGAGGGCTTTAACAGTGGATGAGCTGAGGCAAGGGCGGAAACAGGCGATGTCACGGAGGTGAAAATGGGCGGTCTTAGTTACGCTGCGGATATGTGGTCGAAAGATCATTTTAGGGTCAAATATGACACCTAGGTTGTGAACAGTCTGGTTCAGCCTCAGACAGGAGTTAGGGAGAGGGATGGAGTCAGTGTCTAGGGAACAGAGTTTGTGGCTGGGACCGAGAACAATGGCTTTGGTCTTCCCAATATTCAATTGGAAAACATTTCTGCTCATCCAGAACTGGATGTCGAACAAGCAGTCTGACAATTTAGAGACCGTGGAGGGGTCGAGAGAAGTGGCAGTGAGGTAGAGCTGGGTGTCATCAGCATACATGTGGAAACTGACGCTGTGTTTCCAGATCATGTCACCAAGGGGCAACATGTAGATGAGAAATAGGAGGGGGCCAGGGATAAATCCTTGGGGGAAACCAGATGTAACGATGCGGGGGCGGGAAGAGAAGCCATTGCAGGTGATTGTATGGCTATGATTAAATAGACAAGAATGGTACCACAAATGCAGTCTCACCCAGCTGAATGACAGTGGAGAGGTGTTGGAGAAGGAGAGTGGTCAACCATGTCAAAGGCTGCAGACAAGTCAAGAGGGACAAGGAGGGATAGTTTGTCTTTGTCACAGTAGATGTCATTTGTGACTTTAATGAGAGCTGTTTCAGTACTGTGGCATGCACAAAAACTGGATTGGAGGGATTCAAACATGGAATTGTGGGAAAGATGGGCATGGATTTGGGAGGCGACAACACATTCAAGGACTTGAGATGAAAGGGAGGTTGGAGATGGGGCGGTAGTTTACAAGGACGGAGGGATCAAGGGTTAGTTTTTTTGACAGGGGTGCTGGTGGCAGATTTCAGGGAGGGGGGAACAGTACCTGAGGTGAGCAAACTTTTAATAATGTCAGCTAACATGGGAGCCAGAAAAGGAAGTTGGGTGGTCAGCGGTTTGGTGGGAATAAGGTCAAGATAGCAGGAAATGGGTCTCATGGACAGGGTGAGCTCGAAAAGGTCATGAAGGGAGATCGGAGAAAAAATGGAAAAAGATGCGAGTTCAGGGCTAGGGCAGGGGACTTCCTTGGAGGAAGTTTGGCCCAGTGGACTCGGGGAAGAAAGGGAAGAGACAGAGGCAGCCGAACGGATGATCTCAATCTTAGAGACAAAGAAGTCCATGAGCTCCTCACACTTATTGTCAGCGGTAACACTAAGGTTCCCTCATTTCAAGACGGAAAATCCCACGTTTTCTCCAGTCATTACTCTGTCCTTGGATGCTCGAGATCATCCTTGGGGCTCTTTGTACCACCTCTTGTGCGTGTCGGCACCCTTTGTATTTCACTGACCAGAACGGGACACGGCACTCAAGGCTAAAAGTAGAATAGCTTTGCACAGCGCTGTCTTCATTTAGGGTAGGGGACGGTTTAAGCTGAGTGAGCCTTGCCCTTGCTGCCCTCCTGTTGACTGCCTCTGGGCCTTTTCAGAGACCCGCTAAGTTCGAAACACACAATTTCCGCGCACAGGGCCTGCCCTAATGACGTCAACACATCGCCAAGCGACCATGACCGACCTGCGCCCGCTCGTGCTGCCGCTGCCGCTGCCGCTGTGTCGCCGCTCGGGTCCACTTCCGCCAACCTCCCGGCTGCCCGCGGCGCTTGCGCAGTGAGTGTTGCTTGTGAGGGATGCCGGGAAAATCATAACCGCTCCTTTCGGCCCCCGCACAAGTGACATTGAGGACGCTGCCTGTTTGGGATTCCGCAGGGTCCTCGAGTCCGATCGTGGAAGAGACATTAAGGACACAACTTCTGACTTTACCACCATAATAACAATCTTTAATAATGACAAAATTGAAACTCTAGCAGAATTATAATCTGTCCTGTCGTGATAGAGCCACGGCACAATTTTACTTAGAGAGCTGAAGATAACTTAAATGACAGCACAACATAGACCTTTCAAGATTTGTTCATTAGGAACAATAATTACTCACTTTAATTTAAAATGTTTTTATGCATATCACTTTTTTTAAAAACACAGCTTTATTAGTTTAAGTAACCTTATAATCCGTGTTATACTTTTATATGTTATAAATCTCTGACTTGACGACTCCAACACATTCCTGGCTGGTCTCCAACATTCTATCCTATGTAAACTTGAGGTCGTCCAAAACTCGGCAGCCCAGGTCCTAACTCGCACCAAGTCCCGTTCATCCATCACCCCTGTGCTCGCTGACTTGCATTAACCAGGACTAATTCCTGGTTAAACAATGCCTCAATTTCAAAATTCTCATCCTTGTTTACAAGGCCCTCTATGGCCTAGCCCCTCCCTATCTCTGTAATCTCCTTCAGCCTCTCAACCCCTCGAGATACCTGCACTTCTCAAATTCTGCCCTCTTGAATATCATTGATTATAAATACTCAACCATCGGTGACCGTACTGCCTGGGCCCTAAGTTCTGGAACTCCATCCCTAAACCTCTCTACCTCTCTTTCCTCCTTTAAGATGCTTCTTAAGACCTACCTATTCGACTAAGCTTTTGGTCATCTGCCGTAATTTCTTCCTATGTGGCGCCGTGTCAATTTTTTTGTGTGTCTTATAACATTCTGTGAAGCGCCTTGGGATGTTTTACTATGTTAAAAGCGCTATATAAATGCAAGTTGTTGTTGCACCACCATTTTATTCATGTTGACAAAGCTTTACATCCCACTCCAAAGACTTGAGCACATAATCTAGGCTGACACTTCAATGCAGTACTGAGGGAATGCTGCACTGTTGAAGGTGTCTTCTTTAGGCTGAGATGCTAAACTGAGGCTCCGTCTGCCCTGTCAAATGGATGTGGAAGATCCCATTGTACTATTCAACAAAAAGCAGGGGCATTCTCCTGCTGCCATATCCAACATTTATCTCTCAATCAACATCACTAAAAACAGATGATTTGATCATTATACAATGTTCTTTGTGGAACCTTGCTGTGCACAAATTGGCTGCCACATTTCCAAATTACAACAGGTTGTATACTTCAAAAGTACTTAATTGGCTTTAGGAGGTCCGAAGGTCATGAAAGGCACGATATAAATGCAAGTTATTTCTTTTTCTAAGCAGACCTGCTGAGTGTGACTCATTAGGAGATAAAGTCAGTGGTCACTCATTTTAGTTTAAAACTACATTCTGATTAATGTCACATTTAAAAATTGCTTTAACTTGCTTGGCAATCTGCCCCTTTTGCTGATCATAAATCTTACCTGTAACATTTTCCCAATGCCCACTGCTCTGCCTGGGGTTAGCCATATTAATTACCTTTACATCTTCACTGTCTTTTTGTTTCTTTCTGTAGGCAGTATTTAAAGGGTAAACATTTTTTATTATTTGATTTTTTTCACATAATAATCAGTTGCAGATTAACAGAACTGAAAAAGTATGCACTTATTTTAGGTCTTACTTAGTTATAATCTGTCATTACAGACCAATATATAATGCTAGCTAAATTTAATTACTTTTAGCTAAGTGCATTTCAGTAGCCAACCCATAGTGCATTTGAATTCAAAGACAGCAGCTCGTTTTAGCATTCAGACTCTGGAAATTAGCTCATTATTGCAACCTCTTTAATTGTTATGGACTTCATGTCTGTGCTCTGTCATGCAAATTAAACTACCATGTATATTTCTTATCACATTTATTAGAAAATAGTGAAAAAAATGGCAAGATGTGAAAGTAAAGCCAACAAATCTTTCATTAAATTTAGCTGGAAAAAACTTTCTTTATCATGTGAGCAAGATCTTTTGGATTGAATTAATAAATGGACATGGTAGAAAGATTTGCAACTTATTTAGTTTTATTTGCAGTTTATATGATTTCTGGTAGAATCTTGTGTATTGCACTCTTTTCTGAGAAACAATAATTCAGATACTGTCTATTGCAATTTATCTGTGCAACTACCAATACACTAATCAACAGCAACTTGCATGTATATAATGTCTTTAATGTAGATAAAACATCCCAAGGTGCTTCACAGGGGCTTATTAAAAAGTCGGATGCTGAGATAAAGAAGAAGATATTATGAAGGGTGACAAAAAAGCTTGGTCGAAAATGTGGGTTTTAAGGAAAGTCTTAATGGAGGAGAGGGAGGTTGAGAGGCGGAGAAGTTTAGGAAAGGAATTGTAGAACTTAAGGCCGAGGTGGCTGAAGGAAGGTTGCCCATGGGGGGGCAAAATTAAAGGGGTGGGGGAATGCCCAGGTACAGATAATTTATGGATTGTAGGGATGGAGGGGGTTAAGAGATAGAGAGGGAGAAGGCCATTAAGGGATTTAAACATGAGGGGGAGAAATTTAAATTGGAGGTAATATGTCCTTACAAATGCACAAGAGGCCCATACTAGAGAGACGGTCACTCTGTGACCAGTAACCTTTATTAGCCAGCACTGAAGTGGAGAAGATGGGTGGAGCTTTCCTTTTTATACCTGAAAATCCAGGTTAGGAGTGTCTCCCACAAGTTCACCACCTAGCGGTCAATGTTCTCACGGTGTACAACTTAGGTCAGTTTATACATGGATTACAATGACAGTTGAATACATGACATCACCTCACCCTCAAAGTCTTGCTGGGATCACAGGTTGAGTCTCTCTGGTGGTTTACGCTCCCTTGTAGAGCGCCTGAGTTGGGGCTCCGGTTGTTGGGCGCTGGCCTGAGTGTCTGTGTCAGGCTTGTCCGGACTGCTCACAGTGACTGGGCTCTCCTCCACTTGGTTCCGGTGTTTGGTCACCTGTGGTGGAGTGAACTCTACAATGTGTTCTTTCTCTGCTTCTTCTATGGGGTTGCTGAACCTCCTTTTTGTTTGATCCACGTGTTTGCGGCAGATTTGTCCATTGGTAAGTTTAACTACCAGAATCCTATTCCCCTCTTTAGCAATCACAGTGCCTGTGAGCCATTTGGGCCCTGCAACGTAGTTGAGGACAAAGATAGGGTCATTGACATCAATACATCGTGCCCTCGCATTCCCGTCATGGTAGTCACACTGTGAACAGCGCCTGCTCTCAACAATTTCTTTCATGGTGGGGTGTATAAGGGATAACCTGGTTTTGAGCGTCCTTTTCATTAGCAGCTCTGCGGGTGAAACCCCTGTGAGCGAGTGTGGTCGGGATCTATTGGCCAACAGGAGGCGTGATAAGTGGCTTTGTAGGGAACCCCCTTAGATTCTGAGCATCCCCTGTTTGATTATCTGCACTGCTCGTTCCGCCTGGACGTTTGAGGCCGGCTTGAACGATGCCGTTCTGACATGGTTGATTCCATTTCCTGACATGAAGTCCTGGAATTCAATGCTTGTCATTGTCGCTGACCAAGACGTCCGGTAGACCATGGGTGGCGAACATTGCCCATAGACTTTCTATCATGGCAGAGGTTGTGCTTGAATTGAGGATGTCACACTTGATCCATTTGGAGTAGGCGTCTACTACAACCAAAAACATTTTACCCATGAAAGGACCTGCGTAGTCCACATGGATGCATGACAATGGCTTGGCTGGCCAGGACCAGGGGCTAAGGGGGGCTTCCCTGGGTGCATTGCTCAGTTGGACACATGTGTTGCACTTGCGAACACAAAGTTCCAGGTCTGCATCTATCCCGAGCCACCAAACGTGTGACCTGGCAATTGCCTTCACCATGACAATGCCCGGGTGCTCATTGTGGAGTTCTCGGATGAACGCCTCTCTGCCCATCTGGGGCATGACTACTTGGTTTCCCCATAGTAGGCAATCGGCCTGAATCAAGAGTTCATCCTTGCGCCTGTGAAATGGTTTAAATTCCTCAGGGCATTCCCCGTACGTGGCTGCCCAGTCCCCATTCAGGACACATTTCTTGACTAAAGACAGTAGCGGGTCTCTATTCGTCCAGCCTTTGATCTGACGGGCTGTCATTGGTGAGTCTTCGTTTTCAAAAGCTTCAACAGCCATGACCATCTCAGCAGCATGCTTAGTTGCCCTCTCGTTGGTGGCTAGTGGGAGCCTGCTGAGTGCTTCGGCGCAGTTTTCACGCCCGGTCTGTGCCGAATGGTACAGTCATAGGCGGCTAACATGAGTGCCCACCATTTGCATTTATGGTCTTGTTGTCGGCCAAAAGGGACGTTAGGGGTTTGTGATCTGTCTCCAGCTCAAATTTCCTGCCAAACAGGTACTGGTGCATTTTTTTACTGCATATACACATGCAAGCGCTTCCTTTTCTACCATCCCGTAGCCCCTTTCTGCCTGGGACAGACTTCTGGAGGCATAAGCTACCGGCTGTAACTGACCCTTGGCATTAACATGCTGCAACACACACCCGACCCCATAGGACGACGCATCGCACGTTAAAACAAGTTTCTTACATGGGTCATATAGCGTTAGCAGATTGTTGGAGCATAACAAATTGCGTGCTCTATCAAAAACCCTTTCCTGGTTGTCCCCCAGACCCATTCGCGACCTTTGCGTAGGAGCACATGTAGCGGCTCTAACAGCGTGCTCAATTTAGGAAGAAAGTTACCAAAATAGTTCAGGAGCCCAGGAACGAACGCAGCTCCGTCGTGTTACGGGGTCTGGGTGCTCTCTGAATCGCTTCCGTTTTGGACGTGGTAGGTCTGATCCAGTCTGCTGCTACCCTCATCCCCAGGAATTCTACCTCTGGAGCTAGGAAGACGCACTTCGCCTTTTTCAGTTGCAGACCTACCCGGTCCAGTCTGTGTAGCACCTCCTCCAGGTTGTGGAGGTGTTCTTCAGTGTCACAATCCGTGATGAGGATGTCGTCTTGAAAAACTACCGTCCTTGGAATCAACTTGAGGAGACTTTCCATGTTTCGTTGAACGATCGCGGCGGCCGAGCGAATTCTGAACGGACATCTGTTGTACTCAAACAACCCCTTGTGTGTCGTGATGGTGGTCAGCTTCATCAACTCACTCGCCAGCTCCTGGGTCATGTAAACTGAGGTCAGGTCCAATTTTGAAAAAAGTTTTCCACCGGATAGTGTCGCAAAGAGGTCCTCCGCCTTCGGTAGCAGGTACTGGTCTTGGAGTGACACCCAATTGATGGTGGCCTTGTAATCACCACATATCCTGACTGACCCATCCGCCTTGAGCACCGGCACAATCGGGCTCGCCCAGTCACTGAATTCGACTGGCGAGATGATGCCCTCCCTCAGCAGGCGGTCCAATTCGCCGTCTATCTTTTTCCGCATCACGGATGGCACCGTGCTGGCCTTGTGGTGTACTGGCCTGGCGTCCGGGTTTATGTGAATCACTACCTTGGTCCCCATGAAAGTGCCAATGCCAGGTTGAAATAGTGAGTCAAATTTTTCCAGGACCTGTGAGTATGATATTCGCTCCACAGAAGAAATTGCATTGACATCGCCCCATTTCCAGTTCATGACAGCAAACCAACTCCTCCCCAGTAGTGCGGGACCATCCCCCGGAACAATCCAGAGTGGCAACCTGTTCTCCGAACTTTTGTGGGTCACGACTACCGTGGCGCCGCCGAGCACCGGAATGATCTCCTTTGTATATGTCCGTAGCTGTGCGTCAATCGGCAATAATTTTGGTCTCCTGGCCTTGGACGTCCACAACTTGTCGAACTGTTTGATACTCATCAGGGACTAGCTGGCCCCTGTGTCTAGCTCCATTGATACTGGGATGCCATTGAGGAGCACTTTCATCATCATCGGTGGTGTCCTGGTGTATGAACTGTATTTTTGCTCCACATGAACTCGCTTAACTTCAGCTTCCAGCGAGTTCCCCCAGTGTCCATTTGGCCTCGTCCAGTCGATCGTCTCTGACTGTCTCTGTAACTGTCCTTCAACGCACCATTGGCAGGTGCTGATGGCCCCATTACTGGCCGCATTGTCCCTTGCGATGGCATGAATCGCCGTTCAGCTAGCCATTGTCTCTGTTGAATTCCCCGTTTGGGTTTGACTACATGCTCGGGCATGTCCAATTGCCCCTGTCTGCCTGGAGAACTGTGTGCTGCATTAACAATGTTGACTCCCTGTCCATTTGCTGCATTTAAACCAAGATTTTTGTCAAACATTATTCTGGTCTCTTCCTTCCCTGAGATAAATGTCTGGGCCATCAAAGCCGCCGTTTCCAGGGTCAAGTCTTTGGTCTCAATCAGTTTCCTGAAAACCCCAGCGTGCCTGATGCCCTCAGTAAAAAAGTCTCGCAGCATCTCCGCTCTGCATGCATCTGGGAACTTACATAGGCTCGCCAGTCGCCGGAGGTCTGCCACGAAGTCTGGAACGCTTTGCCCTTTTCACCACGGTGCGTGTAAAACCGGTGTCTCGCCATGTGCATGCTGCTTGCCACTTTAAAGTGTTCCCCGATCAACTTACTGAACTCTTCAAAAGTCTTGTCCGCTGGCTTCTCTGGCGCTAGAAGGCCCTTCATCAGGGAGTACGTCCTGGATCCACAAACCATCAGGAGATGAGCCCTGCGTTTGTCGGCCGAATCCTGTCCCAGCCATTCCTTAGTGACGAAACTTTGCTGTAGTCTCTCAATAAAATCGTCCCAATCATCACCAACACAGTACCTCTCTTCTGTGCTGCTAGTGGCCATGCTCATGTGGTTTAAATCCCAGTTTCTCATCATCAATAATATGTCCTTACTATACAATACAAATGCACACGAGGCCCATACTAGAGAGAAGGTCACTCTGTGACCAATAACCTTTATTAGCCAGCACTGAAGTGGAGAAGATGGGTGGAGCTTCCCCTTTTATATCTGAAAGTCCAGGTTAGGAGTGTCTCCCACAAGTTCACCACCTAGTGGTCAGTGTTCTCACGGTGTACAACTTTGGTCAGTTTATACATGGATTACAATGACAGTTGAATACATGACAGGAGGCACTGGGGGACTGGGTGCCAATGTAGATCAGTGAGGAGTAGGGTAATATGTGAGCAGTACTTGGTGCTTGGTAGTATATGAGTAACAGAGTTTTTGAAGAGGGGCTTTCACTTGCAGTCAATGTGTCCAAGTTTTGTCTCTGCTGCAGGAGATCATCTGCCTAAAAGAGAAGATTGACCAATTGACATATTTGGTGGATTTCCCGACTTGGACGAAAGGTAAGTCTTCAATTTTGGGCATTGATATCAACGGATCTTTTACCACTTTGGATTCTTTTCTTACTCCAAACAGCTATGCCCCGCTTTGTGATTTGGAGAACACAACAGGTAGTGAGGTCAGCACCAGTGACACTGAACCTCAATGCTCATATCAGCATCTTGGAAAAGGCAAGGGAAAGGCTGCAAAGTCCAAGAGGACGTTATCTGAACAGCATCGGGAAATCCTCATGGGTGACTTAATCATCAGGCACACAGAAAAGGGGTACAAGGGTAGTAGTCTCCAGGATATTACCAGTCATGTCCAGATCAATGGAGAGGAATAGCCTAATCATAGGGATCAACATCTGGCTTTGGGGCCTCTGCAAATAGAAGAAGCTTCACTTCATCGAGAATTGGGAGGTGTTTGCTGCACAAGGTAAATTGTTTAGGAGGGACGGCTTCCATCTTAACTTCTTGGGAGCTAAAAGGCTGGCAGAGGGTGTAGAGCATGCTTTCACAAATCATTTAAACTAATTCAGCAAGGGGATAGTGTAGATAAGTTCACAGTTAGCCTTACTGTACATGATAATTACATAGATGCTAAGCATGAAAATAAACCAGATAGGAAGCAAACAAGAATGAATAACTTTTAGAAATTAGATGGGAGATTTTTAAATTGCTTTTATGTAAAGGCAAGGAATGTTAGAAGCAAATTGTTAGAATTGCAAGGCTATGCTGTGATGGAGAATTTAGACATATTGTGTATGTCTGATACATGGCTAGATGAAAATGGTGGGACAGAATGGGACAGAACTTCACCTAAAGGGCTACAAAGGTTTCAGAAAGGATAGGGTAGGTCAAAGGGAAGGTGGGGTTGCTATTTTTATCAGTTAGAATCTAACAATCTAATAGCTAAATAGAGACTTGATATTGCTTCTTCAGGTACACCTGAAGCTATCTGGATTCGAGTGGACAGCGATTAATTATCGGTAATTGTTATAGGCCCCTGGGTCAGACATGTGAACCTGATGAGTTGTTATGGAAACAGATCGCAATGCTTTTAATATAAAATATTTATAGAGCAGTAGAGATCCCCGCCCACCTATATGCTTCAGAGACATGGACTATGTACAGCAGGCACCTCAAAGCACTGGAGAAGTACGACCAATGTTGTCTTCGCAAGATCCTGCAAATCCATTGGCAAGATAGGCACACCAACGTCAGTGTTCTCGGTCAGGCCAACATCCACAGCATCGAAGCATTGACCACACTCAATCAGCTCCGATGGATGGGCCACATCGTCCGCATGCCCGATACTAGACTCGCAAAACAAGCGCTCTACTCAGAGCTCTGAAACGGCAAGCGAGTCCCAGGTGGGAAGAAGAAATGCTTCAAGGACACCCTCAAAGCCTCCTTGAAAAAGTGCAACATCTCCACTGATCCTGGGAATCCCTGGCCCAAGACCGCCAAAGTGAAGGAGAAGCATCCGGGAAGGTGCCGAACACCTTGAGTCTCTTCGCCGGGAGAATGCAGAGGCCAAGAGCAAACAGCAGAAGGAGCACACGACAACCCAAGCACCCCACCCGCCCGTCCCTTCAACCATCCCCTGCCTCACTTGTGACAGAGACTGTAGATCTCACATGGGTCTCATCTGTCACCTGAAAACTCGTATTAGTGTGGAAGCAAGTCATCCTCGACTCCGAAGGTCTGCCTAAGAGAGAGAGATAAAATGCCACCTTTGTCTGGTGGGTGATTTTAATTTTCTTGGCATACAGTGATACAATGGTTTACCTGCTGCTGTGGTGGGAAGTCGTGCTGAAAAATGTACTGAAAATAAACAAGACTGTTTCCTGACTCAACATGTTAATCAAGTAACTAGAGATAATCATGTATTGGATCTGGTGTTTAGTAATGAGCCTGACCTTGTATCAGGCCTCCATGTGAGGGAACATCTGGCCAACAGTGATCACAACATTATACGGTTCCAATCGGCTAGCAGAACTAAAGGTATTTTTTTTTTTTAATTTTTCGTTGCCAATCTTTCCAATTCTTTGTCAAATCACAAACGCCAGAGGTCACCTTGCACACATCAAGGATCACTCTGCGCCAATGCTCTTAGCCAAAAGGCCTAGAGCCACTGCACCGTTCCTGGAAGTACTGCAATACTAGGTTCGTGCCATGGAGGTGGATGGGTCAGGTCCCCCACACACCTCCGTGGAGGTGGATGGGTCAATCCACCCCACCCACCTCCTATTTCCAAAAAAGCAAGCATATACCTTCCTGATCCAGGGAGAACCACCTTGGGGTTATGGTGGTTACTCCCCTGTCAGGTCAGTTACGCATGATCTTAGCCAAAAGGCCGAGAAGCGATACTGAGAACCTGCAACTCGTACCAGATTTCAGAAGAGTAAACTTCTCCAGAATGGCAGATGATTTGGAACGGGTAAATTGGGTAACCCTCCTCGGTGGTGATGATACCAATGTTGAATATAAATGGAAAGTTTTTAAGAACAAGATTAAAAATGTGGAAAACAAACATGTGAAGATCGTATGCAGGTACAGCAAGTGATCAGGAAGGCCAATGTTGGAATCAATTATCAAAGACGTAATAGCAATGCATTTGGAAAGCAGTGACAGGATTGGTCCAAGTCAGCATGGATTTATGAAAGGGAAATCATGCTTGACAAATCTTCTAGAATTTTTTGAGGATGTAACTAGTAGAGTGGACAAGGGAGAACCTGTGGATGTGGTGTATTTGGACTTTCAAAAGGCTTTTGACAAGGTCCCACACAAGAGATTAGTGTGCAAAATTAAAGCATATGATATTGGGGGTAATGTCTTGACGTGGATAGAGAACTGGTTGGCAGACAGGAAGCAAAGAGTAGGAATAAACGAGTCCTTTTCAGAATGGCAGGCAGTGACTAGTGGGGTACCGCAAGGTTCAGTGCTGGGACCCCAGCTCTTTACAATATACATTCATGATTTAGACGAAGGAATTGAGTGTAATATCTCCAAGTTTGCAGATGACACTAAGCTGGGTGGCAGTGTGAGCTGTGAGGAAGATGCTAAGAGGCTGCAGGGTAACTTGGATAGGTTAGGTGAGTGGGCAAATGCATGGCAGATGCAGTATAATGTGGATAAATGTGAGGTTATCCACTTTGATGGCAAAAACAGGGAGGAAGAATATTATCTGAATGGTGACAGATTAGGAAAAGGGGAGGTGCAACAAGACCTGGGTGTCATGATACATCAGTCATTGAAAATTGGCATGCAGGTACAGCAGGCGGTGAAGAAGGCAAATGGCATGTTGGCCTTCATAGCGACAGGATTTGAGTATAGGAGCAGGGGGAGGGCTTACTGCAGTTGTACAGGGCCTTGGTGAGGCCACACCTTGAATATTGTGTACAGTTTTTGTCATGTATTCAACCAGCATTGTAACCCATGTATAAACTGACCTAAGTTGTACACCGTGAGAACACTGACCACGAGGTGGGAGACACTCCTAACCTGGACCTTCAGGTATAAAAGGGGAAACTCCACCCACCTTCATCACTTGAGTGCTAAAGAATAAAGGACAGATCACAGACTGATCTTCTCTCAAGCATGGGCCTCGTGTGCATTTATACTGTGTAGTAAGGACGTATCAATGGCGACAAGAAACTGGGATTTAAACCACGCGAGCATGGCCACTAGCAGAACAGACGAGAGGTACTGTGTTAAGGAATGGTTGGGACAGAGATTCAACATTGTTAAAGCAGCACACAGTTCTCCAGGCAGACAAGAGCAGTCAGGCATGCCCCAACATGTAGTCGAACCCAGAGGGGGAGTTCGACAGAGACAATGGCAAGCTGAACAGCGATTCACACCATTGCAAAGGACAATGCGGCCAGTAATGGGGCCATCAACACCTGTTAATGGTGCACTCAAGGACAATAACAGGGGCAGTCAGGGACGATCGACTGGCAAGGGACCTTTTGTTTCAAACCGCAACTCATGCTGGAGGCGTGGAGGCACACACTCAGCCGGAGTTTGCAGAGATGAGCAAAATACCTGCAGAAATTGCAGAAATGGACACTGGGGGAAATCGCTGAAAGCTGAAGTTCAGCGAGTTCATGTGGAGCACGTATACAGTTCATACACCAGGAAGCCACCGATAATGATGAAAGTGCTCCTCAATGGCATCCCAGTATCAATGGAGTTAGACACGGGTGCCAGCCAGTCCCTGATGGGTATCAAACAGTTCGAAAAGTTGTGGGCATCCAAGGCCAGCAGGCCAAAATTATCGCCAATTGATGCACAGCTACGGACTTACACAAAGCAGATCATTCCGGTGCTAGGAAGCGCCACGGTAGTCGTGACCCACAAACATTCGGAGAACAGCTTGCCACTCTGGATTGTCCCAGGGGACGGTCCCGCACTACTGGGGAGGAGTTGGCTTGCTGTCATGAACTGGAAATGGGGCGATGTCAATGCAATTTCCTCTGTGGAGCGAGTATCATGCTCACAGGTCCTGGACAAATTTGACTCATTATTTCAACCCGGCATTGGCACTTTCATGGGGGCCAAGGTAGTGATTCACATAAACCCGGACGCCAGACCAGTACACCACAAGGCCAGAGCGGTGCCGTATGTGATGCAGGAAAAGATAGAAGGCGAATTGGACCGCCTGTTGAGGGAAGGCATCATCTCGCCAGTCGAATTCAGTGACTGGGCGAGCCCGATTGTGCCGGTGCTCAAGGCAGATGGGTCGGTCAGGATATGTGGCGATTACAAGGCCACCATCAATCGGGTGTCACTCCAAGACCAGTACCCGCTACCGAGAGCGGAGGACCGCTTTGCGACGCTATCCAGTGGCAAACTTTTTTCAAAATTGGACCTGACCTCAGCTTACATGACCCAGGAGCTGGCAACAGAGTCGATGAAGCTGACCACCATCACGACACACAAGGGGTTGTTTGAGTACAACAGATGTCCGTTCGGAATTCGCTCGGCCGCCGCGATCTTCCAACGAAATATGGAAAGCCTCCTCAAGTCGATTCCAGGGACGGTGGTTTTTCAGGACGACATCCTCATTACGGGTTACAATACTGAAGAACACCTCCACAACCTGGAGGAGGTGCTACGCAGACTGGACCGGGTAGGTCTGCGACTGAAAAAGGCGAAGTGCGTCTTCCTAGCTCCAGAGGTAGAATTCCTGGGGATGAGGGTAGCAGCAGATGGGATCAGCCCTACTGCATCCAAGGCGGAAGCGATCCAGAGAGCACCCAGACCCCGTAACACGATGGAGCTGCGTTCGTTCCTGGGGCTCCTGAACTATTTTGGTAACTTTCTTCCCAAATTGAGCACGCTGCTAGAGCCGCTGCATGTGCTCCTATGCAAAGAGCGCAAATGGGTCTGGGGGGACAGCCAGGAAAGGGCTTTTAATAGAGCACGCAATTTGTTATGTTCCAACAATCTGTTAACGCTAAATGACCCATGTAAGAAACTTGTGTTAATGTGCGATGCGTCGTCCTATGGTGTCGGGTGTGTGTTGCAGCATGTCAATGCCAAGGGTCAGTTACAGCCGGTAGCTTATGCCTTCAGGAGTCTGTCCCAGGCAGAAAGGGGCTACGGGATGGTAGAAAAGGAGGCGCTCGCATGTGTATATGCGGTAAAGAAAATGCACCAGTACCTGTTTGGCAGGAAATTTGAGCTGGAGACAGATCACAAACCCCTAACGTCCCTTTTGGCCGACAACAAGGCCATAAATGCAAACGCATCGGCCCGCATAGGCACTCACGTTAGCTGCCTAAGACTACACAATTCGGCACAGACCGGGCACCGAAAACTGCGCCGATGCACTCAGCAGGCTCCCACTAGCCACCACTGAGGGGGCTACTGAGCATGGTGCTGAGATGGTCATGGCTGTTGAAGCTTTCGGAAGCGAAGGCTCACCCGTGACAGCCCGTCAGATTAAAGTCTGGACAAATAGAGACCCGCTATTGTCTCTAGTCAAGAAATGTGTCCTGAATGGGGACTGGGCAGCCACGTACAGGGCATGCCCTGAGAAATTTAAACCATTTCACAGGCGCAAGGATGAACTCTCGATTCAGGCCGATTGCCTACTGTGAGGAAACCGCGTAGTCATGCCCCAGATGGGCAGAGAGGTGTTCATCAGAGAACTCCATAATGGGCACCCAGGCATTGTCACGATGAAGGCAATTGCCAGGTCACACGTTTGGTGGCCAGGGATAGACGCAGATCTGGAACTTTGTGTTCGCAGGTGCAACACGTGTGCTCAGCTGGGCCATGCGCCCAGAGAAGCCCCCCTTAGCCCCTGGCCATGGCCCGCCAAGCCTTGGTCACGCATCCATGTGGACTACGCAGGTCCTTTCATGGGGAAAATGTTTTTGGTTGTAGTAGACGCCTACTCCAAATGGATCGAGTGTGACATTTTAAATTCAAGCACATCCTCTGCCACGGTAGAAAGTCTACGGGCAATGTTCGCCGCCCACGGTCTACCGGATATCTTAGTCAGCGACAATGGCCCGTGCTTCACAAGCACTGAATTCCAGGACTTCATGGCAGGCAATGGAATTAACCATGTTAGAACGGCACCGTTCAAGCCAGCCTCAAATGGCCAGGCAGAACGAGCAGTGCAGATAATCAAACAGGGGATGCTCAGATTCCAAGGGGGTTCCCTACAAACCCACTTATCATGCCTCCTGTTGGCCTATAGATCCCGACCACACTTGCTCACAGGGGTTCCACCCGCAGAGCTACTAATGAAAAGGACGCTCAAAACCCGATTATCCCTTATACACCCCATCATGAAAGAAATTGTCGAGAGCAGGCGCCAGTCACAATATCACTACCATGACAGGAATGCGAGGGCGCGATGTATTGATGTAAATTATCCTGTTTTTGTCCTCAACTACGCTGCAGGGCCCAAATGGCTCGCAGGCACTGTGGTTGCCAAAGAGGGAAATAGGATTCTGGTAGTTAAACTTACCAATGGACAAATCTGCTGCAAACATGTGGATCAAACAAAAAGGAGGTTCAGCAACCCCATAGAAGAAGCAGAGGAAGAACACGAGATAGAGTTTAGTCTACCACAGGTGACCAAACACCGGAACCAAAGGGAGGAGAGCCCAGTCACTGTGGGCAGTCCGGACAGGCCTGAGGCACTGCAAACAGCAGACACTCAGGCCAGCGCCCAACAACCGGAGCCCCAACTCAGGCGCTCTACAAGGGAGCATAAACCACCAGAGAGACTCAACCTGTGATCCCAATAAGACTTTGGGGGGCGAGGTGATGTCATGTATTCAACCAGCATTGTAACCCATGTATAAACTGACCTAAGTTGTACACCGTGAGAACACTGACCACTAGGTGGGAGACACTCCTAACCTGGACCTTCAGGTATAAAAGGGGAAGCTCCACCCACCTTCATCACTTGAGTGCTAAGGAATAAAGGACAGGTCACAGACTGACCTTCTCTCAAGCATGGGCCTCGTGTGCATTTATACTCTGTAGTCAGGACGTATCAGTTTTGGTCTCCTAATCTAAGGAAGGACATTCTTGCTATTGAGGGAGTGCAGCGAAGCTTCACCAGACTGATTCCTGGGATCTCAGGACTGACATATGAAAAAAGACTGGATCGACTAGGCTTATATTCACTGGAATATAGAAGAATGAGAGGGGATCTCATAGAAACATATACATTTCTGACGGGATTGGACAGGTTAGATGCAGGAAGAATGTTCCCGATTTTGGGGAAGTCCAGAACCAGTGGTCACAGTCTAAAGATAAGGGGTAAGCCATTTAGGACCGAGATGAGGAGAAACTTCTTCACTCAGAGAATTGTGAACCTGTGGAATTCTTTACCACAGAAAGTTGTTGAGGCCAGTTCCTTAGATATATTCAAAAGGGAGTTCGATGTGGCCCTTACGGCTAAAGGGACCAAGGGATATGGAGAGAAAGCAAGAATGGGGTACTGAAGTTGCATGATCAGCCATGATCATATTGAATGGTGGTGCAGGCTCGAAGGCCGAATGGCATACTCCTGCACCTATTTTCTATGTTTCTATGTTTCTATAATGTATAACTTAGGTACATGCAGTGTTATGCATGTGGACAAGACAAATGCTTAACATTCACACACCCTTCAGGGAAAGACATTAAAGATGGTGGGGATAGAAAGAGAATTGAGCTTTCTAGAGCATACATCCTTAAAGGTACATGAGCAGTGTCATGTAGTGATGGATAGAACAAATAGGGTGTTGGGTGTATCCATAGGACAACTGAGTATAAGATGAAGCATACTGTTTTTTCTTTGGACAAGACCTTAGTCAGGACACATTTGGAATACGGTGTCCCGTTTTGGTCTCCTCACATGGTGGGTGATATTAAGACACTTGAAAGGATGCAGATGAGGACCACTAGACTAATTATGTCTAAAGCCTCTTAGTTATCAAGATAGGCTAAAAGATTTGGAACTCTATACCATCGAGCAATGTAAACTTAGGGGCATCTGATTGAGGTTTATAAGATAATGAAGGGAATAGACAATGTTCCAGCTGACAGTTTATTTAAATTAAAAAGTTTAGGCAGGACCAGGGTCACAAATTTAAGTTGTATAGGGCTAGATCTAGGTTAGACGTCAGGAGGTGGTTCTTTTCCCAGAGAATAGTAGACCTCTGGAACAAGCTGCCGTTTCGTGTGGTGGATGCAGACTCACTGAATTCAGTGAAAGCTGGATTTGTTTTTGACTGGGGTGGAGATCACCTCTTACAGAAGGTAGGTACTGCAGGGAATTCAAGGCCAGCGTGATCTCCTGGACTAGTTTTGATCGCCTAGATGGGTCGTAGAGGAATTTCCCAGATTTTTTCCCCCCAAATTGGCCTGGGTTCTTTACCTGTTTTTTGCCTCTCCCAGGCGATCACATGGTTTCGGGTGGGGTGGAGTGCATATGTTGTGATACACACCGTATCGCAATAGTGTGGGACTGGCTCGATGGACCAGATGGCTTTTACCTGTCTGTCATTGTTCATATGTTTGATATTGGGTTGGAAGCTCATCTCAGGCTTGAATAGGATGCTGAAGTTGCAAAGAGTCTAGTTCAGCATGAGACAGTAGCTAGGGAGGGGATAGAATCAGTAGCGAGGGAACAGAGTTTGTGGCAGAAACCGAAGACAATATCTTCGGTCTTGCCAGTGTTTAGCTGGATTTCCCTTTCATAAAACCATATTGACTTGGCCTAATCATGTTACGATTTTCTAAGTGTCCCAATACCACTTCCTTAACAATGGATTCCAGCATTTTCCTGATGATTGATGTCGGGCTAACTGGCCTGTAGTTCCCTGTTTTCTTTCTCCTTTCTTGACTAGCGGTGTTACATTTGCTACCTTCCAATCCGCTGGGACCGTTCTAGAATCTAGGGAACTTTGGAAGATCAAAACCAATGCATCCACTGTTTCTGCAGCCACCTCCTTTAGAACTCGAGGATGTAGGCCATCGCGTCCAGGGGATTTGCCAGCTTTTAGTCCCATTAGTTTCTCTAACACTTTTTCTCTATTTATATTAATTACATTAAATTCCTCATTCTCATTAGACCCTTGGTTCTCCACCAGTTTTGGTATGCTTTTTGTGTCTTCTCATCATCATCATAGGCAGTACCTCGGAATCGAGGAAGACTTGCTTCCACTCTTAAAATGAGCCCTTCGATGGCTGAACAGTCCAATACGAGAGCCACAGTCCCTGTCACAGGTGGGACAGATAGTCGTTGGGAAAGGGTGGGTGGGACAGGTTTGCCGCACGCTCTTTCCGCTACCTGTGCTTGATTTCTGCATGCTCTCGGCAATGAGACTCGAGGTGCTCAGCGCCCTCCCAGATGCACTTCCTCCACTTAGGGTGGTCTTTGGCCAGGGACTCCCAGGTGTCAGTGGGGATGTTGCACTTTTTCAGGGAGGCTTTGAGGGTGTCCCTGTAACGTTTCCTCTGCCCACCTTTGGCTAGTGTGGAGACAGATACAAAATATTTGTTCAACGTTTCTGCCATTTCCTTATTCCTCATAATAATTTCTCCTGTCTCAGCCTTTAAGGCACCAACATTTACTTTTGCAACTCTCTTCCTTTTTACATACTTGCAGAAACTCTCACAATCTGTTTTTATATTTCTTGCTAGTTTTCTCTCATGTTCTATTTTTTTCCCTTTTTATCAATTTTTTGCTCATTCTGAAATTCTCCCAATCCCAGGCTTACTACTATTCTTCGTAACATTATAAGCTTCTTCTTTCAATCCAATGCTATCCTTAGCTGCTTTAGTTAGCTACGGATGGATCACTTTTCCCATGGAGTTTATGTTTCTCAATGGTATGTAATTTTGTTGAGCTATTTCTTTAAATGCTAGCCACTGCTTATCTACTGCCATACCATTTAATCTATTTTTCCAATCTACCTTAGCCAAGTCACCCCTCATACTTGTGTAATTGGAATTTAAGAATCTAGTTTTGTACTTACTCAAGTTACTCTCAAACTTTGTGAAATTCTATCATATTGTGATCACTCTGACCCAGAGGAACCTTTACTATGCGATTGCTAATTAACCCTGTCTCATTACATAATACAAGATCTAAGATAGCCTGTTCCCTGGTGGTTCTATGATGTATTGATCTAGGAAACTGTCCCGAATGCTTTCCATGAACTCGTCCTCCAGACTACCTTTGCCAATTTGATCTGTCCAGTTTATATGAAGATTAATGTTCCACAATGTAATGTCTGTAGCTCCACACTGTGGACGCCTGTGTTACTGCAGCTAGTGGTGTAAAATAAAGAGCAGGTCACCTGACCAGCAGGTCAGAAGTTTCAGGAACCTGCAGCCATCTTACATGTTGTGTGTTGTGTGCTCTCTGAAGATATCACATTTGGCAATGAGAATGGGATGTAATCGGATAATACAAAGCTGAAATTTTTGTTGGTGAAGGATTCAGCCAGCCGACAGAGAGACTTGAGAGCTTCTCTGTATTTGGAAACAGCTCCAAATCCGAGGTAAATTATGAGCACACTTGGTTAAACTGCCAGAGACAAAATGGCTGCCCCAGTGGGAGTTATAGGGCATTTGGGGGCATTTCAACGTGACTGTGAAAGTTTCAGAGCATATGTGGATCGGTTAGAAATGTTTTTCACTGCAAATAATATCATCGAAATCCACGGTAGTGAAGACAATAACCGGGTGGTGTTGGAACGAAAAAGAGCTATATTCTTAACTGAGGCCAGGCCCGAGTTGTATGAAATGCTGATAAGTTTGCTTGTGCCTGACAAGCCAAAGGATACAACGCTGAAACAGATTCTAACTACGTTAGAACAACATTACAGCCCCGTCCTGTTAGAAATTGCTGAAAGTTATCGTTTCAGAATACGAAATCAGAAGGCCCAAAAAAATATCAGTGAGTACATTGTAGCATTAAAAAAGCTACCTATTCTCTGTAATTTCGGCGACTTTCAGAACCAAGCATTGTGAGACCGCTTTGTTTGTGGAATGAAAAATGATGCGATCGGAAGAAAGTTATTGACAACGCCTAACTTGACTTTTGAATTAGCGTGTCAGACAGCTAGGTCGATGAGCATAACCGACCAATATTCCCAAGAATTTCATACTAATTTCAGTCATCAGACAACTGAGGTGAATCGCTTGCAGGTTCAAAGTAAAAGGTGGTAGGGCCCCAAAGTCTCAGAAACTGGAAATGTGAACAGAGCATTGACATCCTGCTTTCGGTGCCTGGGACAACACATTGCTCAAAGTTGTCCATATGTGAAGGCAGAGTGTTTCTTCTGCAGGAAAACTGGCCATCTTGTGAAGGCATGCCGACTGAATGGTAAACCAGCTTTCAAAATTATGAGTAGAAATCCCCAGAGGCTATATAGCATGGAAGAACAACAACAGGATGAGGAGAAGTTAGAGTTAAATGTCATCACAAGCACAAGGTTAATGGATGGCGAATCGAAAACTATCATAATCCACATAGATGTTGCAGGATTCAAGATACCCATGGAAATCGACATTGGTGCATCCATGAGTTTCGTACCGGAGTTGCTATACCCCTCGACAAATTGGAGCATTTCCCATTGAAAAAAGCCAAGATAGAGCTGCGAGGCTGTCACTGCTTTGCAAATGCGCTGCTATTTCATCTTTAATGATTGATTCCAACATTTTCCCCGCTACTGTTGTCAGGCTAACCGGTCTATAATTGCCCGTTTTCTCTCCCTCCTTTTTTAAACAGTGGTGTTACATTAGCTACCCTCCAGTCCATAGGAACTGATCCACAGTCAATAGACTGTTGGAAAATGATCACCACTGCATCCTATTTCTAGGGCTACTTCCTTAAGTACTCTGGGATGCAGACTATCAGGCCCCCGGGATTTATCAGCCTTCAATCCCATCAATTTCCCTAACACAATTTCCTGCCTAATAAGGATATCCTTCAGTTCCTCCTTCTCACTAGACCCTCGGTCCCCTAGTACATCCGAAAGGTTATTTGTGTCTTCCTTCGTGAAGACAGGACCAAAGTATTTGTTCAATTAGTCTGTCATTTCTTTGTTCCCCATTATAAATTCACCTGAATCCAACTGCAAGTGACCTACGTTTGTCTTCACTAATCTTTTTTTCTTCACATATCTACAGAAGATTTTGCAGTCAGTTTTTATGTTCCCGGCAAGCTTCCTCTCGTACTCTATTTCCCCCCTCTTAATTAAACCCTTTGTCCTCCTCTGCTGAATTCTAAATTTCTCCCAGTCCTCAGGTTTGCTGCTTTTTCTGGCCAATTTATATGCCTCTTCCTTGGATTTAACACTATCCTTAATTTCCCTTGTTAGCCACGGTTGAGCCACCTTCCCCGTTTTACTTTTACTTCAGACAGGGATGTACAATTGTTGAAGTTTATCCATGTGATCTTTAAATGTTTGCCATTGCCTATCCACCGTCAACCCTTTAAGTATCATTTGCCAGTCTATTCTAGCCAATTCACGCCTCATACCGTCAAAGTTACCTTTGCTTAAGTTCAGGACCTTAGTTTCTGAATTAACTGTGTCACTCTCCATCTTAATAAAGAATTCTACCATATTATGGTCTGTCTTCCCCAAGGGGCTTCGCACAACAAGATTGCTAATTAGTCCCTTCTCATTACACATCACCCAGTCTAGGATGGCCTGCTCTCTAGTTGGTTCTTCGACATATTGGTATAGAAAACCATCCCTAATACACTCCAGGAAATCCTCCTCCACTAGTTTGGTTAGCCCAATCAATATGTAGATTAAAGTCGCCCATGATAACTTTATTGCACACATCCCTTATTTCTTGTTTGATGCTGTCCCCAACCTCACTACTACTGTTTGGTGGTCTGTACATAACTCCCACAAGTGTTTTCTGCCCTTTGGTATTCCGCAGCTCCACCCATACCAATTCCACATCTTCGAAGCTAATGTCCCTCCTTACTATTGCATTAATTTCCTCTTTAACCAGCAACGCCACCCCGCTACCTTTTCCTTTCTGTCTTTCCTTCCTAAATGTTGAATACCCCTGGATGTTGAGTTCCCAGCCTTGGTCACCCTGGAGCCATGTCTCTGTGATGCCAATTACATCATATCCGTTAACTGCTATCTGCGCAGTTAATTCGGCCACCTTATTCCGAATACTCCACGCATTGAGGCATAGAGCCTTCAGGCTTGTCTTTTTAACACCCTTTGCCCTATTGAAGAGGTAGTATGTTATTTAGATGACATACTAATTTCAGCACCAAATAGGCAAATTCATAATAACATATTGAATGAATTCCTCAAATGGCTAGAGAAGCACAGAGTACGAGTGTCTGCTCGCAAGTGTGAGTTATTTCAAAAATCTGTGGAGTACTTAGGGTACAGAGTAGATAAAGATGGTTTACATCCAACCAAAGAAAAACTGGATGCAATTAGAAATTCACCCACTCCCAAGAATGTCACTGAACTTCATTCATTTTTGGATCTTTTGAACTATTATGGGAAGTTCCTACCAAATTTAGCTACAGTATTAAATCCACTGAATGACCTATTGAAAAAACAGGTTCATTGGAAGTGGTCAAAAGAATGCGATACAGCATTCAAGGAATGTAAAAGCAACTTGGTAGCGAGCACCCTGTTAGTTCACTATGACGTATCTCAGGAGATTAAGCTAGCATGTGATGCCTCTCCGTATGGAGTTGGGGCAGTAATCTCTCATGTATTATGTAGTGGGGAGGAGAGACCAATTGCTTTTGCTTCATGCACTCTCAGTGCCAGTGAGCGTAATTATGCGCAAATCGAAAGGGAAGCTTTGGCATTAATTTTGAGGGTCAAGAAGTTCCACAAATACTTGTATGGTCATAAGTTTACTCGAGTTATGGGCCATAAACCCATGATAGCAATCCTCCATCCGAAGTCCCCAGTTCCAACATTAGCTGCAGCCCGAATGCAAACATGGGCTTTGATTTTATCAGCATATGCATATGATATTGAATACAGATGAGCAGCTGATCACAGTAATGCTGATGCTATGTCTAGATTGCCTTCCCCATCACAAGTTACACCCAATAGGGAAGAGGTGTTCTATTTTTCATACATTGATGAACTGCCAGTCACAGCTGAAGAGATTGGTAGAGCAACCAAACGTGACCGAGTTATGTCAAAGGTGTATGATTATATTGCAAACGGATGGCCAAACCTGGTAACTGACATTTATCCATTCTTCATTCATAGGAATGAATTATCAGTCGATAAAGATTGTATCATGTGGGGTGCAAGAGTGGTTATACCAAATAAATTCAGGTCCAAATTATTAGGAGACCTCCATGACTAGCACTTGGGAAAGCGCTTAACCAAGAGTTTTGCATGCAGTTATTTATGGAGGCCTGGTCTTGATAAAGATATAGAGTACATCGTAAGTCAGTGTATGACATGTCAATCGGTAAGCAAGCAACCACCACCAGTACCATTACAGACATGGAAATGGCCTCCCATGGTGTGGCAAAGATTACATATCGATTTTGCTGAGCTAGAAGGACAGCAATTGTTCACTGTGATTGATAGTCATTCGAAATTGGTCGAGGTGTTTCCAATGTGGAAAATAACAACAAGTAAAACATTAGTCATTTTGCGAAGATTATTTTCTTCATTTGGCCCCCCAGAAGAAATTGTTTCGGATAATGGACCACAATTTCATTCAGAAGAATTTCCACAGTTCACGAGCAAAAATGGTATGAAACATACCAAGGTTCTACCGTACCACCCTGCTTCGAATGGTGCAGCAGAGCGCACTGTACAAATTGTAAAACGTGCCCTCATAAAACAAATGTTAGATCCAAATCCAAAGAAACGACAGTTGTCATTGGACCACAAATTGGCTAATTTTCTAATAGCATATCATTATACTCCTCACACAACTATTGGTAGAACACCAGCAGAGTTGTTTCTCAAACGACAGCCACGAACCAGATTCTCATTGTTGAAACCAAACTTGGCACAGTCCGTAGAAGAGACACAATTAAGACGGAAAGAGAATCATGATAGAAGTAGAGTAAAAGAGAGGTGTGAAATTAAATCAGAAGGTGAGAGTGAAGAACCATCACCATAAATGGGTAAAGTGGTTACCAGATATGTGGTCCTCGCACATATTTGGTCAAGATGTTTGATAATGGAAAGGTTAGGTTTGTTCACATTGATCATATTTTATATATTTATTGATCATATTTAGCCTTTTGGCTAAGATCTGCATAACTAACCTGACCAGCCACCATGACTTCCGGGTGGTTTCTCCCTGGTCAGGAAGGTATATGCTTACATTTTTGTAAACAGGAGGTGGGTGGGATGGCTTGACCCATCCACCTCCACGGAGGTGTGTGGGGGACCTGACCCATCCACCTCCATGGCACGAACCTGGTATTGCAGTACTTCCAGGAACGGTGCAGTGGCTCTAGGCCTTTTGGCTAAGAGCATTGGCGCAGAGTGATCCTTGACTGGTGCAGGGTGACCTCTGGCGTTTGTGACTTGACAAAGAATTGGAAACGATTGGCTACGAATTTATAAAAAAAAAAAAAAAAAAAAATTTTACCCACAGACATGGAGAATGGGAGTGGGAGTGATTCAATTATTTCTGACTCATCAGATAGTTTTGATACACCAGTAGCATATCCTACTTCCAATGTACTGGAAACAAATCGAAGAGAAGGTCAGAATTTGTCTGAGTCCGAGTCAGGAAAACGAACAGACTGAAGTTAGAAAGAGTTGAAATGGAAATCAAGGGCATCCCTTGAAGGGAAACTTCCCTTAGGATTAGCCTCGAATGAGTTTAAATTCGACACCATGTTTGGAAGCTTGTGTTCGAGAGTGAAGGTATCCTCTTCGAAACAGAAAACAAATGGTTAAGCTTGATTTGTAAATATGGCAAAATAAGTCCACATCCTTTGTTATGTATAACCATGCAAGTTATGTATGATGATTGTTTTTATAATAACTTCTTCATTAAGGAGAGAGAAGTGTAATGTCTATAGCTCCACACTGTGGACGCCTGTGTTACTGCAGCTAGTACTGTTTAATAAAGAGCAGGTCACCTGACCAGCAGGTCAGCAGTTTCCTGAACTCGCAGCCATCTTACAGGTTGTGTGTTGTGTGCTCGCTGAAGATATCACACCCACAATTATTGCATTACCTTTTTTACAAGCTCCTACTATTTCTTGATTAATATCATGTCTGGTATAACTACTGTTCTGGGGCCTATATACTACTCCCACCATTCCTGCCTCTTGTTATTTCTTATCTCCACCCATACTGATTGTACTTCCTGATCTTCTGAGCCTAGATCCTTTCTCTTTACTGTCCTTATGTTATCCTTTTAGTATCAGGGCTCAGCCCCTCCTTTTCCATTCTGCCTGTCTTTTTGAAATGTCTAGTGCCCTGGAACATTTAGTTCAGAATAGCTTCAATTATTTGCTTTCCCTGTAGTCTGCATGAGCTTACATTACATTACATATCGGCGGGTGGCGAGGATCGGAGGACTGGCGGGAATCAGCGGACAGCGAGGATGCAGGAAAGGTACAGCATGGGCCAGCAGCGAGGTCGGGACCCAGGAAAGGTACAGCTCGGGCCAGCAGCAAGTCCAGGACCCAGGGAAAGTACAGCATGGGCCATCAGCGAGACCAGGACCCAGGGAAGATACAGCAAGGGCTAGCAGCGCGGCAGGGACACAGGGAAGGTACAGCAAGGGCTAGCAGGGAGTTTGGGACATGAGGCCAGCAGTGAGGTCAGGACCCGAGGCCAGCAGAGAGGTCAGGACCTGAGGCCAGCAGAGAGGTCGGAACATGAGGGCAGAATGCGCATGGTCACTTGTTAAGAACCAATGACCTAAGCGTGAGCGGCTGGAGAGAGAGCGGAAAAGCACAGGAGAGCAGCGTGCTGGAGCCGGAGGGTTTGGGGTACAGTGTCAGTATTTTATGGACAAATTCGCAAGCTGCTCCAAGGATAATGCGCTCACCTACACTGCGACCTCTGAAAACCAGGGAGAGAGGACCTGAGGGAGGGAGGGGTGTCAGTAGGATCAATAGCGCATGTGTGTGCTAGGCCCATGCAACAGAGCCTGGTCTCCAATTGTCTTGGATCCCCTTGCCATTGAACCAAGACTATGCTCTGTCAAACTCTTATGGTAGCTGGTATGCAACGCCCACATTAAAAGAATTCACGGGGGGAATTCATCGGGGTCATGATTTAATGTTTACTTTTTCCTCCCAAAAGAGGTTTGTGGGGCTGGAGATTACCGAGATAGGGAAAGGCGAGCCTATGGAGGGATTTGAAAACAAAGATGAGAATTTTTTAATTAAAGTGTTGCTTAGCCTCTAAATTATTTTGGGGTAGAAATAACTTTGTTACACCACTCAAGATTCTGTCTTAGTGTTTGTAACATCATCTCAACACGTATGCTTCATTGCCTTTTACAGTACTCTAGTCTGTGTGTTATCCAATACATAACACTGCAATATTTTCTGATGAAATTGATACAATGTCTGCAAGTGTCAGCAGTTATCAAAGTACATTTTGCATGGAATAGGAACATTCTGAATAACACAAATGCTCGTTTAATGGAAATTACACAGATAAAGCAGAATATGTTAAATAATATTGGCCTTGGGGCATTTTTTCTGCATTAAAGATGCTTTATAAATGCAAGTTGTTGTTGTTACACATTGTGTTGTTTGGTGAGAGCGCATTTGTGAAGAGTCATATATGATTGACATTTTACAAGTGACTGCCACTGCGACCTTGCATATATATGCAATTAAATCCCCAACTATTACAGTACTTGGTTAACAAGTCAAAAGTGCTCAGTGGCCTCTAGTCCAGGGAAGGGGTCATCGTGTAAGTTGGGAGTAAGATGGGGCTTGGCCCTGATCCCACACTGTTTAATACACAGAGTCACTGAGGAAAAGGCAACCAGCACCCGTGGAACTGTATCCAAGTAAAAGTCAGAATGTTCAGGAAGGGACAATGCCCAGGCAGAGCCGGGCGCTAGGACCCGGCGGAGCGCAGACCTCCGCGCTCTCTGAAGGTGACTGAGGGAAGATGGCCGCCGCCTCCTGTTTGCGCCTCTCGCTCCTGAACAGCAGACTGCTCTCGGCCTTGGCCGCCCGCAAGCGCCTCCTGCCAGAGCCCTGGGCTTCACCAGCAACCGCCGCTCTCCTCACTTCCATCTCAACCCTTCGGGCGGGGGAGAAAGTAACTCACACAGGACAGGTAAGAGGCAGGGGGTGGGGTGGGGTGAGAGAAGAGGCAGGGGGTGGTGGGAGAGGCAGGCGGGCGGGATTGAGGGGCGTGTGAAGGGGAAGCAGGGGGAAGAAGGAGAGGCAGGGAGTCAAGGGGCGGGGAGGAGTGGAGAGGCAGGGGGTGTGGGGGCGGAGAGAGAGAGTAGAGAGGTGGGGGTTAGAGGAGAGAGGTGGAGAGAGAGGTGAGGGGTTTGGGGGGGAAAAGAGGTGAGAGGTGAGGGGTTGGGGAGGAGAGAGAGAGGTGAGGGGTTGGGGAGGAGAGAGAGAGGTGAGGGGTTGGGGAGGAGAGAGAGAGGTGAGGGGTTGGGGAGGAGAGAGAGAGGTGAGGGGTTGGGGAGGAGAGAGAGAGGTGAGGGGTTGGGGAGGAGAGAGAGAGGTGAGGGGTTGGGGAGGAGAGAGAGAGGTGAGGGGTTGGGGAGGAGAGAGAGAGGTGAGGGGTTGGGGAGGAGAGAGAGAGGTGAGGGGTTGGGGAGGAGAGAGAGAGGTGAGGGGTTGGGGAGGAGAGAGAGAGGTGAGGGGTTGGGGAGGAGAGAGAGAGGTGAGGGGTTGGGGAGGAGAGAGAGAGGTGAGGGGTTGGGGAGGAGAGAGAGAGGTGAGGGGTTGGGGAGGAGAGAGAGAGGTGAGGGGTTGGGGAGGAGAGAGAGAGGTGAGGGGTTGGGGAGGAGAGAGAGAGGTGAGGGGTTGGGGAGGAGAGAGAGAGGTGAGGGGTTGGGGAGGAGAGAGAGAGGTGAGGGGTTGGGGAGGAGAGAGAGAGGTGAGGGGTTGGGGAGGAGAGAGAGGTGAGGGGTTGGGGAGGAGAGAGAGAGGTGAGGGGTTGGGGAGGAGAGAGAGAGGTGAGGGGTTGGGGAGGAGAGAGGGAGGTGAGGGGTTGGGGAGGAGAGAGGGAGGTGAGGGGTTGGGGAGGAGAGAGGGAGGTGAGGGGTTGGGGGGAGGTGAGGGGTTGGGGGGAGGTGAGGGGTTGGGGAGAGGTGAGGGGTTGGGGGGGGAAGAGAGAGAGGTGAGGGTTGGAGAGAGGTGAGGGGTTGGGGGGAGGTGAGGGTTGGGGGGGGAAGAGAGAGAGGTGAGGGGTTGGAAGGGGGAAAGAGAGGTGAGGGGTTGGAAGGGGGGAAGAGAGAGAGGTGAGGGGTTGGGGGGGGTTAAGAGAGAGAGATGAGGGGTTGGGGGGGAAAGAGAGAGAGTGGTGAGGGGTTGGGGGGGAGTGTGAGGGGTTGGGGTGGGGGAAGAGAGAGGTGAGGGGTTGGGGTGGGGAAGAGAGAGGTGAGGGGTTGGGGTGGGGGAAGAGAGAGGTGAGGGGTTGGGGTGGGGGAAGAGAGAGGTGAGGGGTTGGGGTGGGGAAGAGAGAGGTGAGGGTTGGAGTGGGGGAAGAGAGAGGTGAGGGGTTGGGATGGGGAAGAGAGAGGTGAGGGGTTGGGGTGGGGAAGAGAGAGGTGAGGGGTTGGGGTGGGGGAGAGAGAGGTGAGGGGTTGGGGTGGAAGAGAGGGGTGAGGGGTTGGGGTGGGGAGAGAGAGGTGAGGGTTGGGGTGGGGGAAGAGAGAGGTGAGGGGTTGGGGTGGGGGAAGAGAGAGGTGAGGGGTTGGGGTGGGGGAAGAGAGAGGTGTGGGGTTGGGGTGGGGGAAGAGAGTGAGGGGTTGGGAAGAGAGAGAAGTGAGGGGTTCGGGGGTATGGCGGGAAAGAGGGTCGGGGTGAGGGGTTGGGGGGAGGTGGGTGGAAGAGGTAAGTGAGGTGGGGTGGAGGGAAGGGTAAGTGGGGGGGAGGGAAGTGAGGGGTGTGGGGGGGAGGGAAGTGAGGGGTGTGGGGGGAGGGAAGTGAGGGGGTGGGGGTGGGGGGGGAGTGAGGGGTGGGGGGGGGAGGGAGAGTGTGGTGGGGGGGGAGAGAGGGGGTGGGGTTGGGGAGAGAATGGGGGCAGGGTGGGGGAGAGAAAGGGGGCAGGATGGGGGAGAGAGAGAAGAAGGGGGGCGCAGGGTGGGAGAGGGGGAGAAGAAAGGGGGCAGAGTGGGGAGAGAGAGGGTGCAGGGTGGGGAGAGAGGAGAAGGGGGCGGGGTGGGGGCAGGGTGAGAGAGGGAGAGAGGAGGGGAGAGGAGGGGAGGGGCGGTGGTGAAGAAGAGAGAGAGAGAGAGAGGAAGGTGGGTGGGAGGGAGGAGGGAGAGAGAGTGGAGAGGGGTTGGGGGGGGGGGAGGGAGAGCGGGAGAGGGTAGGGTGGGGGGAGGGAGAGCGAGGAGAGGGTGGGGTGGGGGGAGGGAGAGCGAGGAGAGGGTAGGGTGGGGTGGGGGGGGAGGGAGAGCGAGGAGAGGGTAGGGTGGGGTGGGGGGAGGGAGAGCGAGGAGAGGGTAGGGTGGGGTGGGGGGAGGGAGAGCGTAGGGTGGGGTGGGGGGAGGGAGAGCGAGGAGAGGGTAGGATGGGGGTGAGGGAGAGCGAGGGTAGGGTGGGGGAGGAGGGAGAGCGAGGAGAGGGTAGGGTAGGGGGGGAGGGAGAGCGAGGAGAGGGTAGGATGGGGTGGGGAGGGAGAGCGAGGTTGGGGGGGGGGAGGGAGAGCGAGGAGAGAGTAGGGTGGGGGCGGGAGGGTAGGGTTGGGGAGGGAGAGCGAGGAGAGGGTAGGGTGGGGGGGGGAGGGAGAGCGAGGAGAGGGTAGGGTAGGGTGGGGGGAAAGGGAGAGCGAGGAGAGGGTAGGGTGGGGGGGGAGGGAGAGCGAGGAGAGAGTGGGGGGGGAGGGAGAGCGAGGAGAGAGTGGGGGGGGTAGGGAGAGCGAGGAGAGGGTAGGGTGGGGGGGGGAAGGGAGAGCGAGGAGAGGGTAGGGTGGGGGGGGGAAGGGAGAGCGAGGAGAGGGTAGGGTGGTGGAGGGAGGAGTGCGAGAGTAGGGTGGAGGGGGGAGGGAGAGCGAGGAGAGGGTAGGGTGGTGGGGAGGGGGGAGCGGGTAGGGTGTTGGGGGGGAGGGAGAGCGAGGAGAGGGTAGGGTGGGGGAGAGGGTAGAGTGGGGGGAGCGAGGGTAGGTTGGGGGAGAGGGTAGGTTGGGGGAGAGGGTAGGGTGGGGGAGAGGGTAGGGTGGGGGGGAGCGAGGAGAGGGCAGGGTGGGGGGGAGCGAGGAGAGGGTAGGGTGGGGGGGAGCGAGGAGAGGGTAGGGTGGGGGGGGAGCGAGCAGAGGGTAGGGTGGGGGGGGAGCGAGCAGAGGGTAGGGGTGGGGGGGGAGCGAGCAGAGGGTAGGGTGGGGGGGAGCGAGGAGAGGGTAGGGTGGGGGAGCGAGGAGAGGGTAGGGTGGGGGGGAGCGAGGAGAGGGTAGGGTGGGGGGGAGCGAGGAGAGGGTAGGGTGGGGGGGAGCGAGGAGAGGGTAGGGTGTGGTGGGGGAGCGAGGAGAGGGTAGGGTGGGGGGGAGCGAGGAGAGGTAGGGTGGGGGGAGAGAGGAGAGGGTAGGGTGGGGGGGAGCGAGGAGAGGGTAGGGGTGGGGGGGAGCGAGGAGAGGGTAGGGTGGAGGGGGAGCGAGGAGAGGGTAGGGTGGGGGGGAGCGAGGAGAGGGTAGGGTGGAGGGGAGCGAGGAGAGGGTAGGGTGGGGGGGAGCGAGGAGAGGGTAGGGTGGGGGGGAGCGAGGAGAGGGTAGGGTGGAGGGGGGGGAGCGAGGAGAGGAAGGGGTGGGGGGGAGCGAGGAGAGGAGAGGGTGGGGGGGAGCGAGGAGAGGGTAGGGTGGGGGGGAGCGAGGAGAGGGTAGGGTGGGGGGGAGCGAGGAGAGGGTAGGGTGGGGGGAGCGAGGAGAGGGTAGGGTGGGGGAGCGAGGAGAGGAGAGGGTGGGGGGGAGCGAGGAGAGGAGAGGGTGGGGGGGAGCGAGGAGAGGAAGAGGTGGGGGGGAGCGAGGAGAGGAGAGGGTGGGGGGAGCGAGGAGAGGAGAGGGTGGGGGGGAGCGAGGAGAGGAGAGGGTGGGGGGGAGCGAGGAGAGGAGAGGGTGGGGGGGAGCGAGGAGAGGAGAGGGTGGGGGGAGCGAGGAGAGGAGAGGGTGGGGGGGAGCGAGGAGAGGAGAGGGTGGGGGGGAGCGAGGAGAGGAGAGGGTGGGGGGGAGCGAGGAGAGGAGAGGGTGGGGGGGAGCGAGGAGAGGAGAGGGTGGGGGGGAGCGAGGAGAGGAGAGGGTGGGGGGGAGCGAGGAGAGGAGAGGGTGGGGGGAGCGAGGAGAGGAGAGGGTGGGGGGAGCGAGGAGAGGAGAGGGTGGGGGGGAGCGAGGAGAGGAGAGGGTGGGGGGGAGCGAGGAGAGGAGAGGGTGGGGGGGAGCGAGGAGAGGAGAGGGTGGGGGGGAGCGAGGAGAGGAGAGGGTGGGGGGGAGCGAGGAGAGGAGAGGGTGGGGGGGAGCGAGGAGAGGAGAGGGTGGGGGGGAGCGAGGAGAGGAGAGGGTGGGGGGGAGCGAGGAGAGGAGAGGGTGGGGGGGAGCGAGGAGAGGAGAGGGTGGGGGGGAGCGAGGAGAGGAGAGGGTGGGGGGGAGCGAGGAGAGGAGAGGGTGGGGGGGAGCGAGGAGAGGAGAGGGTGGGGGGGAGCGAGGAGAGGAGAGGGTGGGGGGGAGCGAGGAGAGGAGAGGGTGGGGGGGAGCGAGGAGAGGAGAGGGTGGGGGGGAGCGAGGAGAGGAGAGGGTGGGGGGGAGCGAGGAGAGGAGAGGGTGGGGGGGAGCGAGGAGAGGAGAGGGTGGGGGGGAGAGAGGAGAGGGTGGGGGGGAGCGAGGAGAGGAGAGGGTGGGGGGAGCGAGGAGAGGAGAGGGTGGGGGGGAGCGAGGAGAGGAGAGGGTGGGGGGGAGCGAGGAGAGGAGAGGGTGGGGGGGAGCGAGGAGAGGAGAGGGTGGGGGGGAGCGAGGAGAGGAGAGGGTGGGGGGGAGCGAGGAGAGGAGAGGGTGGGGGGGAGCGAGGAGAGGAGAGGGTGGGGGGAGCGAGGAGAGGAGAGGGTGGGGGGGAGCGAGGAGAGGAGAGGGTGGGGGGGAGCGAGGAGAGGAGAGGGTGGGGGGGAGCGAGGAGAGGAGAGGGTGGGGGGGAGCGAGGAGAGGAGAGGGTGGGGGGGAGCGAGGAGAGGAGAGGGTGGGGGGGAGCGAGGAGAGGAGAGGGTGGGGGGGAGCGAGGAGGAGGAGAGGGTGGGGGGAGCGAGGAGAGGAGAGGGTGGGGGGGAGCGAGGAGAGGAGAGGGTGGGGGGGAGCGAGGAGAGGAGAGGGTGGGGGGAGCGAGGAGAGGAGAGGGTGGGGGGGAGCGAGGAGAGGAGAGGGTGGGGGGGAGCGAGGAGAGGAGAGGGTGGGGGGGAGCGAGGAGAGGAGAGGGTGGGGGGGAGCGAGGAGAGGAGAGGGTGGGGGGAGCGAGGAGAGGAGAGGGTGGGGGGGAGCGAGGAGAGGAGAGGGTGGGGGGGAGCGAGGAGAGGAGAGGGTGGGGGGGAGCGAGGAGAGGAGAGGGTGGGGGGGAGCGAGGAGAGGAGAGGGTGGGGGGGAGCGAGGAGAGGAGAGGGTGGGGGGGAGCGAGGAGAGGAGAGGGTGGGGGGGAGCGAGGAGAGGAGAGGGTGGGGGGGGAGCGAGGAGAGGAGAGGGTGGGGGGGAGCGAGGAGAGGAGAGGGTGGGGGGGAGCGAGGAGAGGAGAGGGTGGGGGGGAGCGAGGAGAGGAGAGGGTGGGGGGGAGCGAGGAGAGGAGAGGGTGGGGGGGAGCGAGGAGAGGAGAGGGTGGGGGGGAGCGAGGAGAGGAGAGGTGGGGGGGAGCGAGGAGAGGAGAGGGTGGGGGGGAGCGAGGAGAGGAGAGGGTGGGGGGGAGCGAGGAGAGGAGAGGGTGGGGGGGGAGCGAGGAGAGGAGAGGGTGGGGGGGAGCGAGGAGAGGAGAGGGTGGGGGGGAGCGAGGAGAGGAGAGGGTGGGGGGGGAGCGAGGAGAGGAGAGGGTGGGGGGGAGCGAGGAGAGGAGAGGGTGGGGGGGAGCGAGGAGAGGAGAGGGTGGGGGGAGCGAGGAGAGGAGAGGGTGGGGGGGAGCGAGGAGAGGAGAGGGTGGGGGGGAGCGAGGAGAGGAGAGGGTGGGGGGGGGAGGAGAGGAGAGGGTGGGGGGGAGCGAGGAGAGGAGAGGGTGGGGGGGGGAGCGAGGAGAGGAGAGGGTGGGGGGGAGCGAGGAGAGGAGAGGGTGGGGGGGAGCGAGGAGAGGAGAGGGTGGGGGGGAGCGAGGAGAGGAGAGGGTGGGGGGGAGCGAGGAGAGGAGAGGGGTGGGGGGGAGCGAGGAGAGGAGAGGGTGGGGGGGAG